>NC_089267.1:50044155-50360145 GCF_963930625.1 Muntiacus reevesi
CATGTATAGAGTGGAATATTACTCAGTCATTAAAATTATAAGAGCGAAATAGAAGAGAAGTGAAAAGCAAAGGAGAAAAGGAAAGATATACCCATTTGAATGCAGAATAGCAAGGAGAGAGAAGAAAGCCTTCTCCAGTGATCAGTGCAAAGAAATAGAGGAAAACAACAGAATGGAAACTACTAGAGATCTCTTCAAGAAAATTAGAGATACCAAGGGAACATTTCATGCAAAGATGGGCTCAATAAAGGACAGAAATGGATGGACCTAACAGAAGCATAAGATAGTAAGAAGAGGTGGCAAGAACACACAGAAGAACTATACAAAAAAGATCTTCATGATCCAGGTAATCACGATGGTGTGATCACTCACCTAGAGTCAGACATCCTGGAATGTGAAGCCAAGTGGGCCTTAAAAAGCATTACTATGAATAAAGCTAGTGGAGGTGATGGAATTTCAGTTGGGCTATTTCAAATCCTAGAAGATGATGCTGTGAAAGTGCTGCACTCAATATGCCAGCAAATTTGGAAGCCTCAGTAGTGACCACAGGACTGGGCAATGTTGGTTTTTATCCCAAGCCCAAAGAAATGCAATGCCAAAAAATGCTCAAACTACCGCACAATTGCACTCATCTCATATGCTAGTAAAGTAATGCTCAAAATTCTCCAAGCCAGGCTTCAGCAATATGTGAACCATGAACTTACAGATGTTCAAGCTGGTTTTAGAAAAGGCAGAGGAACCAGAGATCAAATTGCCAATATCCGCTGGATCATCGAAAAAGCAAGAGAGTTCCAGAAAACATCTATTTCTGCTTTATTGACTACGCCAAAGCCTTCGACTGTGTGGATCACAATAAACTGTGGAATATTCTGAAAGCGATGGGAATACCAGACCACCTGACCTGCCTCTTGAGAAACCTGTATGCAGGTCAGGAAGCAACAGTTAGAACTGGACATGGGACAACAGACTGGTTCCAAATAGGAAAAGGAGTATGTCAAGGCTGTATATTGTCACCCTGCTTATTTAACTTATATGCAGAGTACATCATGAGAAATGCTGGGCTGGAAGAAGCACAAGCTGGAATCATGATTGTCAGGAGAAATATCCATAACCTCAGATATGCAGATGACACCACCCTTATGGCAGAAAGTGAAGAGGAACTAAAAAGCCTCTTGATGAAAGTGAAAGAGGAGAGTGAAAAAGTTGGCTTAAAGCTCAACATTCAGAAAACTAAGATCATGGCATCCGGTCCCATCACTTCATGGCAAATAAATGGGCAGACAGTGGAAACAGTGGCTGACTTTATTTTTGGGGGGCTCCAAAATCACTGCAGATGATGACTGCAGCCATGAAATTAAAAGACGCTTGCTCCTTGGAAAAAAGCTATGACCAACCCAGACAGCCTATTAAAAAGCAGAGACATTACTTTCCCAAGACAGGTCTGGATAGTCAAGGCTATGGTTTTTCCAGTAGTCATGTATGGATATGAGAGTTGGTCTATAAAGAATGCTGAGTGCCAAAGAATTGATGCTTTTGAACTGTGGTGTTGGAGAAGACTCTTGAGAGTCCCTTGGACTGCAAGGACATCCAACCAGTCCATCCTAAAAGAAATCAGTCCTGAATATTCATTAGAAGGACTGATGTTGAAACTGAAACTCCAATAGTTTGGCCCCCTGAGAGAAGAGCTGACTCATTTGAAAAGACCCTGATGCTGGAAAAGACTGAAGGCAGGAGGATAAGGAGATGACAGAGGATAAGATGGTTGGTTGGCATCACCAACTCAATGGACATGAGTTTGAGTAAACTCCAGGAGTTGGTGATGGATAGGGAGGCCTGGCGTGCTGCAGTCCATGGGGTCACAAAGAGTTGGACATGACTGAGCAAGTGAACTGAACTGATACACACTACCATGTATAAAATAAATCAGAAGGTCCTACCATATAGCACAGGGAATACTATCCAATGTTATAGTATCTGCATAACCCATGTGGGAAAGGATTCTGAAAAAGAACTAGAAATCAACTATACTCTGAAACAAAATAAAAAATATTGAAAAAATAAGAAATTAAACCTATTCACACAAAATTGGCCAGTTTCCTGCATATAGTGTAGTGTACCTTACTGATGCCCCCTGATAGATCATGGCCTTGTCAAGGTGAAGGGGTGTGCAAAACTCAATCAACCTATGAACTATGCCCTACAGGGTCACCCAAGACAGACGGGTCATGGTGGAGAGTTCTGACAAAACATGGTCCACTGGAGGAGTAAGTGGCAAACCACTCCAGTATTCTTGCTGTGAGAACCCCATGAACAATAGAAAAAGGCAAAAAGATACAATATCAGAAGATGAGTTCCCCAGGTTGGAAGGTGTCCAATATGTTACTGGGGTAGAGCAGAGGGCAATTATCCCAGATTGATAGCTCCAAAATGAATGAAGCAGCTGGGACAAAGCAGAAATAATGCTCAGTTGTGGATGTGTCTGGCGGTGAAAGTAAAGTCCAATGCTGTAAAGAATGATATTGCATAGGAACCTGTAAAGTATGTCCATGAACCAAGGTAAATTAGATTTGGTCAACCAAGAGATGGCAAGAGTGAACAACAACATCTTTATAATAAGTGAAGTAACATGGACGGGAACGGGCAAATTTAATTCAGATGAGCATTATATCTACCGCTATGGGCAAGAATTCTAAAGAAGAAACAGAGTAGCCCTCATAATCAACAAAAGAGTCTAAAATGCAGTACTTGTGGGCAATCTCCAAAACAACAGAATGACCTCAGTTCATTTCCAAGGCAAGCCATTCAATATCACAGTAATCAAAGTCTATGCCCCAACCAGTAATGCCAAAGAAGCTGAAGTGGAATGGTTCTATGAAGACTTACAAGACCTTCTAGAACACCAAAAAAAAAAAAATGTACTTTTCATTATAGGAGACTGGAATGCAAAAGTAGGAAGTCAAGAAATACATGGACTAACAGGCAAATTTGGCCTTGGAGTATAAAATGAAGCAGGGCAAAGGTGAGCAGAGCTTTGCTAAGAGAATTCACTGGTCATAGCAAACACCCGTTTTCACCAACACAAGAGACAACTCTACACATTGACATTACTAGATGATCAATACCAAAATCAGACTGATTATGTTCTTTATAGCCAAAGATGGAGCAGCTCTATATAGTCTGCAAAAACGAGACTGGAAGCTGACTGTGGCTCAGATCATCAGCTCCTTACAGCAAAATTCAGGTTTGAACTAAAAGAAAGTGGGGAAAACCACAAGGCCATTCAGGTATGACCTAAATCAAATCCCTTATGATTATTCAGTAAAGGTGATGAATAGATTCCAGGGTTTATGTCTGGTAGACAGAATGCCTGAAGAACTATGGAGAGAACTATTGTACAGCAGGTACTGACCAACACTATCCAAAAGAAAAAGAAATGCAAGAAGGCAAAGTGGTTGTCTGAGGAAGCTTTACAAATAACTGAGGAAAGAGATGTGAAAAGCAGTGGAGAAAGGGAAAGATATATCCAATTGAATGCAGAGTTCCAGAGAATAGCAAGGAGAGATAAGAAGGCCTTCTTCAATGAACAATGCAAAGAAACAGAAGAAAACAACAGAATAGGAAAGACTAGGTATCTCCAAGATAAATGCAGACATCAAAGGAGTATTTCATGCAAGGATGGGCACGAAAAAGGGCAGAAATGGTAAGGAATTAACAGAAGCAGAAGAGATTAGTGGCAAGAATACACAGAAAAACTGTACAAAAAAGGTCTTGATGACCCGGATAATCACAGTGGTGTGGTCACTCACCTAGAGCCAGACATCCTAGAGTGTGAAGTCAAGTAGGCCTTAGCAAACATTACTACCAAAAAAAAAATAGTGGAAGTGACAGAATTCCAGTTGAGCTATTTAAAATACTAAAAGATGATGGTGTCAAAGTGCTGCACCCAATATGTCAGCAAATTTGGAAAACCTAGCAGTGGCCATAAGACTGGAAAAGGTCAGTTTTCATCCCAATTCCAAAGAAAGGCACTGTTAAAGAATGTTCAAACTATTGGACAGTTGCGCTCACTTCCCATGCTAGTAAGGTTATGCTCAAAATCCTTCAAGGTAGGCTTCAGTAGTATTTGAATCAAGAACTTCCAGATGTACAAGATGAGTTTAGAAAAGGCAGAGGAACCAGAGATCAAATTGCCAACAGTCACTGAATCATAGAGAAAGCAAGGGAATTCCAGAAAAACATCTACTTCTGGTTCATTGTCTAAGCAGAAGCCTTTGACTGTGTGGATCACAACAAACTGTGGAAAATTCTTAAAGAGATGGGAATACTAGACCATCTTACCTGTCTCCTTAGAAACCTGTATTCGGGCCAAAAGTCAACAGTTGGAACTTGCATAGAACAACTGACTGGTTCAAAACTGGGAAAGGAGTATAACAAGGCTGTATACTGTCACCCTGTTTATTTAACTGGTATGCAGAGTACATCAGCGAAATGCTGAGCGGGATGAGTTACAAAATGGAATCAAGACTCCCTGGAGAAATTATCAACAACCTCAGATATGCAGATGATATTACTCTAATGGCAGAAAGTAAAGAGGAACTAAAGAGCCTCTTGATGAGGGTGAAGGAGGAGAGTGAAAAAGCTGGCTTAAAACTCAACATTAAAAAAAACTAAGGTCATAACATCTGGTCCCATTCCTTCCTGGCAAATAGAAGGGGAAAAAGTGGAAGCAGTGATAGATTTTTTTCTTCCTGGGCAGACTGTGCCTCCACAATCCTGCAGATTGTGACTGTAGCCATGAAATTTGAAGATTTTTGCTTCTTGGAAGGAGGGCTATGACAAATCTATACAGTGACAAAGGTCTGTATACTCAAAGCCATGGTCTTTTCAGTAGTCATGTACAGATGTGAGAGTTGGATCATAAAGAAGGCTGAATGCCAAAGCATTGATGTTTTTGAATTGTGATGCTAGAGAAGACTCTTGAGAGTCCCTTGGACAGCAAGGAGATCAAACCAGTCAAGCCTAAGGGAAATCAACCCTGAACATTCTTTGGAAGGACTGAGGTGGAAGCTAAACCTCCAATACTTTGGCCACCTGCTGCGAAGAGCTGACTCATCAGAAGAGACCCTGATGCTGGGAGAGACTGAAGGCAAAAGGAGAAAGTGCAGAAGAGTATGAGACAGTTGGATGGCATCATCGATTCAATGGACATGAACTTGGGTGAATTGCAGGAGACGGTGAGGGGCAGGGAGGCCTGGCACGCTACAGTCCGTAAGGTTGCAAAGAGTTGGACACGACTTAGCCACTGAACAACAACAAAAAAACCCTTACTGGTAACACATACACTTGTATTTTCTAAAAATATCTCTTAGGTTTAACTTCCATATACTAAAAACCAGTCACTATGAAACTAGTGATTTTTCTCAAAATTACATAAGCTCTATAATTACATAAAATGGTAACTATTAGTTTATATTTTAAAGAATAAAGTATAAGCAAATCAACTGAGAAAGAAAAACTTTTAAACTGATTAAATGTATCAGTGAAGGTCATATATTTCTTCACAAACACAATATGATACCAATACCAAGTGACTACTTAAGGCACTGAAAAAATTAGTAACATAAAAGTTGAGAAATCAAAGTAAAAACTGTTATAAAGCTGAAATTTACCTGTTGCAAATCAACGATGTTTACTCGACCTTTAAAAAAAAAGACATTCATTTAAGTTATCAGTAAGTACATACCAGCCCAAAACTGCAAATTCCAACAGATTTATGTTTTGGACCTTTCAAAATCCAAAACATAAATCTTTCTGCAAAGGACACAATGAAAGTGAAAAGTGAGATTCGCTCAGTTGTGACCGACTCTCTGTGACCCGCCAGACTTCTCCGTCCATGGAATGCTCCAGGCCAGAACACTGGAGTGGGTAGCTGCTTCCTTCTCCAGGGCATCTTCCCAAGGGAGGGATCGAACCCAGGTCTCCCGCATCACAGGCGGATTCTTTACCATCTGAGCCACCAGGGAAGCCCAAGAATACTGGAGTGGGTAGCTGTTCCCTTCTCCAGCGGATCTTCCCGACCCAGGGATCAAACCAGGGTCTCCTGCATTGCAGGTGGATTCTTTACCAACAGGGCCACAGTAATTAATGTCTTGAAAGACAAGTTATTAGCATAATAAGTATCCATGGCTAAAATATAGAGGATAGCTTATTTTCAAAGTTTCATTTCTCATCTCAAACCAATAACCAGCATCAGCTGATACTGAGTTGGGCAGACCTATGATTATTTTCATCCATTCACAATTTATCTACTGTGACCAAAGACATATTAACAACAAAATTCAGATAAAGTAGTTTCGATTATTTGAAACTGGTAGGTTATTACTTACTAGCTAAAGAATATCTGTTAAGCATTTCAAACTATAGCTAGTATTTTATTAGGACTATGCAGTAAGATAAAAAACAAACACCAAAGGTGTACCTAATAATATCTAACAAGTTGTTTTCACAGACGCATCTATTTTAATCAAACAGTATTCAAATTTGCTCAGGAATTTCTTCATTTTTCAAAAAGGCAATGGAAACAAAAACTTTTGTGTGTTTGTAGTAGCTTTTCCTACAATCTGATATAACACCATACTAAATTATTTTGTAATTTGCAAACAAAATTTAAAAAGACATGGTAGAACAGTCTTGATTTTCAATGATCTGTAATTTAAAACCTGTTCCCTTTTCATAATTATCACCTGATAACAGACAGCTAAGTTCACCCGAGTCACCCAATAAATTCAAGAACTGTGAAAAGAAACAGCTAATTAATTCACAAACAGAACACATAACTCAAAATAAAAAAATGCGATTTTATAAAGTGACAATATTTGACTTCATTTAAATTATATAATGTTCACCCAAACCTATTTAAAAGTATTAAGGCTGATTATCAAATTAACAATTGAGAAGGGTGTCCTATAACCTCCAAATCATTTATGATTTATGGTTTGAAAGGTCACGCCCAGGCCCCTTTCCGAAGAAACAGAAGAAAAAACTAAGGAATTACTTACCACCTCGAACATGTAGCTCATCTCTCATTTCTTTACTAATTTGGGCTGGAGTAATATATTCCTTCCCATCAAGTGTGTGAACTACTTCTAGCTGTTTCTGAGCAATCAATTTATTCACAATCTCAATGCAGTTCCGCTCTGACAATCTGAGGGAAACAAAAGTTTTAAAAATGAATTTTTTACATCCAGTGCTCAATATGTTTAAAAAGATGTATGACAAGGGGTTTTTAAAAGCTTTGGATAGTCATCATGTTCTATATTACAGCATCTGCATCTTTTTTCGTATAACACTAATTTAAAACATTTAAAAAAATTCTAGGGAGTAAACAGGTTTACATTAACTTAAATCATGTAGTTCATTGTTACAAATCTATTGTAGATTTCGAGTTTGCTCTTTTAGGCCTGCTTCTAATCTTCAAATCTGAAAAGAAAAGTAAGGACATGTAATGTAAGCAGAAGAAAAAACATGTCCTACTTTTGTTTCAATTTCCACTTTCGCTTGTCTAAAAAAAAAAACAGAAAATTTTCTTTTATTAAATGCACAGTTGCCTCACTCCTATGTATAAGTTTTGTAAGCAGGACACCTGGCTAGGCCAGGAAAACCATAATTTGCAACTGATAGTTACACAAACACTTAACTAAGTGCCCTCGTTTGCTAAGCAGTGATACAAAACACAGTATCAGTGGATTAAAGTCTTCAGCTCCAGAAGGAACAAGGCAAGAAGTAGTCAACAGATAAAAAAGGGTTCTATAACCATTATATGTGTTCCGTGAAGGTGAAAAGCAAACTTACGGGGCTTTTTCAGGACACACCCCCCAAAACGTCAAATGTCTGTGGAGTCCCTAAAAATGACAGATGGGAGTATGGCTCTGGCCTAGCACACCTATCCTGGTGAACAAGAAGGCAAAATGTTTACGAAGGCAAAATGTTTACGAAGTCAACACAGTATTTGCAAAATACTGTACCTTGGGGTTAGCGTCTCCTTTCAAGCTCTAAGGAAGAGTATCATAGGCAATGATGCTTCAGGGACTTGCTAACAGTTAAGCAAGGATCAGAGGGACAGTCTTAGGGGTGTCACCAATCCCAGCCGTCGAGGTGGGGTGGCCTCGCCTGCACCTGGCTGGGGCTTGGAGGGGGGTGGGAAGGAATGTTCTAAGTCTTCCCCACCGAGAACTATTTCGGAAACCGCACTCCAGCCTCTGGGAGGAAGGGAGGGGGCGGGAACGCTGAGGGGATGGGAAGGTCCGGGGTCCAAGGCCTGGGGTTCCCAGCCTCAGATCCCGGCGTGGCCCCCCGAGGCTATTTTGGACTCCACAAACGGAGAGAGAGGGTCAGGCACCTTTGCGTGGCCTCTGCGAACTGCGCCCGCTGAAAGTCTGCCGCCAAACGCCTAATCTCGTCCCAGGCGTCCGCCATCTCGGCCCTGTTCGCCCAGCCGCCGACAAACCGCCGACACGTCAGCCCAAAGGCCGCGGGAGCCGAGGCGGAACGGGCCGCGCGGAGGGACAAGAGACTGCGCGAGGCGGCCACGGAACGTGCGCGCGCCGCGCCGGCGGGGGCGGGGCCAGAAAAGCCGCAGCCCCGCCCTCCGCGCGCGGGAGGCCAGTCCTGGGCGTGGGATGCCAGTCCTGGGCGTGGGATGCCTGCGCGGCTGCGGAGAACCGGGCCGTCCGTCTCTGTGCTCGTCTGCCGGAAAGCCAAGTTAATAAAGTGTTACTTCAAGTCTTTGTTTGCATTATTCCTAATATTCTGGCCCAGTGATAATCAAGTTAACCACTCTTGTTTTTTTGTTTTTTTTTTTCCCCTCCCCTGCCCTCTGTTTGATTTATTTTGGGGAGGCGGGGGAGGACCTGTGCTCCAACCTGCGGTTCACATTACCTCTTCTCTGTTAAGGTAGGGCGGTTTGATTTGTGTAGGCAATCATGCTATGGGTCACAGAGTTCGTTTGGATTTTCCCGTAACATCTTACGGGAAAACCTGAACGAAGGTTTTGACTAACCCAGTAATATTTTTAGGTCAGTAGCTCAGCCGTATCTGACTTTAGGACCGCACGGACTGCAGAATGCCAGGCTTCCCTATCCTTCCCCAGCTCCCAGAGCTTGCTCAAACTCATGTCCATCCAGTCGGTGATGCCATCCAACCATCTCATTCTCTGCCGTCCCATTCTCCTCCTGCCTTCAATCATTCCCAGCATCAGGGTCTTTTCCAATGAGTCAGTTTTTTTTGCATGAGTTCCCCAAAGTATTGAAGCTTCGGCTTCAGCATCAGTCCTTCGGATGAATATTCAGGACTGATTTCCTTTAGAAGTGACTGGTTTGGTCTCCTTGCAGTCCTCTCATGGGGACTCTCAAAGTCTCTCTAAAGTCTTCTCAACACCACAGTTCAAAAATATCAATTACTCGGTGCTCAATTCAAGATTGTATTTTGTAGGGACAGCTTGTGCTGCCTAAGAGGATAATCACTATACAGATGAAGCTATTTAAATGAATTAAAATAAAGATTATATCAGAAACAAACAAGTTGAGATTGAAAACATAATGTTGTTTTCAGTAACAGCCCCCTAAATGAAATATTTAGGTATAAATCTAACAGAATATGTATAAGATCTACATGAGGAAAACTACAAACTCTAATGAATGAAATCAGAGAAAAACTAAGTAAATGGAGAGATAGTCAATATTCATGGATAGGAACAGGCAATATTGTCAAGATGCTAATTCTTCCAAACTTGATCTGTAGATTCAGTACAATCCCAATTAAATCTGGGTAATTTATTTTGTGGATATCAACAAGCTCTTTCTAAAGTTTATATGGAGAATCAAAAGACTCAGAATTGCCAACATAGTGTTGAAGAAGAAGAAAGTTGAAGGACAGACACTGCCTGAATTTAAGACTAATTACAAAGCTACAGTAATCAATACAGTGTGGTATTGGTGAAGGAATAGACAAATATATCAATGAAAGAGAATAGAGAGCCAAAAATGAACCCGCATAGTCAAATAATCTTTGACAAAGGAACAAAATCAATACAATAGAGCAAAGATAGTCTTTTAAGTAAATGGTATGGAAACAACTAGACTTTCACATGCAAGAAAGAAACAAAGAATCTACACATAGACCTTACACTCATCATATAAGTTAGCTGAAAATAGATCACAGACCTAAATGAAGAATGCAACTGTGAAACACCTAGGAAATAACAGGAGGAAATTTAGATGAATTCTAGCATGTCAGTAACTTTTTAGATACAACAACAAAGGCACAACAGATAAAATAAATCATTGATAAGCTGGACTTCCATTAAAATTAAAAATTGCTCTGCAAAAGTCCATGTTAAGAGAACAGAAGACAAGCCACAGCATGGTAGTAGATATTTGCGAAAGACACGTCTGATAAAGAACTGTTTTTCAAAAGAGGTCATGACATTCAACAATTAAAAAAAAAAAAGAAAAATGAACCAAAAACTTTAACAGACAACTCACCAAAGTAGATATACGGATGACAAAACAGCATATGAAAAGATGCTCCATATCATATGTCATCAAAGAAATACAAATTTAAACAATGAGATGCCACTACACACCTATCAGAATGGCTAAAATCTGGAATGCTGACAACACCACATGCTGGCTAGGATGTGTAGCAACGGAATCCTCATTCATGGATGGTAATGCAGGATAGTACAGCTACGTTGGAGACAGTCTGGTGCTTTCTTACAAAGCTAAACATGCTCTAAACATATGATTTAGCAATCACACTCCTTGTATTTCACTCAAAGGAACTGAAAAATTATGTCCACATAAAACCTGCACATGGATGTTTATAGCATCTTTGTTTGTAATTGCCCAAACTTGGAAGCAACTAATATTTCTTTCCAAGGGTGAATGGATAAATGAACTGTGGTACATACAGACAATGGAATATTATTCAATGCTAAAATGAAATGAGCTATCAAGTCATGGAAAGATATGCTGAAAACTTAAATGCATATTACTAAGTGAAGGAAGCCAATCTGAAAAACCTACATACTGTATAATTCCAACGTCCTAACATTATGGAAAAAGCAAAACTATGGAGATTGTAAAAAAACAATGGTTGGCAGCATTTGGGGAGGGAAGAGGGATGAACAGGTGGAACACAGAGGCTTTTTTAAGACAATGAAAATACTCTATGTGATACTATAATGAGAGACGTCATTACACATTTGTTCACATAAATGGAACGTGCAACATCAAGAATGAGCCATTATGTAACTATGAGCTTTTGGGTGGTTTTGATGTGTAAATAAAGGTAAGCATATCGATTGTTTTAATAGCAAATGTACCACAGTGGTGTGGGATATTGATAACGGAGAGGTTATATGTGTGTGGGGGAATGGGGTATATGGAAAGTCTCTGTATCTTCCTCACAGTTTTGCTGTGAAGTTAAAATTACTCTATAAGTAGTCTTTAAAAATACATGTATCATTTAATATTAGTTGTTTAGTCACAATAGCTACCTTTCAAGTTCTCAATAGCCACATGTGGCTCATGGATAGCTTATGGGACAGTATAGAAAACCAATTTTATCCTCATCAAAAGTTCTGTTGGATGGCTCTGGTTTAGACCATTGATAAGGGCACACATTTGTTCAGACTCTGGGATCATGAGATTCAAAGCAACCACCTCCAGTTAGCAGCCACGTATCATAGCTATAATATCAGTCATTTTGAATGAGGGATAAAAATTTGAATGGGAAATAGTTCAGTGTTGCCCAACATCTGATAGATTACCTGATAGGCTAATGGTAAATAGCACAAGTGCCTACTGAATAAGAGATGAGAGATTCCTTATAAGAACAAGCTTGTGTAGATTTGAAAAATAGCATTTCAATTCTCTAGAATATTTTCTAACAAGCTGTGTCTACAAGCCTAAGTCAGATTGTGACATGTTCATTATGCGGAAAGGACTCAAGGTCTTTTCAACTACACTAGTATGTGGTTGTGGCACCATCCTTAGATTCATCTAAGGCTAATTAGATATTCTAACATTTGTAATGTGGGTTGTTGGCTTCACTGAGATGGCAGGGGATGTGATCCTATAAAGTTCCTCTAAGGTAAACTTTCTTCAACTCAACTAGGAAAGTGAAATGAAACAATAGCAAAATGAATATTTTCAGCAAGTCAGTATTTACTATTTGTTACTGTATAGAAATTACAAAGATATTGTTAATTACATAGCTAACATTATCTTATTGCCCTTTGGGATTTAACAATTACCTCGATCCCACCATCAAAAATGGCACTATAATCCTATACATAGAAAGCATCAGTGTCTCAGGAAACTAGCATGAGTCACTGGTGGAAGAAGTCTATTTGCTTTTAGGGCAAAGAGGTTGAGATTTTTTTTTTTTTTCTTTTGGTTGCTGTGTGGAGTGTGAGATCTTAGCTCCCCAACCAGGTACAGAACTCATGCTCCTTGCATTGAAAGAATGGAGTCTTAAACACGGGACTGCCAGGGAATTCCTGGTTGTGACTATTAAGAGGCAATTTCTTTTTTCCCTTCTGAGATTTCAATGAACGTTTGATTGTGCGACTACCTCACAAGCAAATGAGAGTAATGGGAGAAAGAACAAAGAGAATTAATTGGGTATTAAATAAAAAGAAAAGTCAATGAAAATAGAGATTATTATGATGTTGAAGAGACAGGCAGTGAATCACTCAGGGCTTATAGAATCAGAGAGTATCAGGGCAGGAAAGGCTCTTCAGATCATTCATGCTAATACCCATCCACAGCGATAATTTCTTTGCAAGTTCCTGGCAGATTATGTACTTTTTGCTTGAACACTTAAAATGATGAAATGTTCCCTTCTTTGCAGGGCAGATTAATCCTGTTTGGGACAAATCTAACTGTTAGAAATTCCTTCCTTATACTAAAGCGAAATCTTTTTCCCTGTCACTTCAATATTCTTTCCTTGGGTGACTCAGAGGATGACTCTAATATATCTTTCCCATGACAAACAACTCTTTACATATTCAAAGCATGTCTCTCTTGCTTTCTTTTTCCAAGTTAAACATCTCAGATGCTTCAATTATATCTCCTGACAAGATCTCCAGATTTCTAAATATCCTGGCTACCCTCTCTTGTTAAATTCTAGCTTGGCAATGTCAGCTTTAGAAAGTGATACCCAGGAGGAATTTAGTATTTTACACATAGTCTGACTAGGGTGATGACAGTGAGATTAATTTCCCTAGATATTATACTTCTGTTAATTGGACTCTTGGCTTAAATTGATCTGGTAATGAACTGTATCTGACTGGTCTTTATCTAAATTGCTATCAAACCAAGTTCAGTCTATTCTGTACCTGAACAAATTAATTTTATTTGATAAGTTTCACCTTGTTATTTTTGACCCATTCATTCACTTATTCTTTCAACAAATAGTGTTTGAGGTCTACTATATGCCAGACTTTATGGTATGCCCTGGGGATACCAAGAAGAACAAACTATTATTAAGTTCAACTAATTAGCTGAGATTAGTTCAAAAATTAACTGTGTCATTCAACATTGTTATTTCTGCCATCACCTGCCTTCTATAGTGATTAAGTATTCAACTTAAAAACAAAATTGATTAAGAGTGAATCAAGGATATATACCTGTGATAACTGGTGACACTCATACAATAGGATCTTAGATTTAAAAAATTTTAGAGCCAGAAGGAATTTAGGAACATCTAATAGTGTGATTCATTTACTTTTTAAAAAAGAGTTAGCATAACTATAACATGGCTATAGCTGTCTTGAATACAAAGTTACTTTAGTCTTGTCCGACTCTTTTTGACCCCATGGACTGTAGCTTGCCAGGCTCCTCTGTCCAGGCAAGAGTACTGGAGTGGGTTGCCATGCTGTTCCCCAGGGAATCTTTTGACCCAGGAAATGAACTCACATCTCTTAAGTCTGCATTGGTAGGTAGATTCTTTACCACTAGCACCACACCATGCTAGTCCTTTTGTTTAAGGGGAAGATCATGGAATATGACCTGGTTTATAGAATTTCATAATTCAAATTTATTAATCTGAGGAGGAGTAAATTTTTTAAGACTTACTCTTAAGAAATTCACACTATTTTCTGCTAACCCCCATTTTAAAGATTTAAACTGTATGAAATCATTTACTTAATGATTTATCTTAGAATATGTCTTGTTTTGCATATTGTTCTTTTTCTTCTTACTCCAATATAAGGATTAAAATTCCCTTTTGATACCTGTCAGTATTGTTGGGAGGTAAGGGAGCAAATTTCTGCTCATTGTGACCTTTCACCCTCATCAGTAAAGCAATAACCAGCGTCACTTCTGGTTCCCATCAATTTATCTTTGGTATATAATGGTTGTAGTCTTGACCTATGGAGTCAAATGCATGTAAATACCTTGTAAACTATAAAATTTTATGTTTATCCTCCCTACTTATTCCTCACTAGTGTTATTTGTGATTATATTGTCAGAATTTCATTTTAGAGCCACACCTTTTGTGCCACTATTTATTCCAAAAGCACTAAGCATTCTTTTGTTTCCAAGGGAACAAATTCTATATTAGTCTTTTCTGATTTCACTTTTCTCCCACTTCCTTCACAATACTGTATTTAGAGGCAGATTTATTAGCTCCAGGCAACACTTGCTTTCCTGTCTACTCTTCTCCACAGTGTAACTCCCAAGCAAAATGAAAAAAAGGCAAATTCGTAAAGCAACAAGTTAGTGCTCTCGTCAGGGCTTGAGCTTTGTTTTCCAAGGAGCTGAAAATTCTTCTATTTCACCAACAAAATATGCTTTAAAAGAATATATTGCCAGCTTGTATCAGTGCTAAGGCAGTCGTGTGTAGAGTTAATAGACACAGGAACACATTCTAAAGAAATCCGTAATATCTGTGCTTCCTGCCAAGCAAGGGAAAAGTTAGGCTGGCTCAGGTCTCCAGGAGCAGCTTGTGTCTTTCTTTTTCTTTTCCTCCCCTTGTTCTTCTCCTTGTCATCACCATCATCATTATCATCTTCCTTCTCCTTTTGTTTCTTTTTTTGTACATTTTGACAACATTCACCCTTTTCACCCACTCCTAATCCTTTACCTCTGACAACTACTAGTCTGGTATTTGTATCTATGAATTAAAAAATTTTTTTTTTTTTTAAGATTCAACATATAAGTGATATCATTCAGTATTTGTCATTGTTTGGTTTCTTTCTTCTTTCTCTCTTGTTCTTCCTCCTCTCTCAGCTTCCTCCTTCTTCCTCTATGTAGTGTTTATTAATTACCCCAACCGGATGACATATTATAAAGGAATAGGACTTCGCAGCAGATGCCACACTGCAGCAGCAGCAGGGACAACATCTGGGGATTGTCAAGAGCCACAGCTGGCATCCTTAAAATTCACCTTCCTAAATTTCATTCTCAGGAGATGGCTGCCGAAAGTAAGTTCAGCCAAGTTCCTAAAATGCCATAATCAAGAGTAGTTGGCATCTATCCTAGTTCGTGTGAAAGGTAAAAATGTCTTCATATATATAGATATACAGGCTATGCAATTGCAAACCTTTAAGGCAAATCTTATGCTCTTTCAGATGAATTTGTTGTTCTGAATCTTAAAAAAATACGCTTATATTTTAAATGAATTGAGTTTGCTTATGAGGGAGATGTTGTCACTGATATCTGTTATTATCCACCATAGTAGCTATATTTTGGGGTAATTTTTTCATGTACTAAACATTTATTGTCTTGTTCTGTAGCTGTTTGACCACAGCAGTTCTAATCAATTTTATAGGATCAGTAAACACACATATACAAGCTAACACATCTAGGACTCAGGTCAGACCACTAATCAATGATGGCATTTGTTTTGCTAAGCCTGGAAATACCTCAGATTTCCTTACAATGTTCCAGCCAACCGCTAACAATATATCAGAGTTGGCACTTGCTATGAAATATATTTGCCATTCCAGAGCAAGGCCATATCTCTGAGAAATAACCTCATGTAAAAAGATCTGTGGACAGTGGTATCAGAAACATAAGGGTCACTGATCAAGGATGTCAGAAATCTCTCTGATTGGGGAATTTTGCCAGGAAAATTAGATAGAAATCCTAACTTCTCAGGAGCCAGGAATTGATGAAAGGTAATTTTGGTTTGGAATATATGTCAGATGAAAGTGAAAAGAGAAAACGAACTTTGGGGCTGTACCTCTAGATCTGTATATTGTCTATCTGTGTAGCCATCACGCATATTCCTCTCATTCTATTGAGAATTTTTTTTTGTGTGTTCCAAGATGTTGCCCAGTCATGACATCATAGGTGTTCCCTGGTACTAGCAGTTCAAAGGAGGAAAGAGAAAACATTTGTTTTTGGTTTTGTGTTCCTACTCCATAGAGGAAGGAGCTTCTTCTTCTTAACCTTTGTTGTTGTTCAGTTGCCAAGTCATGTCCGACTCTGCAGCCCCATGGACTGCAGCACACCAGGCTTCCCTGTGCCTCATCATCTCCCAGAGTTTGCCCAAGTTCATGTCCAGTGAATCGGTGATGCCATTCCAAACATCTCATCCTCTGTTGCTCTCTTCTCCTCCTGCCTTCAGTCTTTCCGAGCATCAGGGTCTTTTCCAGTAAGTCAGCTCGTCCTGTCAGGTGGCCAAAGTATCAGAGCTTCAGCTTCAGCATTAGTCCTTCCAAAGAATTGTTGTTGTGGAGTTGCTAAGTCGTATCCCACTCTTTGCTACCCCATGGACTGTATACAGCCCACAAGGCTCCTCTGTCCATGGAATTTTCTCAGCAAGAATACTGGAGTGGATTGCCATTTCCTTCTTCAGGGAATCTTCCTAACCAAGGGATCGAACCCGAGTCTCCTGCATTGCAGGCAGATGCTTTACCACTGAGCCACCTGAGAAGCCCCTTCCAAAGAGTATTCAGGGTTGATTTCCTTTAAGATTGACTGGTTTGATCTCCTTGCTGTCCAAGGGACTCTCAAGAGTCTTCTCCAACACCACAGTTTGAAAGCATCAGTTCTTTGGTGCTCTGCCTTCTTTATAACAACAAACCATGGAAAATTCTTAAAGAGAGGGGAATACTAGACCACCTGACCTGCTCCCTGATAAATCTGTTTGCAGGTCAAGAAGCAACAGTTAGAACTGGACATGGAACAACACACTGGTTCCAAATTGGGAAAGGAGTACCTCAAGGCTGTATATTGCCACCCTGCTTATTTCACTTACATGCAGAGTACATCATAAGAAATGCTGGACTGGATGAAGCACAAGTTGGAATCAAGATAGCTGGGAGAAATAACCTCAGATATTCAGATAATACCACAGTTATGGCAGAAAGCAAAGAAGAACTAAAGAGCCTCTTTTTTTTTTTATTTTTCAGTGGGTTTTGTCATACATTGATATGAATCAGCCATAGAGTTACACGTATTCCCCATCCCGGTCCCCCATCCCACCTCCCTCTCCACCCGATTCCTCTGGATCTTCCCAGTGCACCAGGCCCGAGCACTTGACTCATGCATCCCACCTGGGCTGGTGGTCTGTTTCACCACAGATAATATACATGCTGTTCTTTCGAAACATCCCACCCTCACCTTCTCCCACAGAGTT
Organism: Muntiacus reevesi; assembly: GCF_963930625.1. NCBI lineage: Eukaryota > Metazoa > Chordata > Mammalia > Artiodactyla > Cervidae > Muntiacus > Muntiacus reevesi. Next base: position 50,061,808 of record NC_089267.1, read on the forward strand.
CAAAAGTCTGTTCTGTACTTCTGTGTCTCTTTTTCTGTTTTGCATATAGGGTTATCATTACCATCTTTCTAAATTCCGTATATATGTGTTAGTATACTGTAATGTTCTTTATCTTTCTGGCTCACCTCACTCTGTATAATGGGCTCCAGTTTCATCCATCTCATTAGAACTGATTCAAATGAATTCTTTTTAACGGCTGAGTAATATTCCATGGTGTATATGTACCATAGCTTCCTTATCCATTCATCTGCTGATGGGCATCTAGGTGGCTTCCATGTCCTGGCTATTATAAACAGTGCTGCGATGGACATTGGGCTGCACGTGTCTCTTTCAGATCTGGATTCCTCAGTGTGTATGCCCAGAAGTGGTATTGCTGGGTCATATGGTAGTTCTATTTCCAGTTTTTTAAGAAATCTCCACACTGTTTTCCTTAGCCTCTTGATGAAAGTGAAAGAGGAGAGTGAAAAAGTTGGTTTAAAACTCAACATTCAGAAAATTAAGATCATAGCATCTGGTCCCATCACTTCATGGCAAACAGATGAGGAAGCAATGGAAACAGTGAGAGACTTTGTTTTGGGGGGCTTCAAAATCACTGTGGATTGTGACTACAGTCATGAAATTAAAAGATGCTTGCTCCTTGGAAGAAAAGTTATAACCAACCTAGACGCATGTTAAAAAGCAGAGACATTACTTTGCCAACAAGATCCATCTAGTCAAAGCTTTGGTTTTTCTAGTAGTCATGTATGAATATGAGAATTGGACTTTAAAGAAAGCTGAGCCCAGAAGAATAGATGCTTTTGAAGTGTGGTGTTGAAGAAGACTCTTGAGAGTCCCTTGGACTGCAAGGAGATCCAACCAGTCCATCCTAAAGGAAATTAGTCCTGAATATTCATTGGAAGGACTGATGCTGAAACTGAAACTCCAATACTTTGGCGACCTGATGCGAAGAACTGACTCATTGGAAAAGACCCTGATGCTGGGAAAGATTGAAAGTGGGAGGAGAAGGGGACAACAGAGGATGAGATGGCTGGATGGCATCACTAACTCAATGGACCTGAGTTTGAGTAAGCTCTGGGAGTTGGTGATGGACAGGAAAACCCGGCGTGCTACAGTCCATGGGATCACAGAGTCAGACATGACTGAGCGACTGAACTGAACTGCCTTTTTTATTGTCCTTTTTAGCTTAGTGATTCTCATTTTTTACTCCAGGAAAAATTTCGTGGTCTTAAACATTTTGAGTATCCCCTAAGAGTTCTGTATGTGGGTTATATCTAACAATATTTATCATGTTAAAAATTAAAACAGAAATAAAATAATCATTGAAAATGTCTTCAGTAAATGCCTGTTAACATATATATTTGTGGTAAAGTTATCAGTCTTCTAGAACAACAACAACAAAAAATACTGAGAAGAATGTATTGTTTCACATTTTTGTAAATTGTAACATTTGGGTTTGCCAAAAGAAAATTCAGAGAACTTTACTTGACACAAATATTTTATTGATTAAGAAGCAAATAACTTGTGAACAAGGAGACTTCAAAACTAAGAGCGGTAAAAGATTGACTTTCAGAGTTATAGCTCAGGTTTACAAAGCATGAATGAGGAAGTATAGTGTTTCTTATTGTGATTGGTAACTAGAAATTTACGATCTTTTTTGGGGTAATAGCAATTTATTATCTTAATTGTTTGCATATATGTTCACTTATTTGGTTAGGAAGCTGTAAATTGATGCTGATAAGAGGAAAGCTAAAGAATCCTTTAAGGTCAGAGTCAGCTTTATAGGGAAATTGAGGCAGGTTTTAAATTTTGGTTATGAGACTAAAAGCATTTAGCCTAGAGGTATATTCAAACTGTGCCCTCCGTTTTAGTGTTTTTTTAAAAGGTCAATAGAAAGTAGCTAGTTTCTTAATTCAATTTGTTAAGCTATCCACACATCATGCAGTCTCCGGAAAACCTCACTATATACTCTTAATAAAATAAGTGTGAAAAAGACAAATAATGTCTTAGTACTATTTTGAAAATAGTTTTGACCTTGCCGAGCCCCGCTTGAAAGATTCTGGGGACAACGGAGGTTCCTGACTGATGTTCCCAGGCCGGCCTCCTTAACCCATTCTGGGAAGACTGCTGACTTGAGGTAAAATGAATGCTGCAAGTCTCTTGGTAGGAGTGTCTCTGTCATTTTTTTTACCATACAAAAAGTATCAAGCCTGTGGAAACAATATATGTTGGCTGAGTCAGTTTATTCAATTAAATGTTTATTGAAGATATTTTCAAAATTATTGATTTAGAAATAAACATCACTTAGCTGACAAAGGTCCGTCTAGTCAAAGCTATGGTTTTTCCAGTAGTCATGTATGGATGTGAGAGTTGGACTATAAAGAAAGCTGAGAGCAGAAGAATTGATGCTTTTGAAGTGTGGTGTTGAAGAAGACTGTTGAGAGTCCCTTGGACTGCAAGGAGATCCAACCAGTCCATCCTAAAGGAAATCAGTCCTGAATAAATCATTGGAAGGATTGATGCTGAAGCTGAAACTCCAATACATTGGCCACCTAATGTGAAGAACTGACTCATTGTATAAAACCCCAGTGCTGAGAAAGATTGACGGCAGGAGGAGATGGGGACAACAGAGGATGAGATGGTTGAATGACATCACCGACTGGATGGACATGATTTTGAGCAAGCTCTGGGAGTTGATGACAGACAGGGAAGCCTGGAGTGCTGCAGTCCATAGGGTTGCAAAGAGTCGGACACAACTCGAACGACTAAACTGAACTGATAAATGAAACACGGTCTTCCCAGGTGGCTCTGTGGTAAAGAATCCTCCTGCCAAAGTAGGAGATGCAAGAGACACAGGTTTGATCCCTGGGTTAGAAAGATCCCTTGGAGTAGGAAATGGCCAGCCACTTTAGTATTCTAGCCTGGAAAAAACCATGGACTTAGGAGCCTGGTAGGCTCCTGGGGTCACAAACAGTTGGACACGACTTAGCACTCACTCAAATAAAAAACAATGTGGTGTAGGGAAATATCAGGAAAACTCGAAAGTTGAGATCTGGAGAGAAGATGATAGTGTAGGGTTTCCCTGGTGGCTCAGTGGTGAAGAATCTGCCTGCCCATGCAGGAGACATGTGTTCGATTCCTGGTCTGGGAAGATCCCGTGTGTGGTGGAGCTACTAAGCCTGTGCACTACAACTTTGAGCCTGTGCTCTAGAGTCTGGGAACTGCAGCTACGGAGCCTACAAGCCACAGCTAATGAAGCCTGTGCACCCTAGAGCCCATGCTCTTCAACAAGAAAAGACACAGCAATGAGAAGCCTGAGGATGGCAACAGGAGAATAGCCTCCGCTCACTGCAACTAGAGAAAGCCCACGCAGCTGTGAAGATCCAGCACAGCCAATAGTAAAACAAAACAAAACAAAACAAAAATTTAAAATGACAGTGTAGATATTCAGGCCATGTAACCTTGTCAAGTTGCTCATTCATTTATTTAATAAATGTTTATTGAGCACCCCACCAAATAATTGATGCTTTTGAACTGTGGTGTTGGAGAAGACTTTTGAGAGTCCCTTGGACTGCAAGGAGATCCAACCAGTCCATCCTAAAGGAGATCAGTCCTGGGTGTTCATTGGAAGGACTGATGCTGAAGCTGAAACTCCAATACTTTGGCCACCTGATGCGAAGAACTGACTCATTTGAAAAGACCCTGATGCTGGGAGGGATTGGGGGCAGGAGGAGAAGGGGAAAACAGAGGATGAGATGGTTGGATGGTATCACTGACTCAGTGGGCATGAGTTTCGGTAGGCTCTGGGAGTTGGTGATGGACAGGGAGGCCTGGTGTGCTGCAGTCCATGGGATCGCAAAGAGCTGGACACGATTGAGTGACTGAACTAGACTGAACTGATCAGGCATAGGGGATACATGAATGTGACCAAGACAGTCCCAATTGTTACCTTTATTGAGCTTACCTTCTAGTTGTATCACTTGTATGCTAAATATGACTTCAAGCAATATAAGAATGAAAAAACCAAAACCAAAATCAAACAGACAAATATGTCAATCACAAGATTATCATTGATAAAAGTAAAAAGGACCTCTCTGGGGAAGCAAAGATTTTTGGAGATGTTTTGGAGATGATTTTTGGACATTTCTTACAGAAATGTCATAATGGATTTCATAAAGCTATTTCTTAAAGCATGCATTGGTGAAAGGTGATGGCATGAGAACAAAATGCAGCTGAGAATATCACAGAAACCACTTTTTATGAAATGAACATTATAATCTGTTTGTTGCCAGTCTTATGAGACCATGACTCTAAAATGAAATTACTTTTTTTTTTAATATTCACATTTTCACAGTACAAGCCCCTACTGGTCCAATAGAACTGCATACTGCCTATTGAAAATTAGTCCCAAGGCTCTAGCTTATAGCAAGAGGGCCAGAAAATGTAGAGGAGCACAGGATATTTGATGGGAAGTAAATGTCTTATACAGAAGGAGCTTTGAGGGAATAGTTCTTTTGAAGGGAAGTTTTTGTTGCTACCGTTGTTTTCAGAGTGGGAAAGAATGGTTTGTGTTATGCCCTGAACTGTGCTCGCCCCAGATGTACAGGTGGAAGTCCTAACCCTCCTTCCCCCTCATCAGAATGTGACTGTATTTGGAGACAGGGTCTTTAAAGAGGTTATTACACTAAAATGAAGTCATTAGAGTGGTCCTTAATCAATATGATTGATGTCCTTATAAGGAGAGGAAATTAGGAGACAAATTTACAGAGTGAAGACCGTATGAGGGAGAGAGAAGAGGCTGCCTTTAAGCCAAGGAGACAAGTCTCAAAGGAAATCAATCCTAACAACCCCTCGATCTCAGACTTTTAGCCTCCAGAATTGTGAGAAAATAAATTTCTGTTGTTTAAACCACCCAAACTGTGACACTTCATTATGGTAGCCCTAACAGACTGTGAATATATGATAAGGGAAGGAAACCATTGACAAGGAGGAGTCAAAGGTATGAGGGGAAGGGAGGAAGAGGTAAGAGGTGGGGTGGGAATCAGCAGAGAAAAATCTCAGCAGAGGTAGGAAAGTATGGGATAAAACCACAGATAAGATGGTGTGGTAGGTTGAAAAAGATATTCCTGTTAATTCCCTAAAATCTGTGAATAATATATGATAAAAGAAATGGCAAAGGTTAAGGCTCTTGAGAGGAAAATTTTATTCTGGACTGTCTGTTGTTGTTTAGTTGCTAGTCATGTCCAACTCTTCTAAGACTTCATGGATTATAGTCCACCTGGCTCCTCTGTCCATGGGATTTCCCAGGCAAGAATACAGAAGTGGGTTGCCATTTCCTTCTCCAGGGGAATCTTCCTGACCCAGGGATCAAGCCTGTCTCTTGCAATGCAGGTGGATTATGTACCACTGGGCCACCAGTGAAACCCATTTGGATTATCTGAGTGAGCCCTAAATGCAATCACATATATCCTTGTAAGAGATAGGTAGCAAGAATTTCAAGACAGACACCAGAAGAGCAGAAGATAAAGTGATGCAGCCTCTAGTCAAAGAACATCTGGAGCTGCCCAAAGCTGGAAGAGGCTCCCAAAACTTCTGTTATATAAGTTTGCGGTAATTTGTTACAGTAACCACAGAAAACTAAAGTGGACTAAGCTTGGGTATCAGAGGCAACATTTTTTCCTTTTAGACCTGAAGTACAAAAGTCAGTATGGTTATACAATGATTATCTTGGAGGTGGTGGTGATGCAGTACAGTAATTGGAGACTCTCCATTTTGTAAATAATGAACCTAAAGAACTTTTCTGATTTTTTAATTAGGTAGAAAACCCAGAGTTTAGACAGGACCCCAAAGATAATAGAAAGCATTGAGTTTCCTTTAAATTTTTAAAAAACTTTTAATACCAACAGTAAAGCTTCTTAATTTGCTTCTTTAAGTCTTTAGTTATAAATAAAACATTAGAGGATAAACAATGGGTCAGTAAGAAAATACCCAACTTCTCAAGGTGTGTATTTTTCATAAGTTGTTAGAAATTTTCAATTGCTTTCCCTGAGGTTGAAGCAAATTTAATAATAAGATTGCTTCTTTGAAATACTGTTAACATTACAATGTTCTAGACTATGATATACTGCAATATGTTAAAATCTAGTGATTTTTCCTCATAAAAATCTGTAATATTACTATGATTGAACTTTGCTTCAGAATTTGGTAAATACATGGTTTTTCTAAAATCTTCTATTTGTTATCACACTTATTGTGGCAGGTGGGGGAACATTTGGGTGAATGTTTGTTGTTAACAGAAGGATGAATTAGTTCTGCAGCATGAGTTGGCATTCTGTAAAATCCATTCACAAAATAATTGCTTACTGGAGTTTTTCATCATTATAGCTGAGAAAAAGACACATCTGTGCTCCTTGCAATATGAGACATTCATCTATCAAGCAAACGATACATGCTAGAATAGATTGGGATACAGAGGGAAAAATATTCAGTAGTTCTACTTGAAACTGATTCTAACACTAGCGGCAGAATTGAGATTAAAGTCTATAGCTATACCATGAAAAGCCACGATAACCATATGGAGGTTTCACACATTTTAATTCTGTTTATGATAGCTTTCTTTTGGGTAATTTGGTAGAGAAAAACAATATGAAAAAGAAACATGTTTAGAAGTCCACAAAGTATTACTAATTATTTATGGGCTTTCAGAAATTTGATATATTGCCATCTTAAGTGAAGAAGAAATATTCTAATTTAAATACACAGTATAAAATAGTATTCTAAATCCAAAAATGTTTTCTCTTCCTCATAACATTTGTTCAACAACATACAAGCCAAAAAATGTAAAAGGATATTGTATGTGCCTGGGTGTTAGTGAGGGGAACAGGAGGTGCAAAAAAAGCAGGAAACATCTTTTGGTACTTCTTGAACCCCAAAGATTCTTTCTCTTATCTCTGACATCCTTTACTTCTTTCCAATTCTAACAACCACCACCAACCCATCTCATAAATTACCTAAGTCTAGGGACAAAGTCTGGAGAAGGCAATGGCACCCCACTCCAGTCCTCTTGCCTGGAAAATCTCATGGATGGAGGAGCCTGGTAGGCTGCAGTCCATGGGGTCGCAAAGAGTCGGACACAACTGAACGACTTCCCTTTCACTTTTCACTTCCATGCTTTGGAGAAGGAAATGGCAACCCACTCCAGTGTTCTTGCCTGGAGAATCCCAGCGACAGGGGAGCCTGGTGGGCTGCCGTCTATGGGGTTGCACAGAGTCGGACACGATTGAAGTGACTTAGCAGCAGCAGCAGCAGGGACAGAGTCATTCATTTTTGTGTTCAATAAACGTGCACAGCACAGTGCCTTGCTGTTCAGTGGCTAAGTTGTGTCCAACTCTTTGCGACCCCGTGAATTGCAGCTCTCCAGGTTTCCCTGTCCTTTGCTGTCTCCCAAAAGTTGCTCAAATTCATGTCCATTGAGTGGGTGATGTCATCCAACCATCTTCTCCTCTGTTGTCTCCTTCTTCCCCTATGCTCAGTCTTTCCCAGCATTAGGGTCTTTTCCAATAAGTTGGCTCTTCACAGCAGATGACCAAAATATTGGAGCTTCAGCTTCAGCATCAGTCCTTCCAATGAATATTCAGGAATTTCCTTTAGGATTGACTGGTTCAATCCCCTTGCTGTCCAAGGGACTCTCAAGAGTCTTCTCCAAGACCACAGTTCAAAAGCATCAATTCTTGGCACTCAGCCCTCATGTCCATGTTCCAGTTTTCACATCTGTATGTCACTATTGGAAAAACCATAGCTTTCACTAGATGGACTTTTGTGAACAGAGTGATGTCTCTGCTTTTTACTACACTGTCTAGGTTGATCAAAGCTTTCCTTCCAAGGAGCAAGTGTCTTTGAATCATGGCTGTGGTCACTGTTTTGGAGTGATTTTGGAGTGATTTTGGCTGCAGTGATTTTGGAGCTCAAGAAAATAAATCTGTCACTGTTTCCATTTTCTCCCCCATCTATTTTTCAAGAAATGATGGAACCAGAATCCATGATCTTATTTTGTTGAATGTTGAGTCTTAAGCCAGCTTTTTCACTCTCCTGTTTCATCCTCATCAACAGGCTCTTTAGTTCCTCTTCACTTAGAGTGGTAGCACCTGCATATCAGAGGTTGTTGATATTTCTCCCAGCAACCCACCTTATACTTGATTTTTAGCAGCTGAACAACAACTTGATTTCTATATATATGTATATTTTAAATATATAATTATTTTATAATTACAGTTATTTTTATATATTTATAAAAAGTTATGAACAATTTTGTTGATTTTTTTACACTGAGGGTTATATGTATTTATGTTTTTGTTCATTTTTGTATGTTTTATTGTTGTTGTGTAGTTGCTAAGTTGTGTTTGGCTCTTTGCAACCCTTGGACTGTAGCCCACCAGGCTCCTCTGTCCATGGGATTTCCCAGGCAAGAATGCTGGAGTGGGTTGCCCTTTCCTTCTCCAGGGTGTTTTATTGATCTCAGTCTACATTTCTACAACATATCTGTATTTAAAACATAATTGTATTAAAATATAGCTTAAGTCATACCACTTGTGCTTTTAAAGTCTACAAGCAATAAATGCTGGAGAGGGTGTGGAGAAAAGGGAACCCTCTTACACTGTTGGTGGGGATGCAAACTAGTACAGCCACTATGGAAAACAGTGAGGAGATTTCTTAAAAAACTGGAAATAGAACTACCATATGACCCAGCAATACCACTTCTGGGCATACACACTGAGGAATCCAGATCTGAAAGAGACACATGCACCCCAATGTTCATCGCAGCACTGTTTATAATAGCCAGGACATGGAAGCAACCTAGATGCCCATCAGCAGACGAATGGATAAGGAAGCTGTGGTACATATACACCGTGGAATATTACTCAGCCGTTAAAAAGAATTCATTTGAATCAGTTCTAATGAGATAGATGAAACTGGAGCCCGTTATACAGAGTGAAGTAAGCCAGAAAGATAAAGATCATTATAGTATACTAACACATATACGGAATTTAGAAAGATGGTAACAATGGCCCTATATGCAGGGCAGAAGAAGAGACACAGAAGTACAGAACAGACTTTTGAACTCTGTGGGAGAAGGGGAGGGTGGGATGTTTCAAAAGAACAGCATGTATATTATCTATGGTGAAACAGACCACCAGCCCAGGTGGGAGGCATGAGTCAAGTGCTCGGGCCTGGTGGGCTGGGAAGACCCAGAGGAATCGGGTGGAGAGGGAGGTGGGATGGGGGACCGGGATGGGGAATACGTGTAACTCTATGGCTGATTCATATCAATGTATGACAAAACCCACTGGAAAAAAAAAAAAAAAAAAAAACCAAAACCAAAAAAAAAAAAAAAAGCATTTGATGGTTCTTCACTGTCAAAGAAATACACTCCTAAAATTCTCCTGAAAGGAAAAAGTCTCCTAAGGAAGGCTGGAATCCAGTGCCACATTATCACTCTCTTAGTACCTGCAGGATTCCTGGAAGACTGCAGATTTACACGTAACAGTTTATCTTTCTGAAATACCCTTCCCACTCTTGTTCATCTCTGGCAAAATAGGTTTCTCCCTCATTTTGGCTCTAACAATCTTTATCTGCTCTACTCTTAAATATTACCAAGACCTGAAAAATGGAGTATTTCCTGCCCTATCAATATATAAGGCTGTCATAGCCATCAGCATTTCCAGTCCTCCAGAGCAACCAGGAAGGAGAATAATACCTGTGATCTGGCAGTGCCAGGAATCAATGCCACTCCCTATGGTGAGAGAGGAACTAAGGACGTGAAAAATCAAATCTCAGAGTGTTGGCCTCAGACAGCTGAGATGCCTGTGAAAGGAATGATTTCAGTATCTTCCTGTAAATAGAAAAGTGTTAAATCCCTTAACCTGAGATATCTGGTTTTCCTTAAATAACAATAATCTTTTGATATTCAGACTACTTTGTCGAAAACTTCTGACTCCTCCCCACCCCCCATAGCCCCCCTCCTTGGAACAGTTCCCCCAGGGTCACTTGAGATGGGCTTGAAGTTCTAAAAATCCCCACCAAGTAAAATATAACTCTCAACTTATAGGTTGTGAGTATTTTTAAAGTCAACAGACCTTAGAAAATTTTAGTTTTTCCACTTATGTGATTTTTAAACTCTATTCTACAGTTTTTATTCTTTAAACTAGTCAGACGTTTAACATTTTCTTTCCTCTGAGTTTCATCTTTCATCTATTCCTTTCTCGGTTCAAATTACTTCATTATGAAGTAGATCCATTAGTAATGCTCTCTTCAAAGAGCTATTAGTAGTAAAACTATTATAGCCTTTAACTATTCATTAGTAAATCCCATCAGATCCTCAAAATATCTGCAGAAATCCAACCACTTTTCACAACCACCACCACCATCATCCTGCTCCTCTCCAAATGGGTGATGGAAAGAGTTCATCAACTGATTGTCCTGCTTCTATGCTTAAATATTGCTGATTACTCTCCAAAGATCCATTCTCTCCACTTTTGTTAAAAGTTATATCTCAACTACAGTAGGGTGACAAAGTAACTAGATGAAAAAATTTCAGTTCCTCACATTTATTGCAAATAAAGGGGTCAAGGAGATGCCAGAGTTGCCTTTGAGGGAAAGCTCTTTGAAGTTGATAAATCTGGGAAGAAGAGGTTTCTCTTGCCTCTTCCTGCATTTTAGTGCCTATAACATGGATATGATAGGAAGAATTTTAGGAGCCACTGAATCCACAGAGTAAATCCAAGAGAGTTACTGAGACTTTGGTACTAAATCTTTGATTAGAGTTTATGCTAGTAATCTTCTACTAGCTCCTCAATAGCTTTCTTGGTATTTATCTCTTCTAGGTTTCCTAATGCCACCTAAATCTGTGGTTTGATCTCTTTTGCTTTGAAAATTCCATAGCCATAATCTTTTCAGTTATATTTCAGCCTCATTTTTCTCTCTGCTTCTTCTGAACTGCCAATTATACATCTTTTCAAACTTTTCACGGTATTCATTATCAATCTCCTATGTAATTTTCTTTTTTCCCTTCCTTTTGTTTCTCTGTGATTTATTCTGTACATTATTTTCTGACCTATTTCCCAGGTGACTTATTCTTTTACATCTGTAACTAATTTACTATGACCCTATATATTGATTTCTTAGTATTTGGTCATTATGTTTTTTCAGCTCTAGAATTTTTGATTCTTTTTTATGCAACTTTTAGTTATCTGCCATGTTTTAAATCTTATTTAAAAATATTCAAATCTACTTTTAATAATATATTATTTGAATTTTTTATTTGTTTCTATTATCTGTTTTTCTCTTAGTTGTGATCAAGCTACCTTGTCTCCCTGTATCTTGTTTATTTTTTAATGTAAGCATCATATTTAGTGCAAAGTAATAGAAATAATTTAGGGGCATATTAATGTTACCTTCCACCAGAGAGGATTTATATTTTTCCTTGTAGTTAGCTAGAAATTTCAGATCATCTTAATTTAATGTAAGTTTGAGATGATTCTTATCTGGGCTTCAGTTCTCTTAAAAGCCTGTCTTTTAATGATAGAACCATATTTGTAGGATATATTTCTTTGTGGTTCCAAACCAGTGTCCAAGTTATTTATCATTACCCCTGTCTTAGGCAGGCCGTGAACTCCAATATTTGCTCTCTTCGCACAATAATCTGTTCAAAATCCTGCTAAGTTCCTGATTCTCTAAGATGTTCTTTATGGTATAAACACGTACATAAAAGTGGCCTCAAATTCATAACTCTTCTTTTTTATTTCATTCTCTAGATCTTGTTCTTTTGATTAATCCCTGCCTCTTTCATCCTCAAATGGAATCCAGCAGATTTAATAAAAAAAAATTTTTTTTTTGCCAGTTTAATAGTTCTTAGCTTGAAGGTGGAGAAGGCAATGGCAACCCACTCCAGTACTCTTGCCTGGAAAATCCCATGGACAGGGGAGCCTGGTGGGCTGCCGTCTATGGGGTCGCACAGAGTCGGACACGACTGAAGTGACTTAGCAGCAGCAGCAGCAGCTTGAAGGTGGATCTGATTTACTTTGCTAAGAATTACTGGAAACGAATTCTTATAAGTTCCATTTTATACTTTTAAAACATTTTTCTACAAAGTCTCCTTCTTCTGGTATGTTTTAGATTCCTTCTGTACATCTTCTATTTTTATTCTAAAGATAGTGATTTTGTAGTCTCTACTCAATAATTGCATTATTAAAGGTCTTTGGAGGGCATAAAGGGTTTCCTGGTGGCTCAATCAGTAAAGAATCTGCCTATACTGCAGGAGACCCAGGTTTGATCCTCTGATAAAGATAATAGCAACCCACTCCAGTGTTTTTGCCTGGAGAATTCCATGGACAGAGGAGCCTGGTCACAAAGAGTCAGACATGACTAGAGGAAATAATCTTGTTGTTTATTGTGTGTGTGTGTGTGTGTTTAAAGGGAGTTCTAGATTTACATGGGCTTGCCTGATAGCTCAGTTAGTAAAGAATCCGCCTGCAATGCAGGAAACCCCATTTTGATTCCTGGGTTGGGAAGACCTGCTGGAGAAGGGGTAGGCTACCCACTCCAGTATTCTTGGGCTTCTCTTGTGGCTCAACTGGTAAAGAATCTGCCTCCAATGCTGGAGACCTCGATTCAATCCCTTGGATGGGAATATCCCCAGGAAAAGGGAAAGACGACTGCCCACTCCAGTATTCTGGCCTGGAGAATTCCATGGTCTATACAGTCCATACGATCACAAAGAGTTGGACACGACTAAGTGACTTTCACTTTCACTTTTCTAGATTTACATACTAGATTGATCCCTTTTTTGTGTGTGACTTTAGACAGTCTGCTTAAATTTTTAAGGCTTGATTTTCTCCACCTTTTGAAATGGAAATAATGTTAAGCATAATTTACATAGTTAGCTATTGCAATGTAGATTTTTACATTTACCTATTTAAAAATTCTGAAAGAGATGGGAATACCAGACCACCTGACCTGCCTCTTGAGAAACCTGTATCCAGGTCAGGAAGCAACAGTCAGAACTGGACATGGAACAACAGACTGGTTCCAAATAGGAAAAGGAGTATGTCCAGGCTGTATATTGTCACCCTGCTTATTTAACTTATGTGCAGAGTACATCATGCAAAATGATGAGCTGGAGGAAGCACAAGCTGGAATCAAGATTGCTGGGAGAAATATCAATAACCTCAGATATGCAGATGGCACCACCCTTATGGCAGAAAGTGAAGAAGAACTAAAGGGCCTCTTGATGAAAGTGAAAGAGGAGAGTGAAAAAGTTGGCTTAAAATTCAACATTCAGAAAACTAAGATCATGGCATCTGGTCCCATCTCTTCATGGCAAATAGATGGGGAAACAATGGAAACAATAACAGAATAGAATATTTTTTGGGGCTCCAAAATCACTGCAGATGGTGATTGCAGCCATGAAATTAAAAGATGCTTACTGCTTGGAAGGAAAGTTATGACCAACCTAGACAGCATATTAAAAAGCAGAGACATTACTTTGCCAACAAAGGTCCGTCTAGTCAAGGCTATGGTTTTTCCAGTGGTCATGTTTGGATGTGAGAGTTGGACTGCAAAGAAAAATGAGCACCAAAGAATTGATGCTTTTGAAGTGTGGTGTTGGAGAAGACTCTTGAGAGTACCTTGGACTGCAGGGAGATCCAACCAGTCCATCCTAAAGGAGATCAGTCCTGGGTGTTCATTGGAAGGACTGATGCTGAAGCTGAAACTCCAATACTTTGGCCACCTCATGTGAAGAGTTGACTCATTGGAAAAGACCCTGATGCTGGGAGGGGCTGGGGGCAGAAGGAGAAGGGGATGACAGAGGATGAGATGGCTGGATGGCATCACCGACTCAATAAACATGAGTTTGAGTAAACTTTGGGAGTTGGTGATCAACAGGGAGGCCTGGTGTGCTGCTATTCATGGGGTCGCAAAGAGTCAGACACGACTGAGTGACTGAACTGAACCGACTGATTAATATAATAGTGAGGAGTCATGGATGATTTTTTGCTTTCTACCAGAAAATAAGTTGTAATACAAATATTTCATTCTGGAGATAAATAAAACTTGGTATTTTGGAGTTCCTCATAATTGCAATGATTCAGTTTGACATCACCTTGACAGACAAAACTCACATTTTTACTGCTAGGGAAACTTCGGGATTTTTGCTTCCAGCAATATGGAGGGCTAGATCACCTACTACAAATGCCCTGGATATAATGCAACAACATTTTAAAGTTCACAAGGACACTCCTCATTGCTTACAAAAAAGAAAACGGAGCAATCTGGCATGGTAAGTCTATATTAGATTTGTGACTGCAAGTAGGTATTTTCTGATTCAAGGAAACTTGTGTTTTCATGATTCAATACCTTTCACTTATGCAAAGTGATCCCTATAGTCAGTTCCTTCAAAGGGATATTTGCTCAGTGAAAAGACAGGCTAGGAAAATAACATCTTCTTACCAGCAAAGATATATGACAAGGTCACTTGTTTGTCCTTGGCTCTGATTCTAGGTAGGGCAAAAAGAATGTGCTTCTTAACAATTTCTAAATATAACCACAATTTCTTGTGGAATCTGTAGTTGGATTTATGTAATCTAAATCCTGGAAATTAAAATAATGTGGCCGTGGGTATCTGGCAGAAGCAAATTAACTCTCTAGAAAGACACACACTTAACTCAGATCCCCACATTATAGGTTTAGATTAACTGAGTTTAAAATTCAAAATCACAAAACACTCAAGAAGTAAATCATCACAAATGGGAATCAATATGAACAAGAATGGAGTTTGAAATGTGTTACAGCATCAATGGGAATTTTTGTTTTACTTTTTTTTTTTTTTTTTAAGGTGTAATAGACTTAAGTCTATTTCTAGGTCAAGAGGAAAAACAGATTTTCAATGGGAGAGTCAGGGGAAATAATTGATGGAAACTCTGCCAGTACCCTGGAAGGAGATGGAGAGCAGAGTTTGGAGGGAGAGGCCCATTCATCCCCTGAGGAGGGCAGCTGATGTTGACATGTTGAGGTAGGAATGGACAAGTCCTTGACAGATTCATGGTTCAATTTTCTCAAGTAATAGGAAGACAAAGAAGGTGAGAGTGGGTAGTGGAATCGGAAGCGTGTGGAACTAGGTAAAAGTTCAGATTCTGCATGAAAGAGAGAGATGAACAAGGAAAAGAGATGGGCTGCTGATCAGTGTTGACAACCTGAGTATGGACATGGAAATTTGAAATATACTCATTTTGTGATATTGGGACATATCAACCATGGAAATGTGGAGAAGCTGTAAAAACCACAGTTATAATTAAAGGCACATTTAGAGCAAAGGCAAATGAGTAACTAGAATTCGTGTATCAAGAAAAAGATGAAGTTCTATTTAGTGTTCAGATTTTAAGAAAGAAAGAAATTGTTATAGGAATTTTGAAATCTTTGGTTGAAGATTATTATATTATAAATATAATTATAAATATTATAAATATAATATTATTACAAATTATTATAAATTTAAAAGTTTTATGCTAGAAAAAATAAACTATCATGAAAATTTCCCTACATCTATAAATACTGGACAAAGGAACTCTTACTGAATTTCTTTACTTTTTACCTGATTAAACTGATTGCCAAAATCAATTTTTTAAATTGTTTTTTTTCTCGTTTTCAATGTGTATTTAGCAAAACATAAAGAAAAAAATCAATCTTAAATCTCTTTCAAACAATATATTCAGAAAGTGGCTAGGTACTATGCATGTTAAGTTTGAAATCTTGATAGCCAAAGAATGTGTGTATGAATTTTAAGTGATTTCCAATATCTTCATTTCAGCTCCACTGGAATCATTCACTGTGTTAGGTGTTCTAATCATTTATTGATCTTCCAGTAACTTGCATGGCAGCTTCAACAAAAGCCCTACTGTATTTCTGTCCAGCATCCCTGCCGCACCACAGCACCTGCTGTGAAGAAAATTAAGTATGGATGAGAGATCCTTGCTGATTTCATTCCCAGCAGGCCACATGAGAGAAACACATACACCACACACACACACACACACACACACACACACACACACACACAAACTTTGGTTCAGGAGATCCTGAAGCTAAAGAGAAAATAGGGAGAAACGAGGAGGATCTCAAACGATAAGAGAAAAAATAAGCTGAAAAAGTAAACAAGGTCTGACAGGTTTAAACAATCGTGAAATCCAGAGATCATAAGAAGGAAGAGTATCTTCAGTAATGGTTTGGTGAGAGAGTTCCATCTGGGAAGGGCCCAGAGTCTAAGAAAGCAGCGACTGGATCTGACGCCACTGTTCTTGGCACCTCACACAGCTCTTTGGCAAGCAGGCCTCCTCTGGAGGCTGCTAACGGCTTAGGGCCCTCCAGGGGGAGTTTGTGCAGAACATTAGGTAATCTAGAGCCTTGTTTAACTTAGTTGCTACGTCCAGCTGGTTGCCAACACTTTGTTTTTGTTATTTGATACCACTGTGATGTTAATTTTGAAGGACAGTGAGAATTAATTAGGATGAGGTATATTTTAAGTCTGACTAAAATATTATCAGGGCCAAGAAACTTCTCACCCCAAATCTCTTGGACTCATTATGTTGACTCAGGCTAGGAAGCTCAAGGAAGCTACTACTTCCAAACCACTCGGTTGTTTAATCCCTGGACAGCATGCCACTTCGGTTCCTCTGCGCTCTGCTTCAGCTTCTGCCTCAGGAGGAGGAAGCACCCAGTGGGGGGAAGGGAAAATCAACAGAAGCGTACTCACTGAAAACATGCTTAAAGGAAGTTAAGTTTTTGTTCATGAATATGACAAACTGCTTCTTACAAAATGGTGGTGATATAACATAAAAACAGCATCTGAAGTGAGGGAAAAATAAGAATCGGGGTGTTTAAACATCACATCATAAAGCCCATGGGATTTATTTTACAGGAAATCCCCTCAGGTCCTCATCCAGAGCTATTTTGTGTATTCTGTGTAACACTCCTACGTGCCTGATTATCTACTCTTTCAACTTAGAAGTGATATATGGAATATGTAAATCTAGATAACTGTGAGAAATCCGCTATCAAGCTCTATGAGGATAGAGGCTGTATTGATCTCATTCAGTTTTTGGATTTCCAATGCCTAGTATACGCCTACCACACAGCAGCAACATGAGAAATATTTGTTGAATGAGTAAATGAATGGAAATTAATTAGAGTTATCAGGAAATCGAGATTTTTTCCCATTGAACCAGATGTGTGCTGTATCCTGAGAGACTCGAAAAAAGTCTCAGCTGTGATGCTAACAGTGTTACTTTTTAGAGGTAATTGGAATGGAAAATATTTCACCATTTTCCCCCTGAAATCTGTCAGCTCTGTCTTGAATGACCTAAACTGTAAAATCTATAACAGAATATTCACAACTATGTAGATTGAAAAGAACTCAACCATAATCAAAATAGTGATCTCCAACAGAAAACCAATATCCTTTTATTAGCTTCTTAAGCCAAACTTTGGGCTGCCCTCGTGGCTCAGATGGTCAAGAATCTGCGTGCATTGCAAGAGACCTGGGTTTCATCTCTGAGTCAGGAAGCTCCCCTGGAGCAGGGAATGGCTATCCACTCCAGCATCTTGCCTGGAGAATCCCATGGACAGAACCTGGTGGGCTATGGTCTATGGGGTCGGAAAGAGTTGGACAAGTCTGAGACTAACACTTTCACTTTTCTTTTCAAGTGAGCCTTGCATGTTTGACACACAGCCCTTACCAAACTTAGGTCTAAAGTACAATGCATATGACCTAAATCTTATCTCTACCAAGAATCTTTTAATGAAACTAATAATCTACTTATTGATTTAATTCAACTCAGAGGAGTTGGTTTTGTTTTACAGTGGAATACAATATCTGAAATAAAATAAAAGAGCAGGTAAGATGGAGTGGAAGAAATAGACAGGGGCAGATATGTAGGATATTGAAGGCCATATCTAGAATTCTGGTTACAATTCTAAGTGTAATTAGAGCCATACAAGGGTGTTAGAAGAGTAATCTCAGTTGTTGCAGATAATTGGACTGACCTTTTCATAGTAACAACTGTAACACATATGTGTGTGTATGTTTGTGTATATATAATTTGAAGGCATTGAATAGTAACTAGAAGCAGATAGACTTAGGATTTAACCCTTAAAAGAAGACACCCATATGCACAGGAGATATTCACATTTGTATGACCCCCCCCACCTTTTTTTACACAAGTCTCTCTGCTGTCTGCATAATATAGAACATTAACATTTAGACTTAAGCAGAAAGCCAGAATACTACTGGCTTGAAAAATTAAAAGTTGGTGTTCAAGGATGCCAGAGTAGCTGAAAATTTGGGAGGATACACTATAAGAGGAATTCCTAGACAAGGAGACACAGTAATAAGAAGATGAACTCTATTCAAATACTTGGCTGACTTCTGGACTATGTAACTATAAGGAAGACTCCAAGAAACCCACTTAGAAAGGAGTAGCTGAAAGGATGAAAAAGTGAGTAGAGATATTAGTTGTTTCTCAAAGCAGAAAAGACAAGAGTTTCGAGTTTGAGTTCTTTCAAATTAAGATTTTGATAAACTACCAGGGTTTTTCAACTACCTACCCTAGCAAATCATAACAATAAGCCTCCACAAGTTCTAGGTGATCATCCAGTAATTTAACTCACTTCTAGAACAAAAATCAAACAATCTTCCAGTGAAGAAAATATATTACAGTATTTTACAATGGAACATAATACCTGATGTGAGATAAAAGCTATAAACATGCAAAGCAGAAGAATGTGACTTTTAATCAAGGGGAAAAAAAATACCCAACATGAATCAGGTGTAAAAATTAGCATATGAGGACTTTAAACTTGATTTTACAAACATGTTTAATGACCCAAAGGAAACAATCGTTATAAAGAATGAACACAGGAAATCTCAGTAAAGAAAGAAAATCTATTCAAAAAAGAAATTTTACATTTGAAAGGATAGTTTCTGAAATGAATAAAGAATCACCAAATTGGCTTAAAAACATATTGGATGATGCAGAATAAAGTCAGTAATGAGAAGACAAGTCAATAAAAATTATCCAATCTGAAGATGAGAAGGAAAGCAAACACTGGGAAAGTGATCACATCTTCAAAGGCCTCCCGGGTAATATTGAGTGATCCAATATATGTCTAGTATGAATTCCGAAAAAGGAAAAGACATAGAAGGGGAAGAAAATGTTTGAAAAACTAATGACCCAAATTGAGTGAAAAATCTAAATTTACAGATAGGAAGCTCAGAACACTCTAAACAGATTAAGTCAAAGACCAAACTTTAGGTACATCATAGTCAAATTTTTGGAAAAGCCCACATAAGTTTAAATTTTGGAAGTGGTCAGAGAAACAAGACATGTTACATACACGGGAATAATGATGTGAATGGTGGCTGTCTTCTCACCAGAAACGTTGGAGGACTGAGGACAGTAGAATGACATTTTTAAACTAGTGAAATAATATATGTATACCTCTACCTTCTATGCTTCTATATCCAGTGAAAATATTCTTCTAAAATAAAAGCAAAATATAGATGTTTTCAGATAAGTGAAAGCTGACAGAATTAGTTATCATCAAGTCTGTTCTTTCAAGAAATACTAAAGAATGTCCTTCAGGCCAGAGGGAAATAACACCTGATGAAAATTGAATCTACTGCAGGGGAGAAGAGAACAAGAAATGGAAAATATATACATAAATATAAAAGACAATTTCTTTCTTCTTTCATTTCCTTTATAATACAACAGACTGAGGTTTGTGAAACATTTATAATACAAGTAAGAAATAATAAAAATAGCACAAAAGAGGAAATAGTTAAATGGAATTTTACTCTTATAAGATTCCTAATTTTATATTAATTAACCCACTATTAAGTATAAGTAGAGTGTGGTAATTAATCTCTAGGATAACCACGACCAAGTAATACAAATGGTAGTTCTAACTAAAAAGTCAATATATAAGTTAAAATAAAATAATAAAAACTATTTGATTAAACCCCTCCTTCCTCCCAAGAAAAGCAAGAAAGGAGGAGCAGAGAATCAAAAAAACAAAACAAAACAAAGAAACAAACCAGGAAAATAGAAGCCAAGCAGTAAAGTGGTAATCACAATCAACCATATCAATAACTGTATTAATCTTTTTTCATTTAAAAAATTATCTCTGTTTAGGTTTGTGACTCAGCACATGTCTCAAAGGCTAATCAACATAAAGAAGCAAGTCATACATTGATTGGAAGTCTTCCATCTCTAAATTCTGACCAAGAAACGTCAAAATTGCCACTGTTAGCAGAACTCCAGCTCAGTCAAGTTGTAGATAAGCTGTCATGAATGACGTACAATGTGCACCGGTACACAGAGGCCAAAGGCATGCTAGCACTTGGCGCTCTCCTCTTCCTTGATGTCTTTCCTTGGGACAGTCCACTTTTGCTTTCCATGCCTAGCTCCAAATAAAGTCCAAAGAAGGCTCAGGGTCACCCTGATCCACCACTCTGCTGGAGGAATGCCTTCTCTAACTGTTGTACCGGCGACTTTGTTTTTGCCAGGATGAAGTTCAGATTGAGATGTGCAATACAATCTGGATGACGGTGCAGACGAGGTCAAGAACTAACGTTGAGCAGTAACCCGAGTTAAGGCATGAATGTACACACACACGCTCGCACACACACATGCACACACACAGCACCCACGCTATCATGAATAGAAGATACATTATTTAAATTTAAATGGTCTACTGGACCAATCAACAGGCAAAGCGGACGACAGTAAAGATGGAATTAAAAGGATGAAAGGGAGAAATGCACTGGTAGCAGCTGCTTGCTATTGTTGCTCAGGAGGTGCACAGAGTGAAGACTGTCTGAGGTAATGTGATATTGCTGTATTGTATATGTTAGAGCTTTGGCTGGTTTGTCAAGCTTAACTTTCAACTACAAGTAGAACTCCCTATTGCTGCTGGTTTACTTCATTCTGTGCAACTGGAAATGAAGGCACACATCCAGGTACTACATTGTCTTCCTTTTGGATGTTTACAGCCTGTAAACCATTGAAATAGCTAAAGAATAATGAAGCAGGAGAGCTGGGGCCAATGCACCCCTGGATGTTTCTTTCCTGTTATTACTTTCCTTTATATCATCCAGCACAAAATAGCCTGTATCTATTTTTAATGACACCCAGGGGATAATCTTCCTCTGAGAAACTTAGAGCGATGCTTAGCAGGTTTCCCTGTAAAGGGATGCTTTATATGTAGCATGAATCCCTTGTGTTGCTCTTTGAGTTTATTTTGAATGAATTAAGAATTTGTTGAACACCTGCTATGCACTGTACACTGGGGAAGGACAATTAAAGTCAAAATCAATATTAAAAGAGTGTCTCTATCCTTATTAAAGTCAAATTTATGTGGAGAAAGATATATAAATATTCATGTAGTTAATTAAAAATACAAGGAATAGGATAAATATTAATTGGCTAGCAAAGATAATAAACACACTACAAATCACTACTAAGTATAGGGACTGTGAAATGGGCTGATAAGGAAGAACTTCAGAGAGAAGATGTGACTTTCCCTGAACCTGAAATCATGGGTAAGGTTCAATGGTAGGGAAAAGGATGAGAATTCATTCCAACTGAAGGAAATTGGGGAACAATACTGCGCCACAGTGAATCACATGTGCTTGAAAGGCCAGCCAAGCCCAACTAGAAGAGAGATTTTGAGTGGCCACGCACCAGGCTCTAAGGCAAGAAATGCAGGCTGGACAAAACCTATAGGAGGCATTGAAGGTAGGATAGGTTGCTTCAGCTTTCACCACGAAGCCACTGGTTGTGTTTGAGGGGAAAAGTTACATGGCAGACATAGTTCATGAAAACAGATTAATCTGAGTGTGAAGAGTTGCAAGGACAGGAGGGGAGAAGATTCCTCTTATTTTGCCCTTAGCATACTCAGAGGAGGGGTTGAATAAAGGAAAGTTGTCTGTGGAAAAGAGTAAGTACATTTACTATATTCTACCTTTATTAAGCCAATAAGGAAATGCGGATATTAATTGTGGAACTGTTTCAATGAGAATGTTACACATTGTTGAGTGTCTGTTAATTTTTGGTTGAGAAAATTTATGTGACCTCAGTTATGATCTAATAGTAATCATATAGTTGTATCCTCTAACAGCCTAGAACTCTTTTTGGATGAACTGCACGGGATCCCTAGGAGAAAGGGTTTGGAATTTTAAAGTCTTCATTGGCACGTCTTTATTAACTCTCCTTTGTTCATGGGGGATAGAAGTTATCCATAAAAACTTAATCTTTTTTTAAAAAATAAAAATAAATTAGTAATGCCTCCATAGAGACTTTCATTCTATATTTCATTTTGACTTCACGCTTATTTCAATCATCTTTGTGTTAAAGTGGGAACACATTTTTATCATATTTGCTGTGAAAGATTTATGTAATTCAGGTACCAAAATATCTAGGACACCTGCAAAAAACCTGGAAACTTTATAGTGCTAATTGGCAATATGGTACCCTGCCAGATAAGCACATCAGATGGAACTCTTAAAAAAGAAGTATCAAAAACTCTTTTTTGATAGTGGCTAAATTTGTTTACTATGAAATATTGGAAGTGGAGTTAGGGGCCAGATTGGGAGAGAATTTAAGAAGATATTTTAATGTATAAAATTTTAGAGAAAAATTTATTCTTTTGAGCTTTCCTTGTGATATTGTATCACCAGGTTCCATGATGCTAATGGGCATCTAAGTCAATGGAATTTTCTATGAATTCTACTCTACCTTGCATATATCATCCTGGTATATCAAGGAAGCTCTATCTATCAAAGGAAGTCCTTTGATAGAGCAGTATGGATAGGACTTTGCAGTGTGATGATGTGATCACACTACATGTTAGAGCATTTCATGGAAAAATTTGGTAATCATTAGACTAGATATGATTTATGATACAGTTATGAATGAAAACTCTAAGAACCCATTCAATTCTGATTTCTTTTAATTTTTAGCATTTATATATTGTTTTGAATCACATGAGGTTACTAGGATTTGGTGAATGAAGAGATCATTTTACTATTATCCAGAATTCTACAAACCTAATATTATTTGGAAACACTGTAGATGGTTAGAATTACTGACCTTAGATGAATGAATAATGTGCATCAAGATAATTTTATATGCAAAGTTTAGTCATTTCTAAGACATGAGTTTTGAATTACTTTCTGCTCTTACATTGCTTTAGAAGAAACATTAAAAGAAATCAGGGAAAATTCTCTTGCACAAAGTATCCTGCATGTTAGAATCTGGGCATGTTTTTGGTCAGGCCATTACCATCATAGATAATTCTAAGAAAAATATTCTTAACTATTTAAGAATAGCCATTCAGAGTATGAGAGTAAGAAAATAACCATTCAGAGATGAAATGGCTTATACTGTCATCCATCCTCTTCTTGTTCTGAGATTTCATGTGAATAAAATTTTAATTTCCATGAAATGAAAGCTTCCCATCTATAAATGTGAAGGATGAATATGCAAATATTCACATGTTGACTTTTATCTGCATCTCTCAATGCTTTAGAGATGTCCCACTGAAAAGTTCTTGCTGAGCCATGAAATAGACCAGGATTCTTGGCCTCTGGAGGAGAAGAATTCAATCTGAGGCCAGTGATGAGGCTTGATTGCTCAGAGCTTTTGTGTAATAAAGTTTTATTAAAGTATAAAAGAGATAGAGAAAGCTTCTGACATAGACTTCAGAGGGGGCAGAAAGAGTGCTCGCCTGCTAGCCTTTAGCAATGTTATATACCTACCAGCAAGCTGTTAACTAGAGAAAGGAGATGTCCCCAAACTCAGTGGCACCAGGCCCCTCACCCACAACTTGCATTTTGAGATAATATTGGCAACAGGTGCGTCACACGATTGACATGAATCTTCAAGAAAGGTAGGTTTCCACAAAGTGTATAGATTCATTAACATAGATTAGGAGAACAATTTATGAGTAAAACATACAGGTTTGTTGAGTCCTTCTCAGTTCTGAGTCTTAAGCAGAACCTATTTCAAGAAAGAGTCTAGAGTAAATACATAGTTCAATTAACATAGCTGAAGGAAAACATTTGCATAAGAAAAATGCATTGGTTAGATCAAGGTTTGAGAACAGTTAAGTTCAGGTGGAAATAGGTGTCCTCAGGACAATACAGAATTTTAAGAGAAACGTCTTTTTAAATTTGTATCAGTCAGTCAGTCAGTTCAGTTGATCACTTGTGTCCAACTCTCTGTGACCCCATGGATTGCAGCACGCCAGGCTTCCTTGTCCACCACCAACTCCTGGTGTCCACTCAAACTCATGTCCATTGAGTCGGTGATGCCATTCAACCATCTCATCGTCTGTCACTCCCTTCTCCTCCCACCTTCAATCTTTTCCAGCATGAGGGTCTTTTCAAATGAGTCAGTTCTTTGCATCAGGTGGCCAAAGTATTGGAGTTTCAGTTTCAGCATCAGTCCTTCTAATGAATATTCAGGATTGATTTCCTTTAGGAAGGACTGGTTGGATCTCCTTGCAGTCCAAGAGACTCTTAAGAGTCTTCTCCAACACCACAGTTCAAAAGCATCCATTCTTTGGTGCTCAGCTTTTTTTATAGTCCAACTCTCATATCCATACATGACTACTGGAAAAACCATAGCTTTGAATAGACAGACCTTTGTTGGCAAAGTAATGTCTCTGCTTCTTAATATGCTGTCTAGGTTGGCCATAACTTTTCTTCCAAGGAGCAAGTGCCTTTTAATTTCATGGCTTCAGTCACCATCTTCAGTGATTTTGGAGGCCTCCCCCAAAAATAAAGTCTGTCACTGTTTCGACTATTTCCCTATCTATTTGCCATGAAGTGATAGGACCAGATACCATGATCTCAGTTTTCTTAACGTTGAGTTTTAAGCCAACTTTTTCACTCTTCTCTTTCACTTTCATCAAGAGGCTCTTTAGTTCTTCTTTACTTTCTGTCATAAGGGTAGTGTCATCTGCATATCTGAGGCTATTGATATTTCTCCCGGCAATCTTGATTCCAGCTGTGCTTCATCCAGTCCAGCGTTTCTCATGATGTCCTCTGCATATAAGTTAAAATAGCAGGGTGACAATATACAGCCTTGATGTACTCCCTTCCTGGGTTGGAACCAGTCTGTTCCAAGACCAGTTCTAACTGTCGCTTCTTGACTTGCACACAGATTTCTCAGAAGGCAGGTCAGGTGGTCTGGTATTGCCTTCTCTTTAAGAATTTTCCATGGTTTGTCATGACCCACACAATCAAAAGCTTTGACATATTCAATAAAGCAGAAGGAGATGTTTTTCTGAAACTCTCTTGCTTTTTCGATGATTCATTGGAAGTTGGCAACTTGATTTCTGGTTCCTCTGCCTTTTCTAAAACCAGCTTGAACATCTGGAAGTTCACGGTACACATATTGTTGAAGCCCAACTTGGGGGATTTTGAGCATTACTTTGCTAGCATGTGAGATGAGTGCAGTAGTGTGAGCATTCTTTGGCATTGCCTTTCTTTGGGATTCCAATGAAAACTGACATTTTTCAGTCCTGTTCCCAGTGCTGAGTTTTCCAAATTTGCTAGCATATTGGGTGCAGCACTTTCACAGCATCATTTTTTTAGGATTTGAAATAGCTCAACTGGAATTCCATTACCTCCACTAGCTTTGTTCATAGTGATGCTTCCTAGGTCCCACTTGACTTTGCCTTCCAGGATGTCTGGCTCTAGGCGAGTGATCACACCATCATGATTATCTGGGTCATGGAGATTTTTTTTGTATAGTTCTTCTGCGTATTGTTTCCACCTCTTCTTAATATCTTCTACTTCTGTTAGGTCCATACCATTAACAAGAATCAAAAACAGTAACAGTTGCCCAAAACAACATGTCAGCAAGAGAGATTTGAAGGTTGGAAAGGAAGCACTGGTCACAAAATAATGGAAAATGTAGAAAACTTTGATATATTTATGGGTGGAGTTTTTCTTTTTACCTAAGAGATAGTATTAGGAAACATTCTTTCCTGTGGCATGAAAATAACAAAAAACTTTTTCTTCTGTTCCTCATGAAATTTCTAATTATAACCAATGAATGTAACTAGTTGCTTATGTCCTATCCTCCACTGTGTAATGTCAATCCTTGAATGCTAACAATAGTTTACCCAAAGGTATGTGCAGAGATGGAGAGCGGTGCTGAGGCTCTTGGAATTGCCTCATGCATACACCATCTGGTCTCTCTTCTCCTGAAGAAGTACATGGTTTTTCTGGGCATGGCAGGTGGGACTCTGACCCCCAGAAATGGGCGATAAGCTGAAAGGCAAGATGCTCTGACTCCTGTTCATTTCTATTGTGTTCTGAGTGAAGGATTAATCTAGTGCATTGCCCGTGATAGACAACTGCTTTAAAAATATTAATTATGAAGGATACTATTTATTTCTACCTTGAATTACTTTCACCTTTTTTGCTTTATCCTATTTACTTTATATAAAATAGGTATATAACCAATTTACTTTATAGAATTTTAAAATGACATTTGGAATGCATGTCCAAGTTCTATTTTTGTGGTCTTCATTTTCACTGCCTTCCTAATGTTTACTAAATACTTGTCTCTAGGTGGCAGCATATCAAGCCTTTCTAATATATTATATAAAAACATATTAAAGGAGGTGTTCCTGAGAGTGGCTAGTGATGATTTCGGGGAAGCCTGGTAAGATAACCTAATTTGCTGACGAAAATCAAGGGCTTGTTGTATTTTCAGGGCATGTTTGGCATTAATCAAATCCAAAGTGGCAGGAAAATAACTGTCCACGAAATAAAATAAGACTGTGCTTTTGTTCACAGCTGGGCCTTCCAAAGACCATCAGTGTGATTCTCCATCCACCGTGCTGGTTAGAGTTCTGGTGGAAAGAAAATCCTCTCCAGTCATGATTCTCAGCATGTGAGTGCAAAGAGCATTCTCTGCTGTAGCATCTGTGTGACTTCTTAACCAGGCTGGCAAGGGAGAGGGGAACTAGGACCTTGTCTGAGCTGCACGCCTCACACAATAACAGATCGGATGCCTATCGTTACAATTGTCATTTACTGACTGCTTATCCTACGCTTGCTTCAATCTGTTTACTTGGAAAATCCTTATGGATTTATTCCTTACAATAACCCCAACAGGTAGGCATTGCTATTCTCCGTTTGCAAATGATGTACTAAGGTGCTGAGAAGTTAAGTAACACATCTAGAAAAGTGGCAGAGCTGGGATTTGAACTTGACCGTCATGTTGCAGAGATTTTCCACTCATCTACCAAGCCATGGGCTTTCCTGGTGGCCCAACAGTAAAGAGTCCACTTGCAATCCAGGAGACGTGGGTTCAATCCCTAGATTAGGAAGATCCCCTGGAGGAGGAAATGGCAGCCTGCTCTAGTATTCTTGCCTGGGAAGCTCTGTGGACAGAGGAGCCTGGTGGGCTACAGTCCATAGGGTTGCAAAGAGTCGGACACAGCTGAGCAACTGAGCATGCGCACACCAAGCTACACCGTGCCATCTTAGCTGGAAAAGGCCTGGAGGGAGTGAGAAAAGGACAACAGGAGGTATAGTGACGCTTTATTGCGCTTAGGGGAGAAACATCACTTCTCTATGCTCAATGGCCTGTAGAGAATTCTTCTGAAGGTTTTGAGACTCCTTTCTGACCTGGTACTTAAATTCAGTTCGGCATACCTTTATTGAGTGCCTCTTGTGATCTAGGAATCATGTAATGCGCTAGGAACAGCAAGACAGGTAAGACACAGAGAAGAATCTGCATTAAATCTTGGAAAGATGTTTTTTATCTCATAAATGTCCTCAGATGGCATTCTTGGCTGATGCCGTTAAAGTAGCAGGATGCTATAGTGAAAATGCATAGTTCCAAATGTGTGCCTGTTTCTTACTAGAGGTCAACCTCCCTTTTTGTTCACATCTCAAATCATTCAGAGAGTGCAACTGAAGATGTTT
Source organism: Muntiacus reevesi (assembly GCF_963930625.1). NCBI lineage: Eukaryota > Metazoa > Chordata > Mammalia > Artiodactyla > Cervidae > Muntiacus > Muntiacus reevesi. The sequence continues at coordinate 50,089,862 of NC_089267.1, forward strand.
GTATCAGATGAATCCATTTCCTAAGATCCTCTCTGGCCATCAGTAGCTGGCCATGGCTGCTTAAAGCTGTTTATTAACCTGCTGGCCCACTGAGCTTAGATCACAGATATGCAATAAATGAAATGGAAGAATAACAGCCAACTTTCTTCTTCCCTCCCTGTATTTTAGATCATTTATTTTTGACTCCTGACTTCCCTTGTTCTCTAAAATAACAACTAGCATGTAGAAAAAGCCATCATCTGATAGTCATGCAAAAATGGCAAGGTGATACTGCCTCTCTAGCAAGGAAGGCATCATCTGAAATAATATTTACTACCATCAAATTCCATAAATTCCATAAAAAAATAAATAAATGGAAATCTCATTCTTCATCTGTTTAGCAGCAACTGCATTTCTTGATTTTATGATTATTTTCAACAAGCGATTTTGAGCAATTAATTAGGAATTAGAAAATGTGAAAGAAGATGCTTTAACTTCACAGATAGCATGTTTATAGAAAGGACTTACTATTTCTATGTCTCTAAAATCTATGGGTTAAGCAGCAGCTTTATAGATGGAGATAATTTAGGGCCATGCTGTTGGCTCTCCAAGTATTTCATGATAGCTACAGCACTAATCAGGTCAGGCCTTAGGCTAAGTACTTAACATGAATCATCTCATTCAATTCTCCCAAATACATCTTTTTCATTTAAGAAAACAGACTCATAGAGGTTATTTGTTCAAGGCTGTGTGTGTGTCTTGTGTGTATGTGTGTGTGAAATTGCTTCAGCTGTGTCCGACTCTTTGCAATCCTATGGACTCTTCTGTCCCTGCCAGGCTCTTCTGTCCACGGGATTCTCTAAGCAAGAACAGTGGAGTGGACTGCCATGCCCTCCTCCAGGGGATCTTCCAGTAATCAAAGCCTTGTCTCTTATGTCTCCTGCATTAGCAGGCAGGTTCTTTACCTCTAATGCCACCTGGCTGTTCAAGGTTACATAGGTAATTGTGGCAGAGGGGGACTCCCAAACTGGGTGATTCAACTAACCAGTCTATGCCATGGCTACCCTCTCATTCTTTCTAACAAAGTCACTTTATTTATTATTATTAAGATGATTTTTAATTAATTTACTAATTACTTTTCTAGCTGTGTCTTGAAACATGCTGATCTTATTTCCCTGACCAGGGGTGGAACCTGAGCACCTTGCATTGGAAGTGAGGAGTCTTAACCACTGGACTACCAGAGAAGTTCCCCACTTTATTTATTATTGATTGTAGTTAGTGCTCACCAATTTAGCATATCACAGCTGCAAGCCTCTCCTGATTTCCTGAATTTTTGTGGATTTATTGTAAGAAATAAATTCACCCCCCAATTATATACTTACTGCTCCAGAGACCTTTTCATTTTACATTTTATTTTAAATTTGTGTTGCAATTTCATTAGTGTCAGTTATCGATTGATATAATAAATTACTCCAAAACTATGTGGCCTAAAACAACAACTATCATGTGTTATTTCTCATGGTTCCTGTGGGTCAAGAATTCAGAGAGGACCCAACAGGGATGGCTTGTTTCTGCTCCATGATCTCTGGAGCCTTACCTGAAGCTGGAATTGCTTAGAGGCTTGCTCACTCTCCTGTCTGTCAGGTGATGCTAGCTGTCAAACTAGCATCTACTGTGGCTTTGGTTGGAGCTTACTGTGGCTTTGGTTGGAGCATCTGTATGGAGTCTGTTCATCAGTCCTGAGTTTTCCTCATAACATAATGGCAGGTTCCAAGGGCAAATATTCCAAGAGAGTGCACCAATGCAGAAGCCACGCTACCTTTTATTGGGAGGGGGGAGGGCGGGCAGTGGTGGTACAGATTTATTAAGACATAATGCACTCTTATGGCAGAAAGCAGAGAAGAACTAAAGAGCCTCTTGATGAAAGTGAAAGAGGAGAGTGAAAAAGTTGGCTTAAAACTCAACATTCAGAAAACTAAGATCATGGCATCTGGTCCCATCACTTCATGGCAAATAGATGGGGAAACAGTGGAAACAGTGTCAGATTTTATTTTTGGGGGCTCCAAAATCACTGAAGATGGTGACTGCAGCCATGAAGTTAAAAGATACTTGCTCCTTGGAAGGCATATTAAAAAGTAGAGACATTGCTTTGCCAACAAAGGTCTGTCTAGTCAAAGTTATGGTTTTTCTAGTAGTCATGTATGGATGTGAGAGTTGGACTATGAAAAAAGCTGAACACTGAAGAATTGATGCTTTTGAACTGGGATGTTGGAGAAGACTCTCAAGAGTCCCTTGGACTGCAAGGAGATCCAACCAGTCCATCCTAAAGGAAATCAGTCCTGAGTATTTATTGGAAGGACTGATGCTGAAGCTGAAACTCCAATACTTTGGCCACCTGATGCAAAGAACTGACTCATTTGAAAAGACCTTGATGCTGGAAAAGCTTGAGGACAGGAGGAGAAGGGGATGACAGAGGATGAGATGGTTGGATGGCATCACCGACTCAATGAACATGAGTTTGAGTGGACTCCGGGAGTTGGTGGTGGACAAGGAGGCCCGGCGTGCTGTGGTCCATGGGGTCGCAAAGAGCTGGACATGACTGAGTGACTGAACTGAACTGAATGCACATATTAGAAAATTCACTCATTGTAAACATATTGAATATTAAAGTCTATACCACTGGCATTCATGTGAGTCAGCGTATAGTTAAAAAAATATATACCGATAGTAGGGTTAATGATAAAGTGAAAGTGCATGTTGTTCAGTTGTGTCTGACTCTTTGTGACCCCATGGACTATACAGTCCATGGAATTCTCCAGGTCAGAATACTGGAGTGAGTAGCCTTTCCCCTCTCCAGGGATCAAACCCAGATCTCACACATTAAGGTGGATTCTTTGCCAGCTGAGCCACAAGGGAAGCCCAAGAACACTGGAGTGGGTAGCCTATCCCTTCTCCAGAGGATCTTTTGACCCAGGAATTGAACCGAGGTCTCCTGCATTGCAGGCAGATTCTTTACCAACTGAGCTAGGGTTAATGATAAAGTGAAGATAATTAGATGTTTTTGAGGTATTCCCTAAGTCATCTCAACATCTCTGACTATGGTGCCTTATTTTAAAATGGAGTTATTTTGGAGAAAAACATGTTGAGCACCAGGGCCCCACCTTCCTTCTCATACCTACTGTGGATATTTGTTGGGAACTTTCTGTACATATGTAGCTACCCCAAAAGTGGTCACACAAAATATCCAATAAATGTGGCTTCTGCTGTGGTCGAGCAAGGAGTTCCAGATGTAGACACTACCAACTCCATTTCATTGCAAACAAAACCTTGATTTTCTTCAGCTATATGACTGAAATGTGAGCAGATAAGGTGGAGTTCCATTTATGTCTCCTCCCTCCAAGGAATAAACTGTGAACCGAAGCTCATATTCTTCTTTCATGCCCTAGGAGATATAGTCTGAGAGTAAGAGTCTTCAGGTGTTATAGTCATTTTGTGACCATGAGGGTAGGGCCAATGAAGCAGCAGGAAAACCCACCAGCATCCTGATATTTCCGAGCAGCTAAAGTAACCAATTCTAAAACTTCTACTTCAAAAAGTTTGGATAAGTGAGTTACTAAAATATCTTTAATGTTAAATCTCCCTTCATTCCCATATTTTGTTACTTGAAGTAGCACTCCTCCTAAATGAAAAATTCTTGTAGAAAGAACAAATTATGTTTATTCCTGTCGGCAACAGAATAAAAGTATACAACTACTTGCTCTTATTAACACTTGCTGTAAACTGTATTAATCTTGAGACTATTATAATTTATAATTTTTCTGTTGGAAATTCAGTGCCACTAACACTGTTTAGAACTTTTAGGCACCTGAGGCCATAATGACTGTGTGCTAAAGATATTAAGTCAATATTAAACTAAAAGTGATTTTCCCAAATTTTAAACTCTGTGCTTTAAAATATTAGAGAATATAGGGAGAAATCTCAGAAAAGCTGAGCAACTGATTTAGAAAAAAAAAGTTGGGAATTGAAAACTATAAAATATGTAAGAGGGGCACAGTCTGCTTGGTGAGGGGACATTTTGTACTGCCGAATTACGTGCAGGATTCCCGCTGGACTCAATCAGCGTCGTGTGCAAAAATCGATGTCAGGATCTTTCCCTGAAACTGTAAATGAGGAAAGTTGAGAAATCGGAACTATTTCTTGATAAATGTATGGGAATGTACCAGTTTTCAGGGAGACCAGGTGTTTGATGGAAACGAATGTTCTTGAGACCCTAATATTGCTGGATACATTAACAAGAGAGAATCCCATTCATTTTTTTTTTTAACTTGAAATGGTTTGGTTTTTTTTTTAAGACCCTTAGAATTTCTTCAATTTTTTTTTCAGTTAAGTATTTTAATGGATAATACTCACTCTTTGAATAAATGGTATAAGATTAGGTGTTTTTCTTTCCAATATTCTTAGAAAAAAATTCCTTTCCTTTTAGACCTAAACGTAACCTGTGGATCAGAGGTTAACATTTGTGTGCCCTTTTTTTCTGAAGTAGGAAGTTAATATTCACCAACCATTTTACTTTGAGTCTCCCTGATGGTTAGAAAGGGGGTGAGGAAGGAACAGTGGAGCATTTGGCAAGGTCAGGTCTCTGAAAACCACTTTTAAAGAATTTTGTCACGGAGGCTCAAGAGAAGAATTAAAAGTCATCTTATAAGTCCTGATATGGTTACAAAGTTGGAATAGGAAATGGCAACCCACTCCAGTATTCTTGCCTGGAAATTACATAGACAGAGGAGCCTGGTGGGCTACAGCTCATGGAGGCACAGAGAGTCAGATACAATTGAGCACACTACTATGGTTATAAAATATAAGGAGAAGTTATGATTTATTAAAATAATGTTTTAACTGAGTAGATATTTAAAGAGAGCATACAGAATCTTGCTTGTAGTTGATCAGCGTTGATTAGAAGCCTTTTGAATTGGTTATAACTACAGAGGGAATTTTTTTTTAATTTTTGTTTTTTAATCTTTAGTTGTAAAAATTTTCATAGGCATTAGCAGGACAGGTCTGTAATTTATAAACTCATCATTCATGGGGATAAATGGTTATTATATTTTTGCTGCTGCCTTTTGTGGGACACATTTCATCATTTTTATAAGATTTTTATCATTCTATAGTATTTAAGTTGGCAGCAGATATTTACAGTATGCCTCATTTTAGGGTCTGCCATATGAGATCTAAGGCAATTATGACAAAAGTAATAGTATTGATTCATTGATTGAATGATCTATGTTTTGCTATTTTTGCAAGAATCATAGAAGTTCTCAGTGGATAAGATCAAAGGTGTAGACAATCAAGTATTTGTGGACAGAGACTTCAAGAAATTTGCAGAAAGTGTGATTTTTATAGAATTTTGTGAAACTTATCATTGAAGATCAATCCCTCTATCTTACACTCAAAGCTACTGGAGGAATTCCTAAAAGGTCCATTATTTTGTCAAGGACTATACAGTGGGTCCTTTTAACTCTTGTCTAGACTATATCATAATATCAGTCTTGCATAGCACCAAATTTCCCTGATAATCTTCTGTGGTCTACCATGTTATTGTTATCTGAACCCTTGTTTTTCAATGACATTTGCAAGGTTACAGGTTTAATTAAGCTAACATATAAGTACAGAAAATTTGCATTTATTTTTGTCCTGAAACAATGTCTCTAACATTTTAAGTTCAGTTCTCATTCTAGTGTTTTGGGATTTAGAAAATTATCACACAATCTACTTACGCTCTTTATAATATAGCTTTCTGGGTTTCAGTGGGCTCATCATAAAATGAGAATGTTACTGTAATTGATCTCTCAGGTCCAGCCCTAGAATTTTCTTAATCTGTATACAATTAAAATTTCCACTTACTCTTCAGATGAACTCTTCCTGGTATTAGTATTTTATTGTGTTTCTCTCTTTGGGGAATAAAGACTTTCTTTGTGCCTGTAAAATAATTTTAGGCATGAATGGTTAAAATTTTTTTTTGGCAAGTGTCCTCTTTATCTCTGAATTAAATTGGCCTGATGTCTAGCCCCAGAGGTAAAACCATTGTAGTCTTTCAGAATGCCTATGAGCTTCCCTGGAGGCTCAGACGGTAAAGAATCCACCTGCAATGCAGGAGACCTGGGTTGGAAAGATCCCCTGGAGAAGGCAATGGCAACCCACTGCAGTATTTTTGTCTGGAGAATCCCGTGGACAGAGGAGACTGGTGGGCTATGGTCCATGAGGTCACAAAGAATCGCACATAACTCAGCGACCAACACACACACATACACAGAGTCCGGATTAGAAGCGAGGTCCCCGGGCTCCTTTCTGTCTTCCATGTTCTTTACTGCATGTCTTTCTTTTCTGAGGTCTCAGTTCTTAAATTCTCAAGTACCAGAGATGTAGAACCGTTACTCATTCTGCCATCTCCTACCACTCATACCTGCCTGTACTTGTTAAACCTAACACTCTGGATAAACCATGGCCTCATTTCTCAAAGTTCTGAGGGCCTTAAGTTCTCTGTTACCAGAGATCCTTGGTATGTCGGGGTGGTTCAGTTATCAGGTGCACAAAGACTTCTGATTGTGATAGAGTGTCAAGAAGAGCACTGATGGATCTGAGCACATATAATATTAGTGCTGGGGGAGAGGTGGAGTCAGTGGTACTGGTTTTTCTAATGTGTCAGCACAGCAAAATTGCAGTGGGTGGTGATGATGTTTACTGATGATGGTGGTAAAGAGAACTAAACAGTCAATGTCACTGGGGAAACCTGGAAATCTGTGCTCATAAGAGATACATTGTAAGGAGGAAAAATTTAAATTTATACTTATTATAGTACTAATTATAAAAGCTATAGTACTTCTGTGACCTAATTTTAGCTTAGGTTTATTTATTGAGAAGTAAAATAACAATTAGATATAAAGCTAAAAATTCCATATGAATTCTATTTTACTGATACCAATATTCATATTTACTCAGATACTTATCAGTATTCATATGATCTAGTCCCATGCTCAAGCAATGGGATTATTGTTTCAGATCTTAAAAATAAAATTAGATTGCATCCTAACTAAGGTAATTTTGAGCTTAAAGGATTTATGTGAATGCTAATGAATGCCACCTGAGAACTGTTAGTGTTGTACAGGCAAATCTTGAGATGTTGGAACAGAGGGGTTTTAATTGCATGCTAATTTATTGAGCAAATTAAAAAAAGAACACTTCTTGGTTTTTCATACATGTTCATTGCAAAAGTAATGGAAATAGAGAAAACTTATGACATTAAATAATTATTTGCCCTATAGGTAGACAGGTACCAGTGGCATTGTGACATGAACTCTTATAATTCTTTCATATACCTGTATACACACAAACACACGTGCACATTTTTGGATACAAAATTGCTCTCAGTCTATTTGTTTTGTTTATGCTTTAAAATATTAACTTCTATGTGTTTCAGTAGATTCATCAGAAAATGAGACCATTGCTATAATTGATCTCTGAGGTCTATCCCCTCATTATATGAATATTAAATTTTCACTTAATCTTTGGATAAGAACTCTTGCATAGTAACATAAAAATTCTTTTTAATTCACTGTTTCACATCTAACAGTGCTTTGTGGACATTTCTATGGCATTGAATATTATCTAACATTATGATTTTTAATGGTTTATAGTATTATATTAGATGATTATATAATGTTCTTATCAATCTTTTTTTAAGACATTAGGGTATTTCTTCTAATTTTCCTGTTATATTTTATGCTGATCATTGCCTTTGTAAACAAACTCTTATGCAAATGTTTAAAGATTTGTATATAATAAATTCCTAAGTGTACTATTTATGGGTCAAAAAATTCCCCAAATTTAGGTGTTTTAGTGAAAATTACTTCCAGAAATAATGTACCAGTTTATATATTCCTGAATTTTAGCTTAGCATATTATTTAAAATCCTTATTAATCAAGTTTAATATGATAGTACATTGTTTTATGTTCTTTGTTTACTAAAATTTTGCCACATTCGTCATTTGTATTCCTTTGCATTTTTGTGAGTATTCATCTACATTATTGATATCTTCACATATTAACATTTAGTCCTGAGTTTGCAGTTATATTTCCCTGAGTTTATTCTTTGATGCACTAGCTGTGTGATCTTGGCCAGCTGTTTACCTTGCCAGTGCCTCAGTTTCTTCAAATGAAAGTGAGACTGATACAGCCCATCTCTTCAATTAATGTTTTCTGGATCTGAGAACTCGCTAAGATTTAGGGACTAAGATTGTGACTTTTTATTGTTGGGACAGACCTTCCTGCTTTTCCTGCTCTTGCCTTTTTAGAGGCTGAAACTCACGTTAAAGAAAACTAAGATCATGGGAGCCGGTCCCATCACTTCATGGCAAATAGAAGGAGAAAAGTGGAAGCAGTGACAGATTTTATTTTCTTGGGCTCTAAAATCACTGTGGATGGTGACTGCAGCCATGAAATTAAAAGGCTATTTATTGCTCCTTGGAAGGAAAGCTATGACTGACTGACTGTATTAAAAGGCAGAGACATCACTTTGCCAACAAAGTATGTCAAAGCTATGGTTTTTCCCGTAGTCGTGTAGGTACATGAGAGTTGGACCATAAAGAAGAGTGAGCATCAAAGAACTGATACTTGTGGTGCTGGAGAACAGTCCCTGGGACAGCAAGGAGATCAAATCAGTCAATCTGAAAGGGAATCAGTTCTGAATATTCACTGGAGGGACTGAGGCTGAGGCTGAAGCACTAATAATTTGGCCACCTAATGAGAAGAACTGACTCATTGGAAAAGACCCTGATACTGGGAAAGAGTGAAGGCAAAAGGAGAAGGAAGTGGCAGAGGATGAGATGATTAGGTAGCATCGCTGACTCAATGGAGACAAATTTGAGCAAACTCCGGGAGATAGTGAAGGACAGAGGAACCTGGAAGGCTGCAGTCCATGGGGTAGCAAAGAGTAGGACATGACTTAGTGACTAAACAGCAACAACAACAGACATTGGGTAACACTACCGTTGACTGCATGTCTACCTTATCTCTAGAATAGGGGTCCCCAACCTCTGCGATCTAAGGCCTGATGATCTGAGGTGGAACTGATACAATAATAATAGAAATAAAGTACCAATGAATATAATGCTCTGAACCATCCTGAAACCATCCCCCCTACCCCTGGTCTATGGAAAAATTGTCTTCCACGAAGCCAGTCCCTGGTGCTGAAAAGGTTGGTGACCACTGCTCTAGAGAGAAGAAGCTCTACTAACAACTCCTGGCTGATCAAAGCCCCTGGGCTGCCTCTCTGGCCTTGCCAATTGTCTGGGTAATTGTGGCCTCCTGGCATCTGCTGCTAAGCCCATATCCCAGACTCATCTCTATGGATAGAAGCAAACCTAACTCTGTGGCCTCTGCCACACTCAGGCCTGCATTGCGGAGAAGGCCACCACCAAACTATTTAGTGATGCTGGCACCCAGACCAGTACATGCCTCATGGCCTTGCTGAATAGTTCTTTACTCAGCATCCTATTCTTCCACTGGAACATTAATCCTCTGATGAGTATTCTAGCCTTACATTTATTCCACCATATCACTTCTCTCAGCCCCTGTTTTCTTTACCATCTGTTAGCGTGGGACATCAATTTCTCAGACTTCCAGGAGCCATTCTGGTAACAAATGCACCCACACCCTGAGGTTCCTGCCAGGTTGTTAGATCTTATGCCCTGTGAAAGTGTTCCAAATCATAAATCCCTAGTTTATCTGGTCTCACATTCTGACACTTTGGTTAAGCACCCTCTAAGTCCGATGCCAGATGCGTTCTCCTGGCTCCCACGGGTGTTGCTGCTTCTGTGGGGCTTACTTTGCTTCCTCCCTTGCTGCACCCAGCTTGGCCTTGGGCAGGTTATGTTGGGATTTAACCCTGGTCATCAGACTGGTAACCAGGAGAGGAAGTGCAAGCAGCTTCCAAATGGGGCACCCCCCGCTTTACATATGTTACAGCTTCTAGCACAGGGACCCTTATGCCAGGCTACCCTGGTTTCCCACCACAGACCTTCCTCAACTATTTAGTCATCTATGGAACCCTGCATCTTTAACTTTCAGAGCTTCAATTTGCTGCTCAGCTGTGTCTTTTCTACTTTGTAAGCGATGAAACAGGTCAATGGCTCTCTCACTCAGCCCTAACTGCCTTTTAGCAATGCTCAGCTTCTTTTTATTCCTTTGCAGTTAGCAATACAATTTATCAGTAACCAACCACCTCTGCTGCTTTGTAGGTATTGTTTCTCTTGATATTCCAAATGCCTTCCATGTCATCTGCGGTAGCCATTAGCCTTGGGCTGCCTTGGGCCAAGGAGTGTCCAGGCCCCACATACCACTCAGTTTGATAGCATCTTAGGCTACTGGGCAGTGAATGCTGCTGCTGCTGCTGAGTCACTTCAGTCGTGTCTGACTCTGTGCGACCCCATAAGGCAGCCCACCAGGCTCCCCCATCCTGGAATTCTCCAGGCAAGAACACTGGAGTGGGTTGCCATTTCCTTCTCCAATGCATGAAAGTGAAAAGTGAAAGTGAAGTTGCTCAGTTGAGTCCTGACTCTTAGCGACCCCATGGACTGCAGCCTACAGGCTCCTCTGTCCATGGGATTTTCCAGGCAAGAGTACTGGAGTGGGGTGCCATTGCCTTCTCTGGGGCAGTGAATGAACCCACCCCTAAAACTCATTGCCTCTTTTCTTGAACTACAAGTGGTATCATTTGTATTAGTTCAGATCCTCAAGAAGTGGGGCACCAAGACAGAATTAGACATGTGTATTAATTTCCTGTGTCTGCTTTAACAAATTACTGTCAATTGAATAGTTTCAAACAGCACACATCACACATCTATTCTTCCACAGTTCTGGAGGCTGGAACTTAGTTCGAGAATCAGTTTCCTGGGTTGAAATCAAGCTGTGGGCAGAAGCACACTTCCTCTGGAGGCTTTAGGGGAGCATCTGCTCCCAGCTTCTTCCAGCTTTTGGTGGCTGCCTTCCATGACCAGTATCTTCCAATCTCTCTCTCACTGTTGCCTTTCCCTCCACTTGTGTGTATGTCAAGTCTCACTTTAAGAGCATTTGTGATGGTGTTTCAGGCCCATCTGGGTAATCTAGGATACTGTCCTCAGACCAAAAATCCTTAACTAACCATAATTGCAAAGAAACATTTTCCAAATTAGGTACATTCAAAGATTTCAGGATGTTGACCTGTTATCTTTGGATATTAAAATATTAAAATACAGGCCCCCTGCGACATGCATAAGATTATTGAGGAAATACCTGTAAAGGCAAAAAGGAAGGAAAATGTAGAGGCAGTGGGGAAATGCAGTTCTGACATCTCTGAAAAGGAGTGAAAAGGAAGGGGCAACGTGTACACAGTGTATCAGGCCTCAGTGCAATTCTAGAAAAGTTTGCCTAGCTGACAGGGAGCCCTTGAACCAAAGTACTTCATTTAAAAATTCCTGTGCCTGGAGGAATGGGTCTGCATCTGTAAGCCTTTGTGCAAAGTCACTGGCAACACTTGGGAAGTGTGGCCTGGACAGGACTGTGGGGGTGGGTCCAGGAGAGCAATAGCTCAATCCATCAGTTATGCTCCATGGAGCTGGGGAGCTGAGCCAGGCGTTTTCATGGTCAATACGTCCATCCATGTTACTTTCCCCCCAATTCATGCCGTCATCCATCTTCACATTTCTAAGGTCCCTGACTAGCTAGATAACTCATGAGGCATTAACCAATGATTAGTTTAGATTTGTACCCATCTACCTCTCCTTCTACAAAAAGTGGAGCACAAGTTATTGCCTGAAGATCTGCTCAGCAGGGGAAGTTCCCTCTCCTACAGACATCTAGAAGTTGGACTGTAATAGAGCAGTGATTATTCTTGGCTGGAGACATAATACCTTGTAGATTTAACTCTAAAAAAGGCCTGTGCATTTTCCCCTTCTATGAGTTAGTCACTAGTCTCTGCATATGTGTTCATAGATGTTGGTGGGGGGGAGGCATAAAGGCAATATTAGCAACCGCCCTGGGGTCTGATTCACCAGTGCACGTGATTCAGTTGTGCTGTCTGGACCACCTAGAACCTGGTCTTGAGTGGACCACTTCAATTTAGGAGTGAAATGCTGCTGCACAAGTCCAACTTCCTAATTTGGCACATCAGATAAGTCTCATTTCACAAAGGAGAGTCCTAGACACAGTCACATAGAGTCTCATGTCTTTGGTGGACCTGGTTCAAGGCCACTTTTCAAATGAAGGATAGTTGTTGGAAGAATTCAGCATGTCCTTATTCCCAGATTCTAAGATCTGTGTTGTGGTGCTTCTGTTGAGCCTCTGTTGGCCAGAGGCACTTCGGGTATCTTTGAATCTGCTTGGTCATAAAACCTAAATTGTAGCACCGTCTGCACCCCAGCTTGTACGCAACACTGAGGCTTCTCTTACTCTGGAGCCAGCTTAAAAGTGGCAGCTTTATATGTAACCTTGTAATTGGATTGGGACAGCACTTCCAAATAAGGTATACATTCTCTCTAAAGCCTGAAAAGTTCAATCAAGCGCTGTGCCTCTTTCTTCGCAGGGGCAGCGCCAAGTGCCGCCAACTTTTCTCACTTAAGAGAAGTTATCCTCACCTGCTACAGCCCACTGCTCCTTTCGAAACTTATCTATGGGCTGATCACTGAACTCTCATGAGTTTTATGTCTCCTCTGCCTGGCATGCATGGGCCTTTCAAAAGTATCTACTTCTACTTCCTGATCACCAGGTCTACTTAGCATGCTGTCATCAATGTAATGAACCAGTGTGATACTCGGTGGGATATCAAGGCAATCACGGTCCCCCTAGGGTATTATGGGACCAAGAGCCAAGAGCTGACATAGCCCTGAGGTATAAGAGCGAGGGTGAATCACTTCTAATTTTCTCCACTACCTGATATAGAAAATAAACGTTTGCTGAATCAGTGACTGCCTGAAAGGTGCCAAGGGCTGTGATGGTGCGCTTCAGTGATGATACCACATTGGGAATAGCAACTGCAATTGGTGTCACAACCTGATTAACTTTATCATCCTACAGAGGTGTCCCTGAGCATATATCTGGAATTTATACTAACTAAATAAGGGAGCAAAAAGAGATTATAGGAATTGTTACCACTGCATCTTTCATGTCTTTGATGGCAGCACTAATTTCCCCTGAGAAACCTGTATGCAGGTCAAGAAGCAACAGTTAGAACCAGACATGGAACAACAGACTGGTTCAAAATTGGGAAAGGAGTACGTCAAACCTGCATATTGTCACCCTGCTTCTTTAACTTCTATGCAGAGTACATCATGAGAAATGCCAGGCTGGATGAAGTTCAAGCTGAAACCAAGATTGCCAGGAGAAATATCAATAACCTCAGATATGTAGATGACATCACCCTTATGGCAGAAAGTGAAGAGAAACTAAAGAACCTCTTGAAGATGAAAGAGGAGAGTGAAAAATCTGGCTTAAAACTCAACATTTAGAAAATGAAGATCATGACATCTGGTCCCATTACTTCATGGCAAATAGATGGGGAAACAGTGGAAACAGTGGCAGACTTTATTTTCTTGGGTTCCAAAATCATTGTGGATGGTGACTGCAGCCATGAAATTAAAAGACGCTTGTTCCTTGGAAGGAAAGCTATGACCAACCTAGACAGTGTAATAAATAGCAGAGACATTACTTTGCTGACAAAGGCCTTTATAGTCAAAGCTATGGTTTTTCCAGTAGTCAGGTACAAATGTAAGAGTTGGATCATAAAGAAGGCTGAGCGCCGAAGAATTGATACTTCGAACTGTCATGCTGGAGAAGGCTTTTGAGATTTCCTTGGACTGCAAGGAGATCAAACCAGTCAACCCTAAAGGGAATCAGTCCTGAATATTCATTGGAAGGACTGATGCTGAAGCTGAAGTTCCAATCTTCTGGCCATCTGATGCGAAGAGCTGACTCATTAGAAAAGACCCTGATGCTAGGAAAGATTGAGGGCAGGAGCAGAAGGGAGTAACAGAGGATGAGATGGATGGATGGCATCATTGACTCAATGGACATGAATTTGAGCAAACTCCAGGAGATAGTGAAGGACAGGGAAGCCAGGTGTGCTGCGGTGCATGGGGTTGCAGAGAGTTGGACTGGACATGACTGAGTGACTAAACAACAAAAATTTCTGTGATAGCCAGTGATGTAGTATCATATCTTTTTGACTTTTCATACTGTTCATGGGGTTCTCAAGGCAAGAATACTGAAGTGAATTGCCATACCCTTCTCCAGTGGACCACATTTTGTCAGAACTCTCCACCATGACCAGTCCATCTTGGGTGGCCCTATACAGCAAGGCTCATAGTTTGATTGAGTTAGAGAAGGCTGTGGTCCATGTGATCAGATTGGATAGTTTTCTGTGATTGTGGTTCTCATTCTGTCTACCCTCTGATGGATAAGTATAAGAGGCTTATGGAAGCTACCACTCCAGTATTCTTGGGACTTCCCTGGTAGCTCAGATAGTAAAGAATCTGCCTGCAATGTGGGAGACCCAGGTTTGATCCCTGGGTCAAGAAGATCCCCTGGAGAAAGGAATGTCTAACCTATTCCAGTTTTCTTGCCTGGAGAAGTCCATGGATAGATGCCTGGCGGGCTACGGTCCATGGGGTCCCAAAGGGTTGGACACATTGAGTGATTAACACTTCCACTTTTCAAATGGTTTTTAATCCCCATTTAGTGAAGTTTTCATAACTAGACCTAAGATTTTTTTCATTTATACATATCAAGCAGTATTTTAATGGCTGCCTATCTATTTTATGCCTAGGGATTTTCATACTCCATTAACTACCACCAGAGATCATTTTAGGATAAAAGACTTTGATTACTGCCCCACCTCATTGGCTTATTATGGTAATTGCACACAGCAAGTCTCTAATGATTCAACAGTGCCACCTGGTTTCTATCCATCTGGAAATGAAACCAGGGAGCCTGATTTTATGATGGCATCTGCCACCATCATCTCTAGTCTACAGAAAACAGCTGCCACAAGGCTTTTAGAGAATGTTGGTCTTCCCCACACCAATGTATTCCTTAAGTGAGTGAAGTCGCTCAGTCATGTCCGACCCTTTGCAACCCCATGGACTAGAGCTCACTAGGTTCCTCCATTCATGGGATTCTCCAGGCAAGAATACTGGAGTGGGTTGCCATTTCCTTCTCCAGGAGATCTTCCCAACCCAGTGAAAGAGACATCCTTCAGGTTGTAATCCAATATTATCTCCCTAAGTCTTTGTGCTTCTTTCTCGATTCTAAGCCAGAGTCTGGTATCCTATCTTTATTGTCTGGAGGCCACTAATGAGCTCATACTTTAAATTTTATTCATCATATCTAGGTGTTTTTTATTTGGAATTCTTTTCTGGTTATATAGTTTGCTGTATTGCAAGAAATGTTTTATTCTTATGGTTTAAGATTTATGTTTTATTAGCTAGAATCCCATCTATTCATTAATTCATACTTGACTACAAGGACCTCGTTATGCTTTAATTATGTGTTAAATGTTCCTTACCATACATTAATGTTGTTTTAAGTTTTTGAGTATAACCTTCTATTATAAGCTCACAAATAATTTTTAATTTTTGTTTCATGTTTTTATAAATTTCTTTGAGTCTGCTCTGCACTCTGGTGAGTTTCTTAATGCTGTCTTCCTACCTATTATTTCTCAATTTGACTTTCTAAACTATAAACTTTATCCTCTCAATTGCATTTTCCATTCTTTTTGCTATATTTATATCTCCAACATCTTAACTTTAAAATTTACATATCTTTATTTCTGTTTACTTCTCATTCTTTTTATTCTCTTTTTTAAAAAATTAAAGTTATACTCTCATCTCATTGGCTATTTGCAATATATTTAAAGTTTTTGTTATATTTTAAAAAATGAGATGGCATTCATCTGGAGGGGGTTCCATACCGATTATTGATTTTGTCAGTTTCCTTTCCTAGCACTGGTTTCCTATTAGTATTTTATGGCTGTGCAACAGCTAGGGCTGTCAGTCATTCATGTACCCCCCATGCCTAATACAGGTGCTCAAGCTTCCCTGGTGGCTCAGAGGTTAAAGCATCTGCCCCCAATGCGGGAGACCTGGGTTCGATCCCTGGGTCGGGAAGATCGCCTAGAGAAGGAAATGGCAACCCACTCCAGTATTCTTGCCTGGAGAATCCCATGGACAGAGGAACCTGGTGGGCTACAGTCCACGGGGTCGCAAAGAGTCGGACACGACTGAATGACTTTACTTCAATAAACATTTATTAAATAAGTGAATAACCAACTTTACAGGTTTATATAGTCTGAACATCTGCACTGCCATTAAAGAAAAATATTTATTTTTTTGACTGTACTGAGTCTTCATTGCTGTGTGGGCTTTTCTCTAGTTGCAGTGAGTGAACTACTCTCCAGCTGCAGTGCTGGGGCTTCTCGTTGCGGTAGCCTCTCTTATTGTGGAACACAGGCTCTAGCTTCAGGGGTTCAGTGGTTGTGGGGCAGGGGCTTGGTTGCTCCACAGCATGTGGAATCTTCCTGGACCAGGGATCAAAGCCAAGTGTCCTGCATTGGCAGGGTAATTCCTTTCTACTGTGCCACCAGGGAAGTCTGAGATCTTTTCAAAGAAATTTTTAATTGGGTATAATTTTAGATTTACAGAAGAATGAAATACAAAGATAATACAGAGAGTTCCTGTATACCATAAACTCAGAGTCCCCTAAATCTTATACCTGTTTTCATCATGGTTCATTTGTCAAAACACTGGTACTTCTCTTTAACTGAATTCTAGACTTCATTCAGATTTCTCCAACTTTTCTATTAAGTGTTCTCTTTCTGTTTCAGGACCCAAACAAGAATATCAAATATCAAGTCATGACAAATAGATTTTAAAAAATAACATAGATTCAAAAAACATTTGATTTGACCACTCTAGAGCAAGCTGTAGCTGTGCCTAGGATTGGAAGCTGTGATTCATAGGGACAACTGGTGCTTCTTTTTCTGCAGAGACTTACCATCAGAGTCACAGACTATATCACATTTAAGAAAGCACTTTTTGGTGGTTGCCCTGACACTGTGGAGTGCAATAAAAGTGGAGAAAACTAAGACATCAACTAAGATTGTTGTCATGTTCGCTGTGCCTTCTGATTTGTTGCTAACACAGAAAAGACGTGTCAGGAATTCAGCACAAGCCAAGCTGATCCAAAGGAGAGTCACAAGATGGATAGCAGACGACTTAACACTCAGAAAGTTGGACTCTCTGAGCTGGCTTCCCGTGCCACTGGAAGACTCCCTACTCAGTGTAGTTGATTAATAGATTGTTGAATATATGAATAACTAGTCGAAGAATGTACTATGTGTTAATATTGGGGCACATGGTTACCAAGAAGGCAAAAGGCCTACAGGTAAATGAAAAAAGATACTCTTTTCCCCCTTACTAGTAGTCAAGAGGGGAGGATCTTAAATGTCCTTACTCTTAGCTCTCTTAGATGATCAGATGCTCACAGGATTCAGAAGAACACAAAAAATAGCACTTCAGTCTCCAGGCAGACATCCCAACCCACACAGAGCCCAGTAGAATTTAGGGGCGGCTTCTCTGTCCTACTTCTTGTATGTCCAACTTTTCAAGTTCAAGTCTTGTGCTGCTTTATGAAGCTTCCTCTCTCACAGTTACTAGGAAATTCAAAATCTGTTTTTTTCTGATCTCTGCTTTCTCTTCACACCTCCCAGCTACCACTGGTCTGTTTTCTCCTCAGCCTCAGGGGAATTATTCTTTAGTCCCATCTGTTTCTACTTTAGATAGAGTTGGGATTGTGTGGGGGTGGTTGTATTTTGGATTCTGTAGGAAGGGAAGCCGAAAAGCAATAAGACTTATTACTCAGACATATTCCAGTGCATATGTCCTGCGCGCTACTGTGCTAAGAGCACCATGGTTTCTATCTCCAGTTTTAGAGGCAATACCAAATGTCGACTTTTCTTCTTGGTGATATATGTGATAAGAAGCAGGAAGGGAACTGGCATTTTCTAGGAATCAGGAACGGAAGGTGGGGGGAGTGGGAGGAGAATGAGGAAAAGACTTCTTTCTGCTTTACTTGTGACATGCTTTTGTGTTCTTCAGACTTGCCAGTTTCTCTTTTTTTCTTTCCTGAATTCCTATTTGGACTCAGTGTGTTGGCTTGTTTTTGCCTCTGGTGAGTTGGAGTTGGTCTATTTTTACTATACTAGTGGTTATTTTTGATGTTTTATACCATATTGGAAGGTCTTTCACTCTATTGATCAATATCAAAAATGAGAAGATGTTCATTGCACAATTGAAATGCAAACCTAAGCAGTTTCATTCCAGCATTGTTGTTCTTAATTACTAAGCTCTTATACCTACACAATGATGTTTCAATCCTCTTCTCCTTTAGCCTTTATTTTTAGCATTATTTCTTAGCCTTTTTTTTTTCATTTATTGTAATTAGTTGAAGGCTAATGACTTTACAATATTGTAGTGATTTTTGCCATACATTGACATGAATCAGCCATGGATTTACATGTGTTCCCCATCCCAATCCCCCCTCCCCACCCGATTCCTCTGGGTCTTCCCAGTGCACCAGCCCTGAGCACTTGTCTCATGCATCCAGCCTGGGCTGGTGATCTGTTTCACCCTTGATAGTATACTTGTTTCAATGCTGTTCTCTCAGAACATCCCACCCTCGCCTTCTCCCATAGAGTCCCAAAGTCTGCTCTGTACATCTGTGTCTCTTTTTCTGTTTTGCACATAGGGTTATCGTTACCATCTTTCTAAATTCCATATATATGTGTTAGTATACTCTATTGGTCTTTATGTTTCTGGCTTACTTCACTCTGTATAATGGACTCCAGTTTCATCCATCTCATTAGAACTGATTCAAATGAATTCAAATGATTCAAATGAATTCTTTTTAATGGCTGAGTAATATTCCATGGTGTATATGTACCACAGCTTCCTTATCCATTCGTCTGCTGATGGGCATCTAGGTTGCTTCCATGTCCTGGCTATTATAAACAGTGCTGCGATGAACATTGGGGTGCACGTGTCTCTTTCAGATCTGGTTTCCTCGGTGTGTATGCCCAGAAGTGGGATTGCTGGGTCATATGGCAGTTCTATTTCCAGTTTTTAAAGGAATCTCCACACTGTTCTCCATAGCGGCTGTACTAGTTTGCATTCCCACCAACAGTGTAAGAGGGTTCCCTTTTCTCCACACCCTCTCCAGCATTTATTGCTTGTAGACTTTTGGATAGCAGCCATCCTGACTGGCGTGTAATGGTACCTCATTGTGGTTTTGATTTGCATTTCTCTGGTAATGAGTGATGTTGAGCATCTTTTCATGTGTTTGTTAGCCATCTGTATGTCTTCTTTGGAGAAATGTCTGTTTAGGTCTTTGGCCCATTTTTTGATTGGGTCATTTATTTTTCTGGAATTGAGCTTCAGGTGTTGCTTGTATATTTTTGAGATTAATCCTTTGTCTGTTGCTTCATTTGCTATTATTTTCTCCCATTCTGAGGGCTGTCTTTTCACCTTGCTTATAGTTTCCTTTGTTGTGCAAAAGCTTTTAAGTTTCATTAGGTCCCATTTGTTTATTTTTGCTTTTATTTCCAATATTCTGGGAGGTGGGTCACAGAGGATCCTGCTGTGATTTATGTTGGAGAGTGTTTTGCCTATGTTCTCCTCTAGGAGTTTTATAGTTTCTGGTCTTACATTTAGATCTTTAATCCATTTTGAGTTTATTTTTGTTTATGGTGTTAGAAGGTGTTCTAGTTTCGTTCTTTTACAAGTGGTTGACCAGTTTTCCCAGCACCATTTGTTAAAGAGATTGCCTTTTTTCCATTGTATATCCTTGCGTCCTTTGTCAAAGATAAGGTGTCCATAGGTTCGTGGATTTATCTCTGGGCTTTGTATTCTGTTCCATTGATCTATATTTCTGTCTTTGTGCCAGTACCATACTGTCTTGATGACTGTGGCTTTGTAGTAGAGCCTGAAGTCAGGCAGGTTGATTCCTCCAGTTCCATTCTTCTTTCTCAAGATTGTTTTGGCTATTCAAGGTTTTTTGTATTTCCATACAAATTGTGAAATTATTTGTACTAGTCCTGTGAAAAATACCGTTGGTAGCTTGATAGGGATTGCATTGAATCTATAGATTGCTGGAGAAAAACAACTTTTATTCCTTCAAGAAAATGCACCAATAAGTTGCAAGAAGGAGCACGCTGGCTAGGTAGGTCCCCCGTCCTAAGCAGGGGTCTGAGATGAGGCCAGGCCTGACCAGGGCTTGGGAGAAGCTGGAACTCTACTATCAAGAGGAAGGTGGACACGGGAGGCTTCCTGGGTGAGTCCAGGGACAGCAAGCCCCCGATGTACTTGCTGCCGGAGCTGGAGGACGAGGATGGCCGCCAGAGTGCCCCCTCCTCGGAAGGCCAGGAAGTGTGACCAGTGACCAGCTGGCCCCGGCATTCCCTGCCCTGAAGGAAGAAGAGAGCAGCGAGGAGGAGGTCGCGGCGGCCACCCCCGCCCAGGAGCAGGAGCCAATCCCCGCAGAGCTGGACGGAGTGCAGACCCCGGGGCCCCTGGAGGACTTCCCCAGGCATGAAGACCAGGAAGGCTCCTCGCCAGAGACCAGCCTGCCCTACAAGTGGGTGGTGGAGGCTGCCAACCTCCTCATCCCGGCTCTGGAGTCCGGCCTCTCGGAAGCCCTGGACTTGATCGAGTCGGACCCGATGCGTGGTGTGACCTGAGTAAGTTTGACCTCCCCGAGGAGCCGTCGGCCGAGGGCAGTCTCGTGGGCAGCCCCAAGCCTGGCAGCAGCAGCATCCCGCGCCGCCCTGGCCAGCCGCTGCCGCGGCACCCAGCGTGACCAAGTACCGCATGGACGGCCTCACCATCTCCGACCTGAGCCGTGGCAGCGGGGGCGAGCTGATCCCCATCTCCCCCAGCACTGACGTGGGGGCTCGGGCGTGGGCACGCTGCCCTCCGTGCTCAAGCGGCAGAAGAAGAGGCGTGCCGCGCTGTCCCCCGTCATGGAGAACAGCGCCAGCCTGTCCTTCCTGGACTCCTGGCCAGCGGCTGGCCAGGCACTCCCAGTCTTGCTGCCCAAACTGCTTCACCAGGGCCCTCAGCTGTGCATCCTCCTCCTGGGTCCATTTGACCTTGCACTTGCTGTCTCTCTGCTCTGGCACATCTGGATCTGTGTCCTGGTAGTGCAGCTCATCCAGCTCCTCACCGCGCATCCGCCGCGACATCCCCCCCGCCCCGCCCCGGCCTTGGCAGCGCCCTGCTCGCCTGCCCGCCGGGTGAGCCCGGAGCGGGAGCCGGCCGGGGTCAGGGTGCTCGGGCCGCTCCGGGTCCCGGGCCGCCTGGCGAGGCGTCAGCGTGACCGCAGGTCCGGCCGCTGCTCACGGGGACTCTTTCCTAGCCTTTTTGACAAAGATTATCTGGTTTCCCTTGTTGACTCAGCTGGTAAAGAATCCACCTGCAATGTGGGAGACCTGGGTTTGATCCCTGGGTTGGGAAGATGCCCTGGAGAAGGGAAAGGCTACCCACTCCAGTATTCTGGCCTGGAGAATCCCATGGACTGTATAGTCCATGTGGTTGCAAAGAGCCAGACATGACTGAGCGACTTTCACTTTCTTCATTGAGAGCAAGGGTTCTTAAAGTTGGATTATACACTTCTGGTGTATTCCTTGCTACATTTATCTTGGCCAGTAAAGGCTGGTTTGTTGTACTGGAATGCTGATTATCTGAAGACTTGGGGAAGAATTGTTGAAAATTTGGTGTCACATATATTTACAAGGGCATCAGAAGAATCCAAGTTCTTTGTGTATCTTCTGTGTGCAGTGTATGTGTGAGAGAGATTACCTAGAAAAAAGAAAATATGCAGTGTATACAGAAAATTTTGTATTTTTTGTACTCCGAGGCACAAGTGGTATTGGGTTGCTCTGTGGATGAATCGAGGTGGGGTCTGCCACGGGGCTGAAAATGCATGCTTGTGTCCTTCACTCCCATGGTTTCTGCAAATCTGTCAGACAGAGAGGCAGGGATGTGTGATAGTTTACTCAGTCAGTAGAGGTGCATACAGCTGTTTTATAAAAAATAAAATTCACCACTTTATAGAACATTGCTTCTTTAGCAAATTTAAGTATCAGTCAAGTAAAACTCAGCTCCATCAGTCAAATTAATTCAAATATGTGCTGAAATTGTGCTTTGTTCAGTTTTCATTTAAAAAATAAAAATTAGCTTCCTTCCGTTTCCAACCAAAGTGAAGTCCCTTTTCACAGACAGCGTCAGTTATTACCTTTTATGATTTTGCTTGTCCTTCTTTATCTTACTTAACTGTGCTGATATCTTAGGTGTATATCTTGGTTTGAAACCTGGATCTGTGACGCCCGGTTGTGAACGGAAAGTACAAACCGTGATAAGGAAATTGAGAACAATACGAGATCATCATAGATTATGGTAATGGAGGCATTATTTCTAAACTTCCCACAATTAACTTGACAACAAAGAAGCTGAAAGCTCTCCCAACTACAGCCGCTAAGTCGACACGAAGCGGTATCAATCGGAAGAAGTTTTCGATGTACTTTGAAGCCAATTTAAAAGTATAAGCTTTTGTTATTGCAGAAATGCAAACGAACCTAGATTTTGGAGCCTTTTATGTAAGAAAACAATGACTAATAACTTCAGGAAATAACAATTCTTTCCATGCCAGTCACAAAAGCTGCATTTTTTATTTTCATGCATGTAAGATTTCTTGTTTTCCCCAAACTCCAAGTTCAGAATTTCATCAGAATACATTTAAATATACATGTTCTCATTAATTATTCCCAGAACTTTGAACTTTTAAATTTTTGATTTGTAGACTCCGGGTTTTTTGTTTGTTTGTTTTTCAGGGAATAAGAGTTTTCTTGATTAGCTTTTAACTTTTTAACTGTTTCTTTTCTTCTGTCCATCTTATCCTGGAATTCCTGTCATATATAGGTTGAATATTTACATTTGTCTTTTCAGTTCAATCGCTCACTCATGTCTGACTCATTGTGACCCCATGGACTGCAGCACACCAGGCTTCCCTGTCCATCACCAACTCCTGGAGCTTATTCAAACTCATGTCCATTGAGTCGGTGATGCCATCCAACCATCTCATCCTCTGTTGTCCCCTTCTTCTCCTGCCTTCAATCTTTCCCAGCATCAAGGTCTTTTCCAATAAGTCAGTTCTTTGCATCAGGTGGCCAAAGTATTGGAGTTTCAGCTTCAGCATCAGTTCTGCCAATGAATATTCAGGACTGATTTCCTTTAGGATGGACTGGTTGGATCTCCTTGTAGTCCAAGGGACTCTCAAGAGGCTTCTCCAACACCACAGTTCAAAAGCATCAGTCCTTCAGTGCTCAGCTTTCTTTACAGTCCAACTCTCACATCCATACATGACAACTGGAAAAACCATAACTTTGATAGATGGACCTTTGTTGGCAAAGTAATGTCTGCTTTCTAATATGCTGTTTAGGTTGGTAATAGCTTTTCTTCCAAGAAGCAAGCCGTCTTTTAATTTCATGGCTTCAGTCACCATCTTCAGTGATTTTGGAGCCCAAGAAAATAAAGTCTGTCACTGTTTCCATTGTTTCCCCATCTATTTGCCATGAAGCAATGGGGCTGGATGCCATGATCTTTGTTTTCTGAATGTTGAGCTTTAAGCTAACTTTTTTACTCTCCTCTTTCACTTTCATCAAGAGACTCTTTAGTTCTTCATTTTCTGCATAAGGGTGGTGTCATCTACATATCTGGGTTATTGATATTTCTCCCAGCAATCTTGATTCCAGCTTGGGCTTCATCCAGCCTGGCATTTCACATGATGTACTCTGCATATTCGTCTTTTAGGAATTGTCATTTGCATCTCTTAAACTTTTCTTCTTCTTTAGGTGATTTTCCTAACTTTGTCTTCTGCTTAAGATATTCAGTCTCCTTAGACAACACCTTCCACTATTTTGGGGCTCTAAAACAATTTTTTTCTTTATTTATGTTTTAACAATATGCTATTTGATGTGTTCTGCTTCCAGAAATGGTGGGTATAGCTTCTTTGAATAATTGAAAAACAACTAAACCACTGTAAAACAAACACAAGAGTTGGAAAACTATGAACCAAAAAGTCTCGTTGAGGGCACTGCAGGATTCCCTGGTAAATAACACTTGTAAGACTGAGACATGAAGAGAAGGGAAGACCAGGGAGGTTATGTGTCAGACATTTGTTCCCGTCTTGTCCCCTCAATGCATTCACTGATTTGAAATCGGTGGCTGAGGCTGGGAGGCTATGCAGGGTTTCTAGCAGCTCATGGCAGTGGCAGGACAAACACTGGAACTGGGGCAACAGGAAGTACTAGTAAACCAGTACACTAGGCTTTCAGTTGGAAGTTTTACCCTTAGGAGCAAGAGTGAAAGAAACATAAACTAACTCTTGTAAGGCCTGCCCTTAGCTTAGTCGGGGAGTTTTTAATTTCCTCAGTTCTGTCTCATCACAACAAAAATTTGAAGCAATGGGTAGTTCAGAGACCCCTTGGTTGGACCTTAGAAGTAAATGATGTCCCACTGTCATTTTGTAATGACCTGGGCAGACCAAATCTCATAATGATTTAATGGAGCAGTTTTTTTTTTTTTTTTTTTTTTTTTAACCACCTTCTCAGCCTTCTCAGTCCAGGTGGGAAGGCCTTCAATCATCCTGTGAATGTATCTATCATGACTAATAGGTATTTATACTCTCAAGAAACTGGCATCTGTGTGAAGTCCATCTGCCAGTCCTCTCCTGGGTAGGTCCCACATCATTGGACAGACTGGGCCATCTGGGGTCTCTGAGCTCCTTGGGGGCTGTTTAATTGGCAAGTGGGACAAGAGGAGATCACTTGCCTTATAGTCATTTGGAGGCCTGTTCCTCTGAAGGACCTTTCTAGTAATCTTTGGAGGGTCTTCTCCCCTAAATGAGTGATGGCATGTAAGGAGTTAATTAACTTCCATTGGAGGTTCCCAGGCAGAAAAAGGAGCCCCTCCTTTTGGAACCACCCCATATGATCTTGAAAGCCCTCACTTTTAGCTTTAAGAGTCTCACCTTCAGCATATGAAGGAGTTTCTGGCAGATTAGTCTGTGGAACTAAGGTGGCAACCCCTATTAGGTCCCTGTTCTGTGATGCTGCTCTCTTAGCTGCCTGATCATCGCTCGATTCCCTCGTGCCACTTGTGAGCTCCCTTTTTGGTGTCCTTTACGATGGGAGACTGAAACCTCAGTGGGCAGATGGACTGCCTCCATGATCTTAAGGATTTGATCACCTTATTTGATTGGAGACCCTCGGGTGGTCAAGTGGTCTCTTTCTTTCCAAACAGCAGCATGTGCATGTAGCACCAGAAAGGCATACTTGGAGTCAGTATAAGTGGCTACTCTTTTTCCTTTTCCCAGCTCCAAAGCTTGAGTCAGGGCTATGAGCTCAGCTAATTGAGCTGAAGTTCCTCGTGGCATAGGTTTAGCCCCTACAGTCTCAAAATTGCAGACTACTGCATATCCAGCTCTTCTTTTTCCATCGAAGACAAAGCTGCTTCCATCAGTGTACCAGATTTCCTCAGGACTGGTCAGAGGGTCTTCTGACAATCCTTCTTGGGGTTTTGTTCAGTGGTCCAAGGTTTCTAGGCATGATTGAAAGGGCAGAGAGCCCTCAGGGGAAGGCAGGCGGGTAGCTGGGTTAAGAACCTCACAAGGGGATGTAGTTATGCTTGGATTTTCCATCAGCACTACTTGATATCTGAAGAGTCTTTGATCAGATATCCATAAATTGCCTCTCCCACTCAGGAGCTGTTTCACTTGGTGGCTGGTAAAAATAGTTAGTTTGCCTCCAAGAGAGTGTTTTAAAGCATCTTGCATCAGATCTGCAATAGCTACAAGATTTCAAAGGCAGGGAAAGATCTCTTCTCAATAAGGGAGTTGGACACTCAGGGACCACGGGAAATTGATTGGAAAATATTTGTCCATCCCAGCAATAGAGAAGTGCTCATGTGAATCTTTTTGCTAATTGCTTTTCCTGTAGCAGCCAAAAAAGTACAGTTTTGAACGGAGAAAGCTCTGGAGCAGGAGGTCAGGACAGAGTAGGTAGCCCCCTTTACAACCAAGAAATTCTCTGACCTATCAGCCACATCCATTTTTACCCTTGACTCCAGCCCTGTGATGGTTGTCTGTGACAGGCGGGCTGGCTGGAGCGGGCCTCTTCAGTCCTGTTGAACCATCATGAGGGAAGGCTTGGCGCTTGACTTTGAGGCTCTTGGGTTGCAAGGGCAGAGTGCCATCCAATGTCCCAATTGATGGCATTTGTAGTAAGCTATTTTAGGAGACTTGTCATGGTTTGGACATTCTTTGGCCCAAAGTCCTGCCTGTTTATAGATTAGGCATTTGCCTGGTACCTTGTTCTTTTAACACTCGGGTTTGCCATAGGGCTTCCTTGGAGGGCAGCCAGCACCCGGGCATGCCTCATCTCTTTCCTTTGCTCCCTTTTCTGAATCTTGGCCTCCCTCTCCTGTTCTGTTATAAAAGGTATTGGTGGCTTTCTGGACCATCTCATCTAAAGAGGTAGCAGAGTCCTGCTACTGTAGCTGTTGTAACTTTATCCTGATGTCTGATGCACATTGGGACAGGAATTTGCCCTTTAAAATCACCTGTTCCTCATAAGAGCCTAAGTCCAGATTGGTAAACTTTTGGAGGGCCTCTTTTAGACTTTCCAGAAAGGCAATGTGGTTCTCGTTGGACTCTTGAGTTATTGCTGAGACCGGGTGCGGTCCCACAACTAATAGGCTTCCTTCTATTTCCATGGGTGGACTTCCCTAGGGGTGAGTCTTTCTGAAGCTTATCCTACCCACTACTGTTGTAACCTGAGAGCCAGGCATCCCTGGGTCAGGGTGCAGCTCCCCAGGCAAGCTGAGGCATGACAGCCTCCTGGAGATTGAATCCCTGGGCAGGTCGAGGCATGTCAACCTCCTGGGACCCTGGGCTGGTGGATCTCTGAGCAGGTTGAGGCATGGAAACCTCCCAGGGACCAGATACCTATGCAGGTCAAGGCAGGTTGACTTCCTGGGACCCCAGGACTGGAGTTGGGTGTCCCCAAGGACCAGTGCTGGATAGGATTAAGGGGTGTAATCTTAAGTCATTGCTGGTTTGGCCACTGTGGATGAGAATAGATACCATGGTGTAAAGCAACCCAAGCCTGTGCCCTGAGACTGGGAGCCTGGTGAAGCAGCCATAAGCCCTATCCTCCTACTGCTCTGAGGGAATGTAAGTCATTGATTTTCTCCCCTAGCCCTCCATAAGAACAGGTTAGGGTATCTCCAATGGTAAACATTTCATTGTCATAGACCCACTTTAGGTAATAGCAGAAGTAATGACTAAGGAGCAGGTTATCTGGTCCTGTTAGGGGCATTAAGAGTATTTTATTAATAGGCTGGATGGAGCAGTGTTGTCTACAAGGGGGCAGGGTCCTGGCTGTAGGAGTTAGTAAGTGACTTAAGGGAAAATTGATAAGATGTTCCATAAAAGTGCAGTGGAAATTTGATCTGGGGATATGATTGTAACTTTAGGAGAAGGGTAAGGGTTTGGGCCCAAACAGCCAGAGGGCTAATTCCCAAAGTGACAAACATTGCTCTGGAAACCCAGTTGCCCTTGAAGGGATGCCACCAACAGATGGACTTCTAGCAGATATGGTGTGCCTGTTACCCGCCCCAGCGCGTTCACTCAGAGATGCTGTTGTCGCACATGTTGTAGGAAACACAGAAGATGAAGGCCTGAATCTCTAGAGGAATTGGATTTTATACAGTATTTTTTTCCCAAGGGCCAGCTATTTTCTGGTTGTCCCTCCAGAAGATTGTAGAGGCAACATTGTGGGCCCAGATGGGGCTCAGGAAAAGAGCTTGAAATAGGAGGGAAGGGGGCAGGGCACAAATTTTGAAATAATGACAAGCCCAAGGGAATAACATAAGCCAATTAAAATCAAATGGGTCCAAGATGACAAGTCAAATTCAACTAAACCTTGATCCTCAATCTGCAAGTTAAATGACACACCAGAGGTGCCATGACAGTTCCAAGGCACTATCAAAAGACCAAGGAGTGGCTGGTTCCTTAATTGTTGGGATGATCCTCCCACTCATGAGCATATGAAATCACCCAGCTGGCGAAAACTAACCACACCACATTCTATGGTTGATACTGGAGCCCTCTGCAATGGCCCACACCCTGCGGAGTGGGCTGCTCTCTGAATCTGAACAAATCCACCTCTTACCTATCACTGTGTCTCTCACTGAATTTTTTGCAATGAGACATCAGAGCCTGAGCTTCATTAGGCCTTGAACCCAGGCACCATGGGTTTTGGCCAGGCTCAAGTCCCACTTGGATACGTCTAAGTGACTAAGCATAGCACAGAGTCCCTTCCACGTGGGTTTGAGTCCCAATCTTAGGTAAACGGTTTCAAACACAACTTTCAGAAATGGAAAGATGATGACCTGCCCAATACTTTGTAAGCAGTGGCATAAATGGAGAGAGGAACTGAAGGACGGGAGGAAAAAGCAATGGGGGAAATGTACAAAGAAATCCCCTTCATAATCTGCCAGAAAATCTGCTAAATACCTGACTGTGCTCACAGTTTTCATTGGCCTGATCCTTGGTACATAGAAGATTAAGGACAGAAGAACCCCCACCCCCTTGGGCAACAGCTACTGGAGCGCAGAGGAGAGTGGGGCCTTCAGGACACACTGGGGAGGAGCCTCTCCAGAGTCCCTCAATTGCACCCACTGCTACTCACCTGTTCGTGGCGGGGGGGGCGGGGGGAGGCGGTTCAAGGAAATAAGAAACGAGAGATTGCAAAGGAATTAAGATTTTGTTAGGTATATGTCCTTTCAGCCATAGGGGTTGAGGACCTTCTCCCTTAACCAGAGGTCTTCTGAGACTGAGTCGCGTGAGCATTCTGCTGAGTTTGTTTTTCACTGTCCCAGTTTCCAGCACGCTGGGCTTCTTGTCACTTCCACTGCACGGGGTTTTCTTTGGGTTCAGCTTCCACCACAGGAGCTTTTGCTGAGTTGGGCTCCTGCTGTGTTTGGCCTCTGCCTCGCAGGGGCCGAGCTGAGGTTGCTTCAGCCAGGTTAAATCTGAGAAATGGCACCATATAGAGTCAGACATGACTGAAGTGACTTAGCAGCAGCAGCATGTTGGGAGAGTTTGTAATTTTCTTGGTTCTGTCTCGTTGCAACAAAAATTTGAAGCAAGGGTGGAGCAGTGTTATGGCCCCATGTAATTTCCTTGGACAGACCAGTGTTACAGCTCCATGTTACAGCTCAGTTTTATTTAGAACATAAAGGAAAATACATCCTCGAGGCGTGAGGGTGGGCCCATCCAAAAGACACAAAGAGAAGAGAAGCCCCTGGCTCAATTTTGGCTTCTCTTTTTGTATGTTTTTTCTCCTCCCACTGAGCCTATGCTGTGGAAACTGGGCTAGCCAGGAGAATTGTTTGTTTCACCTGAGGTTCTCACTCTGGTCCTCACACCTTCCCTCATTCTATTTTTGCAGGGTTTTCCCTTCTTTGTCTTTTAGCCACTGCCATTTTGGACTCCTTTTTCCTATTCTAACTACCTAGCTTCAAATTCACTATTCACCTACTCACTGTTGGATTAAGGAAATGGATTTTAGGCTTATTCTTGGCAGAAGCAGAGCAAATACATTTGGACAAAGAAATAAATTATATCTTCAAATGATCCCTAGATATTTCTTTTTGTAATATTCAAGACTCAGTGAAAAATAAAACAAAAATTTACACTAACTGATTGAAAACATGAAAAACTTGACATGTTTAAAAGAGATATAAGTATTAAAGATAGCCAATATAATCTTTAAAATTACTGTGATAATATATGTAAGACATTCAATTGCAAGTTGACATTTTTAACTAAAGAAGTAGAGATTATAAAAATAATTTAAATTTCCATTTAAATTAAAACTAAAAGCTAAAATAAATATTTAAAAATAATAAACAAAATTAATAAAATTAAGTATTTAATATTTGACTTTAACGATATTGGATTCAGTTGTGAAAAAAATAGTGAACTGGAAGATAGGTCTGAAAAAATATCCAGACTGAAGTAACTGAGACAAAAGGATGGAAAAGAACATATGATGAACATGACTTGCAGTTAAAAATGTCTGCATCTGAAATCATTGAAGGAGAGAACCGTGGTTGGTACAGAAGAAATCTTGGAAGAGATATGGCTAAAATTTTTCCAAAATTAATAGATGATATTAAACCACAGATGTAAATGTGTATAACCATCCAACAGGATAAGTACAAACAGAATTCCACACAATAAAACACTTGAAAACAAGACAAAGATAAAATCTTAGGAGAAATCAGAAAAAAAAGTTGTATCACTTCAAAGAGCAACAATAAAATGACAGCTGACTTTGCAGAATACAAGGGAATGAAAATATCTTCAAAGTGCTGCCAAAAAATAATTACCAGCATAGAATACTATAGTCAGTGGAAATATTCTTCAGAAGGGAAGACAAAGGCATTTTAATAGAAACAAAAACTGAAAATTAATCAGCAACAAACCTACATGCGGGAAATTCCGAAGGGAGATTACCAGGCTAAAGGAAAATGAAGATAGACAGAATGGAAGTAAAGAGGGATGAAGTCATCAGAAAGGATAAACAGAAAGGGCCCAGTTCTCCATGACAATGCCTGTTACCTAGTGTGTGTGTGTTGGGGGGGGGGGGGTGCGGTTCTGGCGGCTCCCTGCTCAAAAGCCAATAAACAGGCCAGGTTGGTGGAAAGGAAAGTTTGCTTTATTTCAGATGCTGACAACTGGGGGTGAGGGAGGGTGGCAAACATTTGTCCTAAAGCTGACTCTCGCCCCCCCACAAGCAGGGGGTGAGAACTTTTATAGACAGAGTATGGGGAGATGGGCTACATGCAGAACAAGCACTGTCATCTCTCTAAGATTCATCTTCAAATTGGTCACTGCTCTTCTGACCAGCATCATCTTGGTTGTTTTAGTTAATCTTTACTTCCAGGGTCCATTTATTCCCATTTCTTTGCAGCCAATTCTCAGAATTGTGACAGCTCATGTCCTGGGTAAAGTGTGGTCATCATGTCGCTAACTTCTCCACCTAGTGTTTTAGTATCTATAAGACAGGTCACAGGATATGGCTCAGAATATTATCTGCAGCCCTTGAAAAAAAACTAAAGGTCCTTGACTATGCTTAATGACAACATTTTAATTATTATTTGGTCTTCTTTGAGTGTTTTTGTTTGTTTCCCCATTTCTCACTTCTCTGATTAAATTTATTCTTTGCATAAGTTTTCCACAGACAAAAGACAGGCAGAAGACATGGGGTGGTGGTAAGGACCATAGGGTCCTGCTCCATTTCAATCCCCGCTTTTCTTTGATACTCCTCAACCTTGAGGAGGGACAGGTACAGAGCAAGAAAAGCAATAAACTTTCATAGTACCTGGACGACATTTGAAATTTACTAGACACATTATAATGAGGATAAGAATAAAAATGCATTTTGTATTATTCTCTGGTTTAATGATTAAAGCAGAGTGCAATGTATGTATTAAGCCACAA
This sequence comes from Muntiacus reevesi, assembly GCF_963930625.1. NCBI lineage: Eukaryota > Metazoa > Chordata > Mammalia > Artiodactyla > Cervidae > Muntiacus > Muntiacus reevesi. The sequence continues at coordinate 50,121,545 of NC_089267.1, forward strand.
ACAGGCTGTTTTGATTAGCCTGAAGTTCAAATTAAATCATGTATAGGCCAGAAGGACTTTCCCATACCTCAGTATGTGAAAATTTCTTCCATCGCTTTCCTCTTTTAATTGTAATTCCTTTCACAGAAAGCATTTATAATCAATACATTTTCCCAATGTCGCCAGAGTGGTTCACTTGCCTGCTCTGGGTCCACCCATGTCCCTCGGTGCTAGGTTTCTTTGTTTATATATGTACCTAGTTGGCCATGTTGGGGGAAAACTAATCAGATATCATGAACAGGCTCTGAGGATAACAGAGCTCCCTATGTTAATAGAGAAATGCTTCATAGACCATGCATTTTATCATTTATACCTAATTGTCAAATTGGAGATACCAAGGGAACATTCCATGCAAAGATGGGCACAATAAAGGACAGAAATGGTACATACCTAATAGAAGAAGATATTAAGCAGAGGTGGCAAGAATACACAGAAGAACTGTATGAAAAAGGTCATCATGACCTGGATAACCACGATGGTGTGATCACTCACCTAGTCAGACATCCTGGACTGTGACGTCAAGTGCGACTTAGGAAGCATCACTACAATCAAAGCTAGTGGAGGTGATGGAATTCCAGCTGAACTATTTCAAATCTTAAAAGATGGTGCTATTAAAGTGCTGCACTGAATATGTCAGCAAATTTGGAAAACTCAACAGTGGCCACAGGACTGGAAAAGGTCAGTTTTCATTCCAGTCCCAAAGAAAGGCAATGTCAAAGAATGTTCAAAATACCACACAATTATACTCATCTCATATGCTAGCAAGGTAATGCTCAAAATCCTTCAAGCAAAGATTCAACAGTATGTGAACCAAGAATTTCCAGATGTTCAAGCTGGATTTAGAAAAGGCAGAGGAACCAGAGATCAAATTGCCAACATCTGTTGGATCATAGAAAAAGCAAGAGAATTCCACAAAAACATCTACTTCTGCTTCATTGATTAAGCTAAAGCTTTTGACTGTGTAGATCACAGCAAACTGTGGAAAATTCTTCAAGAGATGGAAATACCAGACCACCTTACTTGTCTCTGGAGAAACCTGTATGCAGGTCAAAAAGCAACAGTTAGAACTGGACATGGAACAACAGACTGGTTCCAAATCGGGAAAGGAGTACATTAAGGCTGTATATTGTCACCCTGCTTATTTAACTTCTGTACAGAGTACATCATGCAAAATGCCAGGCTGGATGAAGTTCAAACTGGAATCAAGATTTCCAGAAGAAATATCAATAACCTCAGATATGCAGATGACACCACCATTATGGCAGAAAGTGAAGAGGAACTAAAGAGCCTCATGATGAAGGTGAAAGAGGAGTGAAAAGGCTGGCTTAAACTCAACATTCAGAAAACTAAGATCATGTCATCCAGTTCCATCAGTTTATGGCAAATAGATGGGAAAAACTACAAACAGTGATAGAGTATTATCTTGGTCTTCAAAATAACTGTGGACAGTGACTGCAGCCATGAAATTAAAACATGCTTGCTCCTTGGAAGAAGAGTTATGTCAAACCTAGACAGAGTATTAAAAAACAGAGACATTACTTTGCCAACAAAGTCCATCTAGTCAAAGCTATGGTTTTCTACTAGTCAATTATGGATGTGAGGGTTGGACCATGAAGTAGGCTGAGTGCCAAAGAATTGATGCTTTTGAACTGTGGTGTTGGAGAAGACTCTTGAAGTCCCTTGGATAGCAAGGAGATCAAACCAGTCAATCCTAAAGGAAATCAACCCTGGATATTTATTGTAAGGACTGACGCTGAAGCTGAAGCTCCAATCCTTTGGCTGCCTGATATGAAGAGCCCACTCATTGAGGGCAGGTGGAGAAGGGTGCAATGGAGGATGAGATGATTGGATGGTATCATTGACTCAATGGACATGAGTTTGAGCAAACTCCAGGAGACAGGGAAGAACAGGAAACCCTGGTGTGATGCAGTCCACGGGGTCGCAAAGAGCTGGACACAACTGTGTGACTAAACAACCACCTAATTGCCATGCAACCATTATACATGTGCTTTAAGCGATTAACTTGAAGCCAGCAGTGTTACACACCATGAGTAGTTATATTCTGTGACAACCTTACTGGACAATTTTTCCATCTGTTAGAGTCAAAAATATGATTAGAAACAAAACAATTACTTCCCATTAGAAGTTTCCGTTACTAAAATAAGATCAATATTCCAGAAGAGCTTTGCTTTCTTAACACAGAAAAAAAAAATTCAATCTTAGAATCAGTTTACTGTTAATAAAAGCATTCATATACCTAAATTAATTTAGTTTAACCTTAATCCTGACAATATATAAAATTTTTTTTCAAAGTTTCTTTTTCATAAAACTTTTATCATTTTATGGATCCGAACAAATTTTCCTGTATTTTCTTATCCAGAAACATATAACTGTAGGACAAAATTATCATCATTTTTCTTGAACAAAAATATTTCTGTTTTTATTCTTTCTCTTCACCAACAGCACATATTCTACTTATTTTATACATGGAAATGTGTCTGTTATCATTTTTACATATTATAATTTTTAACCCTGAAAACCTTAACAAAACTAAGTGAAATGTTACACCAGCATTTTCTGATTGGTAAACTTAAGAACATATTCCATAACCTCTAAAAACATACATTTTTTTCATAGTATAAATTTTTTTCAGTGGTACCACATGCATGTTTAATAAACCAAAACATCTTTAGTTTCCCTCTTGGTCTTACAAGAAGACAAAAGTAGGTAAATGTACATTTGTGTGACTTGTAAGCTCTTGTATTTTTTTAAGACCAATTAAGTAGGGCTTCTTTACATATTAACCTCAGCAATATTATCCAAAGACAAAAACACATATTGAGACATACAAACATCCAGACAAACAGAGATCTCATTGTTTCATCTTTTTACATTTCATGAATTAGGCATTGCAACTAAACTTATCAGTTTATGGATAACAGTCAGAATAGCCAAAATTACATACTCAATCTTAAAAGGCTTCCCTCTCTTTTTTTCCTTTGACTTGAACTTTTACTAATCAACCAAAGGGTGATGGCCCAAAGTGGGCTATATTTGTATTTCAAGGGCTTGATAAGAGTTAATGTCAAGTTTTCCTCTAGTTATATTTTTATTTCCTCAGGATCCAAAGAAAGTGTTTTGTCAAGCTAACTTTCCCTAACTGCATATGTAAAAAGAACTGTTTTTTTTCAAACTTTAAGTTTCATCTTAAGTAATTTTCCTCGAGTCTAAACAATACTGTAGCCATAAATTGTCTGAAAAAAAGATCACCTTTCTTTTTCTTAATCATAGTTTCACAGCTAAAATTTTTCTTAAAGAATGGAACCTGAATTTCCCATTTTACATAAGGCAACAAGAATGCCAATCATACAAATGGAATACATGCTCACACACCAAATGATAGATCTGTCATAAACCCTCTCTGAGGGTGATCGGTATGGAGTCCCAGACAAACACTTTCCCCAAACAAATGAACTTCAATGGTACTCAGACATCAGAACCAGTTGGCAAAATGCCCAAATGACACTCGGTGCTCACAAATGGTCCTCAACAGTAGACAGATATTAGAACCAATTGTCAAGAATTCCCAAATAGCATTTCACGCTCACAAGCAGTCCTCAGTGGCAGACAGACCTCAGAACCAATTGGCAAAATTGCTCAAATAGCACCTCATGTCCCCCCAAATTCTCAACATCAGACACACATTGGAACCCCTGCCAAGAAAGCCCAACTAGCACTAGTGCTCAGAAACAGTTCTCAACAAGGCAGGCATCAGGCCCAGCTGGCAAGGATGCCCAGACAGCCCACAGCACTCGCACTTACAAACGGTCCAGCTGCCCATGTGCACACCGGGAGGCTTACCTGGTCTTGAAGCTTGTTGTGCTAAGTTGCTTCAGTCATGTCCGACTCCTTGCTATCCCATGTGTTGTAGCCCAGCAGGCTCCTCTGTCCATGGGATTCTCCAGGCAAGAACACTGGAGCTCGTCAGCTTGTCCCAAATGCAAGATTCCATTCCACCAGAGAAGAGCGTAAGCTGGCAGCAAGTGCTGGGCAGGGGAGAAACAGGGAGGATCGTCAAAGCAAATGGTTTTGGCAGCTGTCCCCCAGACCCGCTACTCGGGGCTAGCAGCAGGCTTATATGCTGTCATGGCCATAGTTCTCCCCTGGAAAGCCCAGGAAAGCCAGGTGCCTTGAAAGCAAAAGAGCCAGCAGGTGCCAACCGCACGTTGGGCGCCAAAAATCTGTTACTGAAAGAAAGTGTGTGGCGGGGCTCCGGCTGCTTGCTGCTCAAAAGCCAGTACACAGGCACGATGGTGGAAAGGAAAGTTTGCCTTATGTCAGATGCTGGCATCTGGGGTGGAGGGCTGGGGGAAGGGCGGCAGGCTCTGAGAAGGTAGCGTGATATTGGGCTACACCGCTCTCTTCATTGGAGGAGAATTTTGGAAGCAGGATTCAGCTGTGAGTGATCAGCGGCCACCCTTCCCAGCAGCTGGGGGAAGGAGTTCCCGTGTCTCGCAGAGGATTACGGGCAGCCCACAGCTTCGGAAGCGCCTGCTCCTGTTCCTTTAGCCACCCCCTGTGAGCAAGATAACAAGGGGCTTCGGAGAATACGCTTTAGAAACTCCTGGGACTGGAAGTTGGACCCACCACTTACTATTTGAGTGGCCCAAGGCCAAGTGGGTTTCTTGGTTGAAGTACCTGAATTCCTCATCTCTATGTAACTATAATAATACTTCTCTCATAGGGGAGATACAAGGCATATGAGATAGAATAATTAATGCTAGACAAATGAAAAGGAGCCACACAGCATGTAGTAACAGGTCAGGTGGCTTCGGCTTTGTCAAACTGGAAGGAAAACTCAGACATGCTGAGTCCCTGTTTATTTTTGGCTACAGGTTCTGGGAGGAATTCCTGCTGTTTTGATTTAGGTTATTTCAGATTCCTAGTGGGTGCAACGCCAGCAGAATCCTTATCACCTCAGCTCCCTGTCAGCTGGCTCTGTCTGCTCCAATGCGTGTTCTCAGTCCTATAAGTCAGGGGTTGTTAGTGGTGGTTTCTAGGGTCTATTTCATTTAATTCCTATGTACAATCACCTTTCTCGGTCATTCTTTTCTCCAACAGAAATTCCAATAAATATTGATGAATGGAGAGCATCCCACAGAATTTCTCCCAACTTCATACACCCTGGCTTATTCCAAGGGAATCTGGGAAAGGGGATTTAATTTCTGTGATGGCACTAACAATTTCCCCTGGGTGTCTTGGACGATGACTATGGAACACACATGCTCTAGAGACTATGAAGAAGACATGGCTGCCTTGGAGCCCCAGGAGCTTACCATAGCTGCCTCTTGAAACAATCCTCTGCACAATTCTGCCTGTAGAAAGTAGATTATTATTTGACAAACATTAATGGGTTAGTCTTTATATGTTGGGAACTGGGCTGGGAGAAATATTTAACAGCACATATTCTACATTCAATACCCTTCCTCATTTAGACCCACTCTTGCTCCTATTAAGTTTTGCTTTGTCTTGACAGAGCTTCTTCAGAATGGCATTGACACTCAAAATTTCTATTAGAAATGATTTACAGTGGAAAGGTTTGCAGGACAAGCTATACTCTCTGATGCTGCTGATGCTGGGATCACAACTGATACATCCAGCATCCATTTCTACATACTCCTCACTCTCAACCAACATTTCTGTTGATCTGCTTTGCTTTTTCCAGAGCTTTACTGAGCTCTGAGGGATGAGACCCTGGTTTCTGTACCCTTGTTAGGCAATGGTTGCTACAATTGCCCCTTAAGAGTAGTCACAAATGTGGAAGTACTCAGAGATAAGCCAATGAATTTGTTGAGTCCCAGACATTTTGCCCATTACATAATAGCAGCTGTACCTCCTTAAGATAATCAAACTCAATTACTCCTGATATAGTATGTATACATGCAGCAATTTTTTTTGTTTTTATTCTTTTGATATGAGGAACTTAAAAACTGCCAGACATAAAACATAAATTTAGATTTAATGAACCCTCCACTGTGTTCCAATTGCAGCATCTCCTCCTCAATTCCCAGGAACCAGAAACTCTAGACGAGCAAAGCCAAAAGTCATGGGAAGAGGAAGCATAAGTTTTCCAAGTGGGTTATTAAGAGTGGCATTTAGACAAACCACTCCTGTTTCTATCCTTTGGTTCCCAGCCCCTGCTATCAGAGATATAACACTATAAAATAGCCATTGGTTTAATGTATATACTGTACTTTGAAGGACAGCACTGCACATGTAAGCCAGGATCTCAGGTGTACTATTACGGGCCATCACAACGTGAAATCAGGAAGGCAGCGTTTGATGTGAGGTTTTGGTGGGACCAGGGGCGTCTGTGTGTGCTCCTCAATTGCACCACTCTTCCTGGAGTTGCCTCAGCCTGTGGTGAAGTTATGATGGATCCTGTGATAACAAATCAGACACTCTGTAAGTTCTTCCAGAGCGGTCTAGTCAAGGACCTGCACACAAGGACAAATCTATACCCAGAATAGGTACCAATTCTATTAAAGAATGAATTGATGCCCTTCTGGAGCTGAAAAGATCTGAAATAACCAATTTTCTATCCAAGTGGCTGGTTTTGTCTCCCAGAGGGGTGCCATCACTTTGAGGACTTAATCTCCACGGTGGACCAGATAGACTTTCAGCTGTGGCAATAGCTAAATCAGCAAGGCCAGAGGGAGCCTGCACTTTGAGACCCACATGCAGGCTCTGGTACAGATTGGACCATGGTCTGATTGGCCTTTCCAGGCTGATTAGTACAACAGGAAATTTCTTTTCACAGCAGAGTCAAAAGCTCAGAGTGAATTCTTCTGGCTATTCTCTTGTAATTGAATATTAATCCTAGCACTCCACTCAAATTCATACCCCTAGCATCTATTTGAAATGGATACATTTCAACTTTGGATCTATTGCTTGCTCTGTTTTGCATTTTAGATGCCCTATTTTCAGTCTGTGCTGTCTGATGCATTGTTCATTGTAAAATCTGAGAGAGCAAAATTTTTTTTCCTTGGTAATTCTCTTTGAATTACATTTATTAAATATAACAGTGAAGACAATAGCTATTACTATTGAACAGTGGCAGGCAATTTTCTTGAAATATGTTTCACAAAATCAGGGATTTTTTGCTGTGTTTATATGCTTGTGCTCAGTCTGACTCTTTGCCACCCCAGAGGCTATAGCTCTGCAGGCTTCTCTGTCCACGGGATTATTCCGGCAAGAATGCTGGAGGGGGATGCCATTTCCTCTTCCAGGGGATCTTCCCCACCCAGCGATCAAACCCACGTTTCCTGCATCTCCTGCATTGGCAGCACATTCTTTACCGCTGAGCCACCTGGGAAGTCCCTGCTGTGTTTATAACATAGTCCAAGAACCTAGAGAAGTGCCTACCATGTAGTCATGTCAAGAAACATTTATTGACTAAGTAGACTCCTAAAGGGTTTTATTATCCCTATCTTACTGTTGTTAAAAGGTAAAGCTCAAAATGGCTATGTGACTTTCTGAAAGTAACACAGTCAGTGAGTGGCAGAGGAAATTTGAACCTAATTCCATCTGATTTCAGAGGTGTTATCTTTCCCACCACTCAATAGGGATAACAGGTGACCCTGATGGTCAGACAAGTCATTTGTGTCTCCCAATATATGGAAAATTCAATGGTGGCTAGAAACTTGTCAGATTTTGTAGCCCCAGGAGTTAGCAAATAGCTTGGCATGAAATAGGGCTTCTGCAAACATTTGTTGAATAAATGACTCTGACTTAGTCAAATAACTAAGGTGAATTTTCTGCCATGGTAAGTGTGACTGATTAATTTTGCTCTGTCTATTTATTGATCATGACAGTGCTCTTTGAGTGTAATTGTTTTGCACAAGTTTTCTGATTCTGTCATACAGGACTCAAAGATGTAACCTCAGACACAAAGGATGGGAACTCATTTACCAACTGATCTTGGAAATGAGAAGATATGAGGGGGAAGGAAAAGATAGGTTCACAGTCTTATCCCAACGTTCTAAAACAGCAAAGAGATTTCCTAAAAGATTTAACATAAGTATAACCTGTCATCCTTGGTTGGAAAATTGTCACCGATCAGTTATTCTGGATTGATTTTCTTTCTGTGCTAATCCAGTGACCCCTGATGACTGTGGAGTTCTGTGCTTAGTTGTTCAGTCGTGTCCGACTCTTTGAGACCCCATGGACTGCAGCCCGCCAGGCTCCTCTGTCCATGGGGATTCTCCAGGCAAGAATACTGGAGTGGGTTGCCATGCCCTCCTCAAGGGGATCTTCCCAACCCAGGGATCAAACCCAGCTCTCCCACATTGCAGGCGGATTCTGTACCATCTGAGCCAAGTATATTGGAGTGGGTAGCCTATCCCTTCTGCAGGGCAACTTCCTGACCCAGAAAAAGAACCAGGGTCTCCTGCATTGCAGGTGGATTCTTTACCAGCCCATGTCAATTAATTCACATAAGCTTGGATTCACTATAAGACTTAAAAATGGGAACAGAAAATTTCTCCTTGGACTTGGATTAAGTAACTTGAAAATTTTAAACTAGCATATTCAGAGCAGGGGCATTATTGAAAACTTTTTTTCATTTTCACAGAATTTATAGGCATATATTTGTTTTGAAATTTGAAAATAACTTGTGCAAATCTAACAAAAATGCAGAAAAAAAGAAATGTTAACAAAACAAGAGTATTTGTGGGATTGAGAAACATAAGGGATAGTAGTTCTAATCACAAAGGGGAAGAGAAATTAAGCAAAATAATCATTTAATTTCATATTTTGATTCAATAACTCAATATAAGCTTATGTTTTTTCCTAGTTAAAATATAGCCAAAAATATTTGCTTCATCAATCGACAAGATTGTCAATATAATTCCAAATACAAAAAGGACTAAAAAAAATTGAGGAACCGTTTTTACTAGTAACAGTCAAACTGGTCTGACGGACAGACAGCCTTGGAACACTGCACTGCTGGGTGACAACTGGCATTTAAAAATGACATCCTCAAATATCAGAAAGGAACCATTACGAATTTTGCCTTATTTCTTTTACTTTGGAATTTTGAGTGTCAAAAATAAGAAGAAAAGGGAAAAATACCATCAGGAAACTTAGGTTGTTTTAGCAAGTTAAATTTTCTAAGTTTAAACTTTTTAGTTTCTAAGAAGAAAGTGGAGTTTCCTTGATATTTGATTCTGGAGCTTCCCAGGTGGCCCAGTGGTAAAGAACCCACCTGCCAACGCAGGAGAAACGAGAAGCATGAGTTCGATCCCTGGGTTGGGAAGATCCCCTGGAAGAGGGCATGGCAACCCACTCCAGTATTCTTGCCTGGAGAGTTCCATGGACAGAGGAGCCTGGCAGGCTGCAGTCCATGGGGTCACAGTGAGTCAGATATGACTGAAGTGACTTAGCAGGCAAGCATACATAGGTCATCTAAATATCTATTTTAATATTGTTTAATATTCTTTTGGATCTGGATAGTTACTTTGTGCGTGTGTATGTGTTTGTGTTTGTGAGAGAGAGGAGACAGGTGGAGGTCGCGTAGAGGGTGGAGAGAAACAGAGAGAGATGGAAAGAAAGGTGGGTGTACTGCTAGTTAAATTTATTGCAAGTCAAGTCTGCTAGCATAAACTTTTGATAGATTTAGCCTGAGGAATATCACTGGGTATTACCATCTTCTTTTCAACAGTGGAGCCAAAATATGAATGCATAACATTAGACTGTATCCCAGTGGAAAAGAACTGAGAGATATTTCTGAAACAGAGTAGGGAGGTTTGCACCATTCTGTTATAATTAATGCTTTTCCTGGTCTTTGGATAAAGAAGCATTTATTGCCCTTTGCTCTGAGCTGGCATCCTCTATGATGAATTTACTTTGAACCGTAAAACAAAGAGATTTTTCAAAGTATAGACTATAAAGAGATGAAAGCTTCTAAGAGGGTGACCAGTATGCTGAGAGAAATAATTCCATTCATCATGTAGGTTTATATTTTACCTAGTGGGATTAGGAAAGAGAAAAACACTCTTTCTGCACAAGGATAAGTGAAATAAATCTCAGTAATAAATGCAAAGCTGAATTTTATAATTCCAAATTAATGAATACAGATAATAATAAAAAGCAGCCCAAAATCAGATTGATCAAATGCTTAAATAAATTTAAAGCCATAAGTAATATCAATATCATCATATGAATATTGCCAGAACAATATAAGAGGACCTAGTGGGGCAGATGACAGGAGGACCAAGAAATTCATGAGGTATTTATGAGATAATATTCCAGGAAGAACCTTATCAAAGTCCCCACATTATGGGGTTCCTCCATTTGACGGTTTCATCTGGTCAGTTCTGATATTGCTACTTCGCAGCACCGGAAGTTATTTTTTCAACCTGGAACATTTAGAGAGGTACAGAGACCACAAAATGGCATGAAATGTATAGAAGCGACTCAAAACAAAAATACAGCATGGTTGTAGAAGAAAACACCCTTCTACTGAGAAGGGTCATAGAAGAAAAGAACCCTTCTACTGGGGTACCCTCATCAAGACATGACAGGAGACATAAAAATTCTGAAGTCACGGAAGCCAGGTAGCAAATTTGAGACCTAGGGTATTTATGCACGGAAAGAAGCCAAGACTGCATACCAGGATTGAATGTTTAATGGAGAGCTGAGTCAGAGCAGCACGTTTGTCGAAACAGAACCCTGGAAAGCAGGTGAGCTAGAGGAGGTAGAGGGGCTAGGTCATCTAAGTTAATTAGGTAAAGTGCATCTCTCTCTGGCCTGAGGCTGTTATAATAGGCTGGCTGGATGCCTGGCATAGGAAGGTGCCAACTAGCACTTGAACACAAGAATGCTGCTGAGACCATAAACAGAGCTGGGTCCAGTAACACCTCTGGGACAGCTCTTTCTGCCTGAATCCTCTGGTTTAAGTTGTTCTCTGCTGGTGCTGCTGCTTCTGAGGTCCATATGCCATGTTCATCCTCATGTGCTTCCTGATATCTGCATGAGCTATTTTTTTCAGTAGGGGATTTGAGATTGGCTTTAGAATAGGCAAGCTTTGAAGGGAGTTGAAATTAAGTAGAGGTCAAGAGGAAACACCTAAAATATGAAGTCCTGTTAGTGTCTCGTGGCAATAACAGCATTCTGGGTGAGTAAAGCCTTTTTTTTTTTTTCCTCCACTTTTTGAGGCTCCAGGCAGCAAAGACCTTCTCAATCCATACCAACTTGATTATACACTCTGGCCCACTACCCACAAAAAGTCCTTAAACCAGGTTCTTCTGGACCCTTCGTAGAGCCATAAAAAGATTGATAGGGTGGATCCAAGACATCTGTGACAACATCTCCAAGAATGACTTTCTCCCACTCCTGAAAGCTGGATGGAGTGAGCAGCAATGAAAAGTCCTTGTTCCTTAAAGTTTTCCTCCGGATATCACTCACTGTTTAATATTCCTTGCTATCACATGATAGGGTGGGAAAAGTATATCAAGGATGAATTATTGTTCAGAAATGTTTCTCATTGCTAGGAGTTACAGTTTATAATTTTGAGCTAGGAAATAGTTTTGCTCATTAGTAAAGAGAAAAACAAATATCTTATTTTAATGTATGTATGTAGAATCTAGAAAAATGGGTATAAATTAACCTAGTTCCGGGGCAGGAATAGAGACGCAGACATAGAGAATGGATATGCAGACACAGGGGAGGAAGGGGGGATGAATTGGGAGATTAGGCTTGATATAAAACACTACCGTGTGTAAAATAGATACGGAGGGGGAAGCTGCCGTATGGTACAGGGGGCCCAGCTCAGGGCTCTGCGGTGACATAGAGGGGTGGGATGGGGTTGGCGGGAGGGAAGGCTAAGAGAGAGGGTAATATGTGTACACACAGCTGATTCATTTTGCTGTACAGCAAAAACTAACGCAACATTTTAGTCATACTACAATTAAAAAAAAAAAAAGAATGAGAGAAGGAGGGTGGAGGTTTTAGATGAGACTTCCACATAACGGTGTACTGACATGAGTCCTGACAGCTGAGTGGGAGTCATTCAGGGACAAAAGCTGTGGGCGGGTAGAGATTTGCAGAGAGGACTTCCCCAGCAGAGGAGAAAGCCTGGAGATGAGAGAATAGGGCACATTAGGGAAACTGCAAGTAGTTTGACTTGGTGCTAGTGAGAGAAGGAGGACAGTGAGAGATGAAGTTGGAAGCATGAATAAAGGGAAGGGTCATGAAGTGTCCTTTCTGGCTCTACCAGGGAATTTGAACTTCCCCCCTCATAAGCATGGGGAGCCCAACAAGATTTTAAGTGGTGGACATCATGATCAGATCCCTACCTTTTAGCTATTTATATGTCTTGTTTCTTATCTATTTAGGTCTCTGTGCCTGAATATTCATTGGAAGGACTGATGCTGAAACTCCAATACTTTGGTCACCTCATGCGAAGAACTGACTTTTCGGAAAAGACCCTGATGCTGGGAAAGATTGAAGGCAGGAGGAGAAGGGGATAACAGAGGATGAGATGGTTGGATGGCATCGCCAACTTGATGGACATGAGTTTGAGCAAGCTCTGGGGGTTGATGATGGACAGGGAAGCCTGGCGTGCTGCAGTCCGTGGGGTTGCGAAGAGTTGACATGACTGAGCAACATAACTGAACTGAATGTTGAAAAAAATGGGAATGAGAGTTTCTCTGCTTTCTTCTCAATATGAACATCTCTGCTAGTGGCTTCTGCAAAAGTTCTATAGAAGAATACCTTTTGTGACGAGATGGGTGGGTTTCATATTATTTGTATAAATTTGAGTAGGAAGAATATTTTTCAAACAAGCATTCAGTAGAAAGATTCCATTATTTTGATGATTTTCTTTTGGTGATTGCTTGCAATCTCACACCAACTACCCTCTGGTTACAAGTGGATTTCAAGCTTTTTGCCTGCAGCATTATGGAGGTCATTCTGGCTGTGGTTTCATGCTCAATCAGGCTAAAAAATTTCCTCCAAGAGTCTGAGTTAGTGTCTCTGGCGACCTTTCAACAAGATCAACAATTGGAAAGCATTTGGGTTCATAAGAATCCCCTGCGGAGCTTGTTAAATAAAAGATTCCTATATCCTACTGTCAGGTACTCTGTCTCAGTCCGTACAAGATGGGACCCAGAACCTCCATTTTTAATAAATGCTCTAGGTGATTCAGAAACAAATGGCCTGGTAATTATACTACCTCCTTCCAACCCCCCCCTCCCTTTATATAATTTTTTTATATTTTACCTGATTTCTGAAGTGGAACTTAAATCTATTAAATAAGGAATTAAGACATGATTTTGCATTATATTCATTTCACTATTTTTATAAGCTGTCTCAATTTAAAATAATGAAGATGTGGAGCTTGTTAGGTGAATGGTAAGGTATTCCAGGAGGTTGGAAGTGGCCTTGCATGACATTTAGAAATTAGAATAGCCTGATAGGGTAAGGCACAGTTGTCTCTTGCATGTATTAGAAGTGGAGGTGTATTCTGGGGCAATGAGACCCGAGGTATGTCCTTTAGTTTGGCAGCATCGGCATCTCTTGGGACATGATTAGGAATGTAAATTCTTAGCCTCACCCTGACCTACTGAATCAGATCTTTAGGGTTGGGGGTCCAGAAATCTGTTCTTTCACAAGCCCTCCTGGAGATTCTGATGTATATGAAAAGTGAGAATAATTGGTTTAGTGCACTTCTGTCTCTCCATGGAGATGATATGTTTGGGCTTTTTAAAAAGTTTGATAGTATATCTTACACTGTGGAAATGTTGCTGGACTTGTTTCTCTAGAATAAATTCACATCTTAGAGTGATTTAATTAGGATTTGGTTCACCCTAAGGAGACAACAACAAAAACAAAAGTGAATTTAAAAGGGAGAAACTGCTTTCTCTCTTAAACTACAAGTTAGAACAATTCAGGCCTAAATTGACCTTCCATGATATTAGAGCCCAGGGCTCCTTTTATTTTATTGCTCAGTCTTACAAGCATGCATCCCCAGATTCACTCATTACCTCCGAGGTTTGCTGCAGCCAGAGCACGTGCCTCTGCATTCCAGTCGGCAGAAAGGAGAGAATGGACTGGGTGCAGAAGACACAGACACTGTGGCCACTCGCACGCCATTGGCCAGGACCAAGCTACTGGTGGTCGTTAGCTCCCTAGAAGGTGGCAATATGTGGTTTTAATTGAAAAAGCTAATCTACTCAACTCAAATTCAAGGGTTTTATCATTGAGGAAGAAGAGCAAAAGAGAAATTGGGTGAGGAGTTGGGGATGGATTTGTTTCTTCTGCCACAATGGGAGTAGACACTTATCTGGGAAACTTATTTCTGATATGTTCTTTTTCTTTCTTTTCAAAGCTTTACTTCCCTTGCATATAGTTTTAAAAGATGTTTTCCATTTTTCCGCTTCATATTTTTATCTAGTTCTTGAGTCATTCTCAATGGTTTGAGGAAAAGATTGCTTAATCCTATAGAAGTTATAATGATGAAACGATTCTTGGTGTTTATCTACTTACCTCTATTTCTGTCTGAATGTGTTCATAATGTTTCCGTGACAAACTGTTGCTGCTTTCCTGGCATATGTCTATGTATGTGAATATATAAAGAAATTCCCATTAAAAAATAATGCTTCTAATGTCCCACTTTCTCAGAGTTTATGAGTTATGTCATGTCAGAGAATGATTCCAAAACCTTTAGGGAAATACCAAATTTACATGGTAATATCAATGACTTATTTTAGACAGCTTTAAATAATTTGCTTCTCATTTTTTCCAACTTAATATTTCCTGACATTTGAACCAGACAATGGCTGAATACAAATGTTTTATGTGCTCTTTAGTGGAGACACCTACTGTAAAATGGTTATTGAAAAGCCTGTTAATCATCCCTTTCTCTGAAATATTCAGTTCTTTAAAGCTGATTGCTATTAGCTGTTCATATTATTTTAATTAGAAGAAAACATGGCTGCTGAAAATTAGCTGAAGGTTCTATAAATAAAAGTATCCATCCTGCAGAGTCAAATTTTAATTAACCTTTTAGCATGCTAACCTTTCCACTGGATTTTCTCAGGGCTTGCAGCCATTCATTTTGTTCAAAAGCCATATGGGCTATTTTTCATCTGCATGTAATCCAAATCTGTGAAACTGCTCATGGAATACAAACACTGCTCATCAGCTGTCACTTAAATACCTTTATCGAAGTGAAAAGACATCCAGATCAATACAGTATGGTATGGTGGAGGGAGAAATGCACAAAACAGAATTAAATAACTCTCGTCTTTTTCCTATTTATCTTGTCATGGGAGCCACGACTGGGGTCCTGACTTTGCACTTGTTAGTTTCTTAAAGATAGACTACTTATTCATTATTAAAGCAACATCAGGCTGTAATTCCTAGGAATCAGACAGTCCACTTTTATTCTTAGTTATTATCTACATGAAAGGTGTTTTCATAAGCTACTTGTTAGAAAATCCATATGTGACATAAATAAGCATTTTCTGCTGATTGATTTTATGTGTTACTATGACTATGACTGTGAAAGAAGTGCTGAATCAAAGCACAAAATGTGGCTGGACCCTGAATTCACTTCAATTCCCTGTTACTAGAAAAATCAGTTTTGAGAAAACAATGTTTCTAATTGTTATGCAGTCAATGAAAACCATCAAACACAACCATAGCAACCACTGTCAGAACCTGACCTTAATAAGCAAAGAAACCTGATATTAATTCAGTTTCTATGGTTATATTAAAAGCAAATGTGGTATTTTCTTATTTAAAATGTACAACTCTCACAACTCTCTGTTTATTATAGTAATCAACTATATCAAGATTTGGTGACTCTAGTTTTAAGATAGAAACACAAGGCTGACCATTGAATGCTTGAAACTATTCACTGCTATTATCATACACTACCTGGAAGCTCCTACTTCTCTGACCACTGCTTTTCTGCCTTTTGGTTATGTTTCTTCCTGAAACCCAGTTCCTTACAGGGAAATGCTTTGCAAACTGTACACATACAAGATATAAATGTTAGTTTCTGCTATTTTTCTGGACAGAAAATTAGACAGTCAGGCCAGTGGTTAAAGCCCAAGAGTTTATGAATATAGAACCTATCAGGACAAAGTGAGAATCTAGCCTATTGGATAAAAAGAGACAGAAAAGAACAGATGTGAATCTATGGTGGGTGAGCCATGGAGTCAGGCAGCTCTGACATGTATTCCAGTCTTCGGTTCTCTCCTCCAACCTCTGAAAACACTTCCGGTCCTCTCACCATCGGCACGAGTGATAGGCAGTCTCTGTAATGACCCCTGATGATGATGATCCCCGCCTCTTGGTATTCACATCCTTCTTCTCTAACGGATTTAGTGACTTGCAACTGATGAGCTGAATACAGCAAAATTAATCGGTTACAGCTTCTGTGATTGGATTCCAAAAGACAGTGACATCCATCTTGCCAGCACTCTCTCACTTTTTAGCTTGCTCACTGTTATGAAAATTCTAGAACCTACAACAGATTTCCCAACCCGGGGATCTGGCAAAGGAACTAAAACCCTCAGGGAATTTGGTTTGGAGGCCAGTGGGACTTGATCACAGAACTGACACAGGAATGGGAAAACAGACTCTAAGAAGGCCCCAAAAAAATCTTGTGTGCACCAGGACCCAGGAGAAAGGAGCAGAGACCCCAGAAGAGAATGACCCAGACTTGCCTGTGAGTGTCCAGGAGTCTCCAGTGGTGGCGTGGGACGACAGTGGCCTGCTGCAGGTTTGAAGTGAAGTGAAGTGAATACGCCCAGTTGTGTCTGACTCTTTGCGACCTCATGGACTGTAGCCTAACAGGATCCTCTGTCCATGGGATTTTCCAGGCAAGAATACGGGAGTGGGTAGCCATTTCGGGCACTGAATACTTCAAGTCCCTTTGAAGGAGGTAGCCATTATCTTAGTTACTTCTAGCATAGTTTGGTCTCAGGTCAAACAACAGGGAGGGAACACAGCCCCACCTATCAACAGAAAATTGGATTATAGTTTTACTGAGCATGGCCCTGCCCATCAAAACAAGACCCAGTGCACCCCCCCCCACCCCCAGTCAGTCTCTCCCATCAGGAAGCTTCCATAAGCCTCTTACCCTTATCCATCAGAGGGTAGGCAGAATAAGAATCACAATCACAGAAAACTGACCAAGCAGATTACATGGACCACAGCCCTGTCTTACTCAATGAAACTATGAGCCATGCCACCCAGGGCCACCCAAGACGGATGGGTCATGGTGGAGAGTTCTGATAAAATGTGGCCCACTGGAGAAGGAAATGGCAAACCACTTCAGTATTCTTTCCTCAAGAACCCCATGAACAGAATGAAAAGGCAAAAAGGTATGGCACTGAAAGAAAAACTCCCTAGGTCCATAAGTGCCCAATATGCTACTGGAGAAGAGTGGAGAAATAACTCCAGAAAGAATGAAGAGATGGAGCCAAAGGGGAAAAAGCGCCCAGTTGTGAATGTGATTGGTGATGGAAGTAAAGTCTGATGCTGTAAAGAGCAATATTGCATAGGAACCTGGAATGTTAGGTCCATGAATCACGGCAAATTGGAAGTGGTCAAACAGGAGGTGGCAAAAGTGAACACTGAAATTTTAGGAACCAGTGAACTAAAATGGACTGGAATGGGTGAATTTAACTCAGATGACCATTACATCTACTACTGTGGGCAAGAATTCCTTAGAAGAAATGGAGTAGACTTCATAGTCAACAAAAGAGTCCAAAATGCAGTACTTGGGTGCAATCTCAAAAACAAAGGAATGACCTTGGTTTGCTTCCAAGGTGAACCATTCAATATCATGGTAATCCAAGTCTATGCCCCAACCAGTAATGCTGAAGAAGCTGAAGTTGAACAGTTCTATGAAGAGCTAGAAGACCTTCTAGAACTAACACCAAAAAAAGATGTCCTTTTCATCATAGGGGACTGGAATGCATAACTAGGAAGTCAAGAGATATCTGGAGTAACAGGCAAGTTTGGTCTTGGAGTACAAAATGAAGCAGGTAAAGGCTAATAGAGTTTTGCCAAGAGAACAAACTGGTCATAGAAAACACCCACTTCCAACAGCAGTTGTCCAAGAGACAACTCTACACATAGACATCACCAGATGGTCAATACTGAAATCAGATCGATTATATTCTTTGCAGTCAAAGATGGAGAAGCTCTATCCAGTCAGCAAAAATAAGATGGGGAGCTGACTCTGGCTCAGATCATGAACTCCTTATTGCAAAATTCAGACTTGAAGTAGGGAAAACTATTAGACCATTCAGGTATGACCTAAATCAAATCCCTTATGATTATACAGAGAAGTGGTAAATAGATTCAAGGGGTTAGATCTGATAGACGGAGTGCCTGAAGAACTATGGAAGGAGGTTCATGACATTATACAGGAGGCAGTGATCAAGACTATCCCCAAGAAAAAGAAATGCAAAAAAGCAAAATTGTTGTCTGAGGAGGCCTTACAAATAGCTCAGAAAAGAAGAGAAGCTAAAGACAAAGAAGAAGAGGAAAGATATGCCCATCTGAATGCAGAGTTCCAAATAATAGCAATGAGAGATAAGAAAGCCTTCCTCAGTGATCAGTGCAAAGAAATAGAGGAAAACAATAGAATGGGAAAGACTAGAGATCTCTTCAAGAAAACTAGAGATACCAAGGGGACATTTCATGCAAAGATGGCACAATAAAGGACAGTGGTATAAGTGGTATAAAGAAGTGGTAGGGACCTAACAGAAGCATAAGATATTAAGTAGAGGTGACAAGAATACACAGAAGGACTATACAAAAAAGATGTCCATGACCCAGATAATCATGATGGTGTGATCACTCACCTAGAGTCAGACATCCTGGAATGCCAAGTCAAGTGGGCCTTAGGAAGCATCACTGCGAGCAAATCTGGTGGAGGTGATGGAATTCCAGTTGAGCTATTTCAAATCTTAAAAGATGATGCTGTGAAAGTGCTGTATTCAATATACCAGAAAATTTGCAAAACTCAGCTGTAGCCACAGGACTGGAAAAGGTCAGTTTTCATTCCAATCCCAAAGAAGGGCAATGCCAAAGAAGTTCAAACTACTGCACAATTATACTCATCTCACACACTAGCAAAATAATGCTCAAAATTTTCCAATAAGGCTTGGACAATTGGTGAACCAAGAACTTCCAGATGTTCAAGCTGGTTTTAGAAAAGGCAGAGGAAGCAGAAATTAAATTGGCAACATCCACTGGATCATAGAAAAAGCAAGAGAGTTCCAGAAAAAATCTGCTTTATGGACTGTGCCAAAGCCTTTGACTGTGTGGATCACAACAAACTGGAAAATTCTGAAAGAGATGGGGATACCAGACCACCTTACTGCCTCCTGAGAAATCTGTTTGCGTGTAAAGAAGCAATAGTTAAAACTGGACATGGAACAACAGACTTGTTACAAATTAGGAATGGAGTATGTTGAGGCTATATATTGTCACCCTGCTTATTTAACTTATATGCAGAGTACATAATGTGAAATGCTGGACTGGATGAAGCACAAGCGGGAATCAAGATTGCTGGGACATATATCAATAACCTTACATATTCAGATGACACCACCCTTATGGCAGAAAATGGAGAGGAACTAAAGAGCCTCTTGATGAAAGTGAAAGAGGAGAGTGAAAAAGTTGGCTTCAAACTCAACATTCAAAAAATGAAGATCATGGCATCTAGTCCTACCACTTCATGGCAAATAGATGAGGAAACAATGGAAACAGTGAAAGACTTTATTTTCTAGGGCTCCAAAATCACTGCAGATGGTGACTGCAGCCATGAAATTAAAAGACGCTTGCTCTTTGAAAGAAAAGCTATGACCAACTTAGATAGCATATTAAAAGCAGAGACATTACCTTGTCGACAAAGGTCCAACTTGTCAAAGCTATGGTTTTCCCAGTTGTCATGAATGGATGTGAGAGTTGGACTATAAAGAAAGCTGAACACTGAGGAATTGATGTTATTGAACTGACTTGCTGGAGATGACTCTTGAGAGTCCCTTGGACTGCAAGGAGATCCAATCAGTCAATCCTAAAGGAAATAATTCCTGAATATTCACTGGAGGACTGAGGCTGAAACTGAAGCCCCAACACTTTGACCACCTGATGCGAAGGGCTGACTCATTTGAAAAGATCCTGATGCTGGGAAAGATTGAAGGTAGGAGGAGAATGGGACAACAGAGGATGAGATGGCTGGATGGCATCACTGACTCGATGAACATGAGTTTGAGCAAGCTCTGGGAGTTGGTGATGGATAGTGAAGCCTGGCGTACTGCAGTCCATGGTGTCCCAAAGAGTTGGACATGACTGAGTGACTGGACTGAACTGTGATGAGCTGCAGTGTTGTGCTGTGAGATGCTCTATGGAGAAGTCTACATAGTGAGAATCGAGGGAGGACATTCAGCCAACAGCTCAGTAGGAAGAAGGACCTTAGTCCAGCCTCTATGAAGGTCTGAATCATTTCAACAATACCAGGAGTGAGCTTTAAAAATAATCCTTCCAGCTGAGCCTGAAAGTAAGCCATACCCACACTTGTGATCCATAGAAACTGTGAGTTAATTGCTATTGTTATTTTAAGCCACCAAATTATAGATTATTTGTTACACAGCAAAAGATAAATATTACAGCCAGACTCTGAAACAGCTATACAATCCAGCCACGTGGAGGGCAAGCTGGAAAGGATTGGAATATGGAAGGGAAGGATCCCCTTGCCACGCAGGCAGGTCAACGTCTGGGGACATGATCGGTAAGAGACAAAGGAAAAGAGAGTGAGATAAATAAAGAGAGAAATATCAAGCATAATCTCACTCAGGGGTCAGTGTTTAAACTGGAAACAAGGACCACACAAACATCGTCTGAAACCAGAAAAAACCTTGGCACTCGGAGTGGAGCCTGTCACAGGATCTCTTCTTCCTCAGAGGTTACCACAGATTCAAGGAATCACAATTAGGGAAGTAAAATTCACTCTGTTCATGATAGATCTTGCCACAATATCCTCTATTTAAAAGTTTTTTTTTTTTTTTTTTTTTTTTTTTTACTGTTGCAGGACAAATAGAACTCAGATTTATGAATCACAAATTATATGCCTCATATTTCATATTTGACTATAGCGTTTTCTTCTTCCTCTGATTCATATAGATGTTACAGGACGGTGTGGGTGGGATGTGTGTGTAATGTCATCCGAGGAAAGTGCAGTGTCGTGCGCTATCTGAAACCACTGACTGCAGCCGTCCCCACTGAGATGCTTCTCACTCACAAAGCTTGGAGTTTGCAGGGCATGTCACTTACAGAAAAGGCGTGCTTACGCAGTTATCTGTGGCTTGGCTGATAACAGCAAAGAGCTTTCTGCGATTGTCACTCAACGTGGGATCCAGAGAATTCTCACAGTTCCATTAGGGACTTTTGAGAGAACTGTTTCAGGAATATGGTGAGTGATAATCTTAGATAGAAGAATGTCCCCTTAGGTCTTTTTTTTTCCTTCTTTTTCTTAACTTGGAAGACATTGACATTTATTTTTACTTTCCCACATCACCAATCAGGGATATGAGTGGCTTGTATCTCCATCTTTTTGCCTTTTCATACTGCAAATCTCCATCAGGAATACATAGCACTATCAAGTGACTATCAAGTTCATCCAATGGTGAACTCATTCTTTGGTCATAGCCTTAAGAGCAACTGGATTTTGTACCTTCAGCCCTCTTTGAAATTACCTACTATTCCGTCTTTTGAATTGGAGGATTTATCAGGAAGACTTGCTTTAACAGCTTGTGCCTAGGCCTACAGAGCAAATAGCTTCATCTAACTGACTGACAAGCTCTCAGCACACCCCGCTTCCTATATATCTCAGATTTTCCAAAACAGAGATTTGACTGCAAAATGCTGGACATGACACATATAATCATGATCAGCTCTCCTTTGGCTAAGCTAGTGATTCGTGCCTCTGGAAGAGAAGGACATGGCTGCTCTATCCCTGTGGATGCCCCACTGGGCTACCCATGGGATGGAGCTAAATCATACTTAGTATCATATGCTCTAAGTGTTAGCATTTTCTCGATATTTACTCTAGTTCTGCTTTGCTCACAATACTCTAGAGTCAATGGGTGTACTGTATTCTCTTCCATATTCTGCCCAAGATGCTACCAGTGTTGGCAGCCGAAGATTAAGAGTGGTCTATATCAAGGGCAGGCTTCCATTGCCCCTGGAACCTTGCTCCTAATATTTAAGACGTGATGCTTAATGGACACCCTCTGATGAGTCAGTGTAACTTGAAACATCTCAATCTACTCATCTCTTAGAACTTTGCTTCCATGAGAAAATGGAAAATGAGCAGTTTCTTCGAGTACATCATTATAGATCCAAACTTCAGTTGTAAGCATATATTTCAGTTGTAAGCATATAAGAAGATATGTTTAGAAAAGTGTTTTTGAGTATTGATTTCAAATATGATCTATGACCTTCCTCAGTTATAAAATTTCATTTCATTTATACCAACCTCTTTCTCTTTTCCTGCTTTCAATATAATTTTATCCCTTTTTTATTTTACTTTTTGATCACCTTATAATTTTAAATAATAATATGTAAAATTTGTTGATTTATCATTTATAGTCTGCCTCCCTTTCCCCTTTCTATACAGATGATCTATTACTTAAATTAGAAGAAAACAGTTTATTTGTTAAAATTTGGCATGAATACTTGCATAGAATTTACTTTTTCATTATATACTCCTTTCCAACAGCTGCCAAAGAAATGAAGGGAATTTTGTAAATCTTTGCATGACTGCAAATATCTTTATTTCACTTTTATATTTAAATGAAAAAAAATCTAGGTTGAAAATTATTTCCTCTCTGAATCATCCATCAGGTGTTGGTTTTGAAAATCTTGAAGTATTTCTGATTCTCCATCTTTGGATGTGATCTCTATATTATTAATTGTTTAAGATTGCCTCTTTAACATAGTATTCTAAATGTTATGACACAATATACTTTGTTTTGTATGTTTAAAGAAATTAAGTGTACTGATAAATTTTTCAATTTGGAAAAGTACAGTCTTTAGTTTTGAAAAACTTTCTTGGTAAAAAAATATTTTTTATGTTCATGACCTTCCTCCTATTCTCCTATGAAAATTATGTAAATTGGTTATTTGAGATCTTGGTTTGGTACTGTTAGTTCTTGGCTTTTCTCTCACATTTTCCATCCTCTTGACATTTTTTTATATTTCTAAGTTTCTGTAGAAATTTTGTTTCAACAATCTTATGTTAACTAAGAGTTCTTCCTTCTAAATATCACCCCTTTTTATTGACGCAAAACCTTCTATCTACCTGATGTATTAATTTGCATTTTTGTTTAATTTTGAGAAATTCTTGCATTTCCTGCATTATCTTTCCTCTGAATTTCTTTTTTGGGTTTGCTTATTTGGACTCCCTGTTGAGGCTTTCTGCATATTTTCATGATTCTTGGTGAGCATTCTTTTTAAAAAATTTTTATTTTAATTGGAGGCTAACTATTTTACAATATTGTGGTGGTTTCTGCCATACATTCACATGAATCAGCCATGGGTATACATGTGTTCCCCACCCTGACCCTCCCTCCCCATCTCATCCCTCAAGGGTCATTCCAATGCGCCAGCCCCGAGCACCCTGTCTCACGCATCGAATCTGGACTGGAGATCTACTTCACATATGATAATATACATGTTTCAATGCTATTCTCTCAAATCATCCCACCCTCGCCTTCTCCCATAGAGTCCAAAAGTCTGTTCTTTACATCTGCGTCTCTTTTGCTGTCTCGCATATAGGGTCATTGTTAGCATCTTTCTAAATTCCATATATATGTGTTACTATACTGTATTGGTGTTTTTCTTTCTGACTTACTTCGCTCTGCATAATAGGCTCCAGTTTCATCAACCTCATTAGAACTGATTCAAATGAATTCTTTTTAACGGCTGAGTAATACTCCATTGTGTATATGTACCACAGCTTCCTTATCCATTCGTCTGCTGATGGGCATCTAGGCTGCTTCCATGTCCTGGCTATTATAAACAGTGCTGCGATGAACATTGGGGTGCACGTGTCTCTTTCAGATCTGGTTTCCTCAGTGTGTATGCCCAGCAGTGGGATGGCTGGGTCATATGGCAGTTCTATTTCCAGTTTTTTAAGGAATCTCCACACTGTTCTCCATAGTGGCTGTACTAGTTTGCATTCCCACCAACAGTGTAAGAGGGTTCCCTTTTCTCCACACCCTCGCCAGCATTTATTGCTTGTAGACTTTTGGATAGCAGCCATTCTGACCAGCATGAGATGGTATCTCATTGTGGTTTTGATTTGCATTTCTCTGATAATGAGTGATGTTGAGCATCTTTTCATGTCTTTGTTAGCCATCTGTATGTCTTCTTTGGAGAAATGTCTGTTTAGTTCTTTGGCCCAGTTTTTGATAGGGTGGTGACCATTCTTAATTAGCAACAAGGCTTTCAAATTCTGATTGAAAGCTCTATACTATCTGTGCTTGTAAAGCTTTCCTCACTCTTGTGGAATGGGACTGGATGATGGCCAGTCAGACCCCAAATTTCAACGCAGGAAAGTCTATCCTGGGAATCTCTTTCTACAGAAAAAATTCTCTGCTATACTACCTGGAGCCTGACCATTGGGTTCTAGCAATCTGTGTAGGGCAGGGGAGAGGCCTTAGAGTCACGCTGTCATGTATATTGTGAGTCAACAATTGCTCTTACTTTTAAGTATGTGCCTCTTTCTTGCTCTCCTATGTTCCTTTTGTTCCCGTGATTTTATCTTCACCTGTTATCAGTGATTCAATTTCCAGTTTCTGGCCTCAGAGATTACTTGTATTCAGCGGGTGGGAGCTGGAGGAGGAGAAGAGAAGGTGCTGAACACAGACTTTCAAACCACCTTCCATCTCCCTTCTCCACCCGCTTCCTCCACACACCTTTTTATTTCTCTGTAATTTTCCATCCTCCTCTATCAAATCCTTCCAAATCTTGTGCCCTTCTGGGATGCTGAAATGACTGGTGGTGGAAACCAGTTCACTTTTTATTAACATCTCCCTCTGCATGGCAGAAGCCTGAGATTCTAACCACCAATGTCATTTTGCTGCTGTATCTGCTAAAATTTTTCTGAGATCTCTTGATTTTTAATCTTGGAGCTGATAAACAGGTGTTCAATATGGTATTCTCAACTTGAAGCTGTCTTACATAAGATAAACTATATATATGGATATCATTTATTGAGCATGTAGGTAGCAGACCTTGTACTAAGCACTTTATTTCATGTAGCATTCATAATTTCCACTTTACTCAAGAGGAAACTGACCATCAGAGAGATAATAAAGGATGGTATAATAATAAGATGTCCAATAAAAATTTTGATCCCAGTGAAAATTGTATTTAACTTCAAAAAAGTTTAATTAACTATAAGAAAAGAGACTCACATGAGTGAGGGTGTGTTTCATCGCACTAGACAAGCCTGAACTAATGTCAAGAGCATGTGAATGTTTTCTTATGATAAGTTTATAGCTCAGACAATTTACATCTAATGAATGACAGAAAGTGTCATTTCTAATAAACATTGAAAATTTGGAAAAGAATGGATAATTTATTATTTTGGATTTTTTTTTTCTAAGAGTTACTGAGAGCTTATCTGAAATATATATCCTTCAATGTGGCTGTCATAAATATTACCTTCAAGGATTGAATTCTAATCAGAGTTAATTAGTGAGTGAAAAATTTGCAATAATTTAACAGATAAAGGCTGTAGGCCCCAAGATATAAATATATAGAAGAAACTTTCTAGCAAGGAAAAGGATGCAAACGTCCTGGGATTGCACTCCTAGCAAACTCAGTCCATTTTCTTCTCAAACAAAAAGAATCTTGATCTCATTAAACAGAATGTCTAAACCTCACACAGATAGTGATAGACAGTGCTCAAACTGCTGGGTTTCGAGTCTTCAGAATAGCTGTAGGTTTACAAATATCCAGTTACTTTAGAAAAAGTTTTCTTTATCATTTATAAAAAATGCATCAAAAAATTTTCACCAACCATAAAAGACTTTTGCCCCTAAGGTAAGAGAATAATCAGTGTGATTCTTGCTTCTTTACTCCTATTCTTACAATCAAACAAGAGAACCAGACTTCAGATGAAGTTGTGTATTACCTTTGGGAACTCTTCCTAGTAGAGTGAGATTGGGGCTCTTCTCCAGCCTGTGTTTTGGAGCTATACTTCAAAGATCCTGGAGCTGGAAACACTGGAATTCTGCAGTTTTTTTTTTTTTTTTTTTTTGACTAAATACTCTCCAGGGAAAAACTTTTTTGGAGGGCGAGTGGGAAGAGGGCCTGATATATATTTATAAATTTGTTTGTAACTTTTTATTTTGTTATGCTTTTAAACTCACAGAAAGTTTTCAGGAAAAGTACAAGGAACTAGGAATACCCACATAACCTATATTATACCCAGATTCAACTCTTTACTTTTGTCCCATTGGTTTCTCTCTATATACTTGCATATTATTATTATTTTTGTGAATCATTTGAAGGTACACCAGAGAGATGAATTTTAACCCCTAAATAATGCACTGCTTGTTTCCTAAGAACATGTTTTTCTCTTACCTATGGCTAATGTAGTTATCAAAATGAAGATATTTTCTTATATTTTCTATCTTCAAGATCCAAACCAGGAACATCAGTTCAGTTTAGTCCCTCAATCATGTCCAACTCTTTGCAACCTCATGGACTGCAGCACGCCAGGCTTCCCTGTCCATCACCAACTCCCAGGGCTTACTCAAACCCATGTCCATCCAGTTGGTGATGCCATCCAACCATCTCATTCTCTGTTGTACCCTTCTCCTCCTGCCTTCAATCTTTCCCAGCATCAGGGTCTTTTCAAATGAGTCAGTTCTTGGCATGAAGTGACCAAAGTATTGAAGTTTCAACTTCAGTGTCAATCCTTCCAATGAATATTTAGGAATGATTTCCTTCAGGATGGACTGGTTGGATCTCCTTGCAGTCCAAGGGACTCTCAAGAGTCTTCTCCAACACCACAGTTCAAAAGCATCTTCAGTGTTCAGCTTTCTTTATAGTCCAGCTTTCACATCCATATATGACTACTGGAAAAACCATAGCTTTGACTAGATGGACCTTTTTTGGCAAAGTAATGTCTCTGCTTTCTAATATGCTGTCTAGGTTGGTAATAGCTTTTTTTCCCAAGGAGCAAGTGTCTTTTAATTTCATGGCTACAGTCCATCTGCAATGATTTTGGAGCTCCACCCTCCCAAAAAGTCTCTCACTGTTTGATGTTCACCAGGAACATGGATTATATTTATATTTTTATGTCTCTTTGAAAGTGAAAGTGTTATTCGCTCAGTTGTGTCCGACTCTTTGTGACCCCATGGACTGTAGCCTGCCAGGCTCCTCTGTCCATGAAATTCTCCAAACAAGAACACTGCAGTGGGTAGCCATTCCTTTCTCCAGAGGATCTTCCTGACCCGGGATTGAACCCAGGTCTCCTGCATTGCGGGCAGATTGTTTATCATATGAGCTACCATTTGGGACAGATCCTCAGCCATACATAGTGGTTTTTGCCTTAAAGTTTTTAGTGATATAGATTAGGTTTTTTTTTTTTTTTTTTTTTTTTTTCTGAATATCCCTCAATTTGAATTTATCTGATGATTCATTGTTGTTAGTTTCAGGTTATACGTTTTTGTCTGGAAATCCACTGAAATGCTATTTTACCCTTCTTAGTGAATCGTATTGGTGCACATGATTCACACTGCACTAATATTAGTGATATTAGTTTTGATTGCTTGGGTAAAGTGATGTCAACCAGGTTTCTCCATGATAAAGTCACTATTTCCCCTTCCCAATCAATAGGTAATTGCAAAGAGGTACTTTGAGATTAAGTAAATATCCTGTTAATCAAACTTTTATCCCCTAGATTTGCTGTCTGCTCATGGTTTTCTAACTCCATCATTCTTTCTTCATTTATTGATCTCCATTCTACCATAAAAATTTCACTTCCTTTCACCTTCATTTATTTCATTTTTAATTTATTCATTTATTTATGTCAGTGTGGAGTTATAGATGTTTATTTCAATCACCACAGGGTTCTCAAGGCAAGAATACTGAAGTGGTTTGCCATTCCCTTCTCCAGTGGGCCACGTTTTGTAAGAACTCTCCACCATGACCTGTCTGTCTTGGGTGACCCTACATGGCATGGCTCATAGTTTCACTGAGTTAGACAAGGCTGTGGTCCATGTGATCAGAATGGTTAGTTTCCTGTGATTATGCTTTTCAGTCTGTCTGCCCTCTGATGGAGACGGATAAGAGGCTTATGAAAGTTTCCTTATGGGAGAGACAGACTGAGGGGGAAACTGGGTCTTATTCTGATGGGAAGGGCCATGTTCAGCAAATCTTTAATCCAATTTTCTGTTGATGGGTGGGGCTGTGTTCCTTCCCTGTTGTTTAACTCGGCCAAACTATGGTGGAGGTGATGAAGATAATGGGGACCTCCTTCAGAAGGTCCCATGCATGCACCACTACACTCGGTGCCCCCAGCCCTGCAGCGGGCCACCAGCGACCAATGCTTCTGCCAGAGACTCCTGGACACTTATGGGCAAGTCTGGAACAGTCTCTTGTGGGGTCACTGCTCCTTTCTCCTGGGTCCTGGTGCACTCAAGTTTCTGTTTGTGCCCTCCAAGAGTCTGTTTCCCAGTCCTGTGTAAGTTCTGGTGGCTCTATGGTGGGGTTAATGGTAACCTCCTCCAAGAGGGCTTATGTCATAGCTAAGTCTGCTGCACCCAGATCCCCTGCTCCCGCAGCAGTCCACTGCTGACCTGAACCTTCCCAGGAGACAGTAAAAGGCTTCAATAGTATGTGAACCGTGAACTTCCAGATGTTCATGCTGGATTTAGAAAAGACAGAGGAACTGGAGATCAAATTGCCAACATCCACTGGATCATCAAAAAAGCAAGAGAGTTCCAGAAAAACATCTACTTTTGCTTTATTGACTATGCCAAAGCCTTTGACTGGGTGGACCACAACAAACTGTGGAAAATTCTGAAAGAGATGGGCATAGCAGACCACCTGACCTGCCTCTTGAAAAGCCTGTATGCAGGTCAGGAAGCAACAGTTAGAACTGGACATGGAATAATAGACTGGTTCCAAATAGGAAAAGGAGTACGTCAAGGCTGTATATTGTCACCCAGCTTATTTAACTTATATGCAGAGTACATCATGAGAAACGCTGGGCTGGAGGAAGCACAAGCTGAAATCAAGATAGTCGGGAGAAATATCAATAACCTCAGATACGCTGATGATACCACCGTTATGGCAGAAAGCGAAGAACTAAAGAGCCTCTTGATGAAAGTGAAAGAGGGAAGTGAAAAAGTTGGCTTAAAACTCAGCATTCAGAAAACCAAGATCGTGGCATCTGGTCCCATCACTTCATGGCAAATAGATGAAGAAACAGTAGAAACAGTGAAAGACTTTATTTCCTCGGGTTCCAAAATCACTGCAGATGGTGACCTCAACCATGAAATTAAAAGATGCTTGCTCCTTGGAAGAAAAGCTATGACCAACCTAGACAGTATATTAAAAAGCAGAGACATTACTTTGCTAACAAAGGTCCATCTAGTCAAAGCTATGGTTTTTCCAGTTGTCATGTATGGATATGAGAGCTGGACTATAAAGAAAGCTGAGCGCCAAAGAATTGATGCTTTTGAACTGTGGTGTTGGAGAAGACTCTTGAGAGTCCCTTGGACTGCAAGGAGATCCAACCAGTCCATCCTATAGGAAATCATTCCTGCATATTCATTGGAAAGACTGATGCTGAAGGGGAAACTTCAATACTTTGGCCACCTGATGCAAAGAACTAACTCATTTGAAAAGACCGTGATGCTGGGAAAGATTGAAGGCAGGAGAAGGGGATGACAGAGGATGAGATGGTTGGATGGCATCACTGACTCCGTGGACATGAGTTTGAGTAAAACTGGGAGTTGGCAATGGACAGGGAGGCCTGGAGTGCTCCAGCCCATGGGGTCGCAAAGAGTCAGACATGACTGAATGACTGAACTGAACTGAATTGAACTGATTTCACTCACCAGCTTATAATCCATTACTACCAATATTTATTTTGGTGGTCAAATTGTCCCAGATTTAGCCAGGGGGAGTATTTTTGAGCTGAATTGTGTATTTGTTTGACATGTCCCTTTTTTCTTCACTCTTTACTTTTTGTCACAACAGGCTTGTTTTATACTTTCCATGCCTTAGCACTGGTATTATCTATTTCTCCTGGGATTCCTGGTTCCCTTTAGTGGAGAACAGAATTTATAAAAGAAGATCTAAAAATGACAGAAGATGGATCCTAATTTTTACCTACAAATCACTGTTTTCATCACTAATATTAGAAGTAGATAATTATTAACAACATGGATCTTTCTATTTCTTTCATAGGATGGTATACTATTACAAACACTCTAATAATTCTATCAGAAAATAATGCTACATGTTAAGAAAATATATATCGGTTTTCTGGAAAAAATAGCTCAACCTACGATTGACTGCTGGCGCAGATGGTAAAGAATCTACCTTCAATACTGGAGACACAAGATTGATCCCTGGGTTGGGAAGATCCCCTGGAGAAGGGAATGGCAAACCACTCCAGTATTCTTGCCTAGAGAATTCTGTCAACAGAGGAGCCTGGTGAGCTAGAGTCCATGGGGTCACAAAGCATTGGACACGACTGAACAGCTAACACACACACACACGTGTATATACAAATTCCTCTCTCTCTCTCTCTCTCTCTCTCTCCACACACACACACACACACACACACACACACACACACACACACACAACTTGGAGTTGCACAGTGGCAGCCTAACGGTTATGGCCCTTTGCGACCAAAGCAAAACCTGGCTGGATGCTAATAGTAAGAGCTACCATTACTACTTATCCTTCCACAAAATGTAGAATATTTTTATGAACATGAATTGCCTCTTCAGCTTTTTTAGTACATTATTAAGGTACAGCATAGAATGGAAGGGTACAGTAGCATGTAACTAGAGACACAGGTATTGGGAAAAGCAATCAGGCATAAATAACATTAAATCCTGTGCTTGGACTTCCCTAGTGGTGCAGTGGATAAGAATCAGCCTGCCAGTGCAGCGGACACCTATTTGATCCCTGGTCCAGGAAGATCCCACCTGCTGTGGAGCAGCTAAGCCGGTGGCCACAACTACTGAGCCGGCACTCGAGGGCCCAGGAGCTGAAACCACTGAGTCTAAGTGCTGCAAATACTGAAGCCCACGTGCCTAGAGCCTGTGCTCTGCGACAAGAGAAGCCACAGCGATGAGCAGCCTGGGCACCACAACAAAGAGTAGCCCCTGCTCATTGCAACTAGAGAAAACCCATACGCAGCAACAAAGATCCAAGCCCAGCCAAAAAAACCCCAAAAAACCAAAAAACCACTCCTTCTTTTTTCTATAGTATTTTAACTAGTCTTTTAAAGTCAGTCTCCCAGAAAATAAGACAGTGCTAAAACTTTAAAATATCTAAGTTAACTTAATTCCATGGGCACATATTGATGCTGCTTCATACATAATTGACTCAGATGTGAAATTAAGATTACAGCCCTGATAGAGAAGGGAGGTTTGAGTGGTAAATCAGTGATTTAAAAAAGTTGCCCAGGTACTTCTAACCTACAGCCAAGGTTAAGGACTTGTGCGCTAACCTGTGACCTCAAGGTCTCACTGTCAACCCTAAATTGCTTTTCACCAAAAGAATTACATTGCCAGCTTTTTAAAGAAAAAAAAAGCCATCTTCCATTTTTAACTATGTAAATGAAGACTACTTTAAAAAAGCTACTTAATAATATATAATTACAGAAACACTCAACTGTCCTTGAAGAGCAAAGAATTTGCTTAAACATTTAATTACTTAAGAACAGCTGGTTGACCAAATACATCACATTTTGACACATAATACATTTTCTGGGAAGTTTTACTTCTAAGATAAGTTTAGATGAATAATGTCGGTGAAAATCCTCATAACCATTCCTGAGAAGGTGAAAGTCATAAACTTGGGGTCAGATATATTTTCAACTTAAAGCAAAATTACATTCCTTCTATCTTCTTTGACCCAGGTCTTTAGTAATTGATTTGACCTCTGGGAGAAGTATTAGGAGTGCTTATAAGCTGTTCCCTGTTTCTTTTTAGCTATTTGACACCTCTTCACCTTCATTGACCAAAGTCTTCTGGATGATGCTACAGCTACTGACAATCACAAAAGACTGCCTTGGGGAAGTCACGTTGAGAATAAACATGTATTTCCTCTTTAACTCTGGAGGTGGGATGGGGAAAGTGTGTATACACACACACACACATACATACATACAGAGATTCCCTGGCTTAGCGGTAGAAAATCTGCCTGCAGTGCAGGATGTGAGTTCAGTCCCTGCTTCAGGAAAACCCCCTGGAAGAGGAAATGGTAACCCATTCCAGTATTCTTGACTGGAGAATCCTAAGGACAGAGGAGCCTGGCGGGCTATAGTCCATAGGGTTGCAAAGAGTTGGACAGGATTGAGAACACACACTGTACTGTATTTCATGAACATATCATTTTTTTTCATTAGATTTGCTTTCTGATAAAACTAGGATTAATAAGTTTATACACAATTTAGGAATAAATATAAAAATATTCTGTTTTTACATCGAAGTGGGGGTGAAATGAAGAAAAAAGTGATTTCTTTTCCCTTGCATACAAAGTCCGAACACCAAGCTTGCAGCCTGCTCTATCCAGAATGGCACCCAGCGGAGGGGGAGGAGAGAGAAAAGCGCCCCTGATTACTTAGGCATTAGAAACCCCACTTCAAGTGATTTGGCAAAGAAAGTGAAGCTACAGAAAGGTTTCTCAAGCTTCTGTTTCTCAAGGGGGACTTTGGGCCTTTCGAGGTAACTCTTTCACTGATTTCGCTTTAACGAAGCAGGTGAAAGGCCATTTGGCACCAGCCGGTTCCTTTTAGCCCAGCTGCCTGTGAAGAGCGCGGTTGCCAGGCAACCAAATCTCAGGCTCTCTTTGTGCCTACATCAGGCTAGGAAATTTGGAGGTTTTCAAAGCTGTTGTCTGCTGCAGACAAGTTACACTGAAATGCCGTTAGGTTTTTAGGACTATTTTTTAATTCCTTACAGTAAAACTACATTATCTTTTCTAATTTTCTCTCCTTTGTAGAAGAGATTATTTAAAGTGTATATGGCTATATTTCCACAGGAAAATAGCAAGATCTTGACTTCAAAATCAGAAGTAATTTACATTTTAAAAGGAGCAAACGAGCATCACAGCTGCATCTCATATGTTCCTTCCTGTCAGCTTAATTTCTTTCATTTTCTTTCTTCTCCTCTTCTTTTGCTTTAAATATTTTTATTGGCTTTCCTCTCTTTTTTCCTTCACTCCACCCCACTTCAACATGTTTCTTTTATCTCTCTCTTATGCTCTCCAGTGACATGAACTCTGTGTTATTAATGCATTCATCTTTAATCAATTGCTAATCCCATGAATTTGAAGTGAATCAAGCTTTTCTTTACAAACTCACTGCTTTATATTTTCTTCTTACTTCTGAGTTCCTTTTATTATTACTATTAATGTTGTATCTGTAGCTGGGGAGACTTAAGGGGAAAGAGCTGACAAAGTACTCCCAGTTGTTATTTGGACTTGTCTTGTTCCTGACAGAGAAGCCTGCAGCATTGCTCTCTGAGCCTTGCGGCGTGGCCTCTCTGCTTGTATGGTGGCCTTCTTGGCACCTTCCAGTAGCCTTGAACCTGTGGAGTGGTCCAAGTATTTTGGCCCTACATTCATGTGAGACATTCTCTTCTGTACTTAATATTATAAAGATATTTCATTGAGTGCCATTCAATTGAAAAAGACAAGAAAAAGATGTGCTTCCTTTTGTTCTTTATCTTTGAGTCTGGCAATGATTCATGGAACAGATGAGGGTGAATTGATCTGGATATGCTTTTACTATCAGTGATGACTCTGCTGCTGCAAGGGAGAAAAACCTGGTAACATGACCAGAAAAAGGCCAAAGTACTCCTAGGAAGATATACACTCAAGACAGCAAAGCATTTCAAACTTGGGTGCATTTGGGTGACCCCCAACCCCCATAAAAATATCTTGTTACTTATTTATCATCATGAGGTAACAAGCAGTACAAGGAGTTTGATTTACTTGTTCACGAAGAATTTGCTATAATATGGAAGTCGACCTTCTGAACATCATTGCCTGAAAATCCACTGTTGCTGATAAACTCATCTGTTAAAACTACTAAAATGATAAATGGGCTAAGTGGTTAATATTCTTACAGTTTTGATTTTGAGTTAGTAGGTATGCAACCAATCACATATATTTCTGGAATTTATAAGTAAAAACTGTTCTCCCTCTATGACTCAATGTTATGATTGTTCGTGTTTGCTATGGAAAACCTAATAAAGAGTTATATCCTTTTTTATATAATAAAATCAAAGTAATATATTACAGTAGGCCAGATAACAGGAAGTATGGATTTTAATCGGAGTTCAATCCCTAGCTAGCTTTTTGACTTTGGGCAATTCCCTTAATCTTAATCTCAGCTCCCTCGTCCATAAAGTTATAAGGTGGGAGTAAATATTCTCTGAGATATATTCTGCTATTAAAATTCTATTATTGAATTTGAAAACCACTAACCTTTTCAGTGAGTCTGATTTAGGAAAGAGATGATATAACTTTTTTTTAAGCTGGTAAAGTTAAGTGAAAAAAGTATTTAAACCTCCTTCTTGTATTTGTTAATTGAGCTATTTTTTAACTCAGACATGCAACTTCAAAATTTATATCTCTTTTCAACTCTATAGCCAGTGGTTAAAAAGTACAATTTCTAGAGATGGCCTGTGCTTCGATCTGCCTCATCATTTGCTTGTTGTGGGTCATGGGCGTGCTCTTAACGTCTCTGTGCTCCGTCCCCTCATCTGTCACTTGGGAATAATAACAGTACCCATCACATAGGGATATTGTGAAGATTAAATGCTGTAACTCACTTAAACCCTGAACAAATGACTAGAGCATTAACATATTCTTGATATGTGTCAGCTTTTACTGTCACCAGCTATCCGACTCTATTGTCATCCTATCCTTTATTAGTGTAACAATAACCTCCTAGTTTTCAAGTCTCTTGAGCTGGTTTTAAAGTCCATTCTATACATTTCTTCCAGTTTAAACTGCCTAAAAGACAATTGTCATAATTTCACTCCCCTGCTAAGAACTATGGCAACAGATTTCAGTGAAACTATACCCAGCAGAATTGAATATAAATTAGCCTGGCATTTAAAACTCTCATTAATATATTGGTTCAATTTATCTTCCCAGCTTCATTCTGTTTCTTTCTCATATAGAAATGCTCTGCCTGGATGCAACTCCGCAAATGTCCCTGAGAACAAGTGCTCTGCTCACCCGTGTTAAGTGATTAAGGGCAGAGGCTGTGATGAGCTTTTATACCCCATCAGTCCAGGACCTGGCACACAGTGGGCATGCAGCTGTTGTTGAAATAAACTGTTTCTACTCATACCGTTTTCTCCCAAAGATATTCCTTATCTTTGTCTACACCTCTTATCCTCTCTTATCTTTGCCTATAGCTACCCTCTGAGGTCCTATCCAAATATCATGTTACCACAATTCATAAGCTACCTACTTCTTCTCACAGTACTTTCATGTATCTATCTGGTAGCACTTATGTTCTGCTGGGATTCTAAAGATTTTTGTCATGATTTTATGTCCTAATTTTTAAATAGATTTCAGAGCAGTGTACTATATCTTACTCAATTTTATTTCCTACAGTGCCCAGCATTTGCTTTGTTAGCTGCCTATAGCTAGTTGTTGAATACATGAATATGACTGACTAATATTATCCGTTGTTTTGTTATGATTCTTTTTAAAAAAAGAACTGTCCTATCTCCATAGAAGCAAATCTGCATTGCTTACGAGGCTTCTCAGTCTCTGCAATGACAATCACATCCTCTCTATCTTGTGTAACTTTAGGTAGTTGCTGAAGCCATATAGGCTTTCTCATTATTTCATGAACAAGCCATATGCAATCTTACCCCATCCTTCCACTGATGTTTTCTCTGCCTGAGTGCAGTCTTGTCTTCTTTGTGACCCAAACCTCATTTAAAGTTCCATCTCACTTCCTTAACTACAGATTCACTAAAGAAATTCTGACATGGAAACTTTAGAATGACTGTTTCCATATTAATTAACCCTTTGAAATTTCATTTTTCTCCTTCCAGGGTTACCCCTATATTATTTACGCAGATATTATTCTTGGCTGCTTATTTGTAGGATATTTAAGCAATTGATCACTGTCTAAATAGTATGACTTTTCACTTGGTAAGTGCTGATGAAATTCAGACTGAAATTGAAGAAAGTGGAGAAAACTACTAGACCATTCAGGTATGACCTAAATCAAATCCCTTATGACTATACAGTGGAAGTGAGAAATAGATTTAAGGGACTAGATCTGATAGAGTGCCTGATGTACTATGGATGGAGGTTCATAACATTGTACAGGAGACAGGAATCAAGACCATCTGCAAGAAAAAGAAATGCAAAAAAGCAAAATGGCTGTCTGAGGAGGCCTTACAAATAGTTCTGAAAAGAAGGGAAGTGAAAAGCAAAGGAGAAAAGGAAAGATATAATCATGTGAATGCAGAGTTCCAAAGAATAGCAAGGAGAGATAAGAAAGCCTTCCTCAGCAATCAATGCAAAGAAATAGAGGAAAACAATAAAATGGGAAAGACTTGAGATCTCTTCAAGAAAATTAGAGATGCCAAGGGAACATTTCATGCAAAGATGGGCTCAATAAAGGACAGAAATGGTATTGACCTAACAGAAGCAGAAGATATTAAGAAAAGGTGGCAAGAATACACAGAAGAACTATACAAAAAAGATCTTCATGACCCAGATAATCACAATGGTGTGATCACTCACCTAGAGCCAGACATCCTGGAATGTGAAGTCAAGTGGGCGTCAGGAAGCATCACTAATGAACAAAGCTAGTGGAGGTGATGGAATTCCAGTTGAGCTATTTCAAATCCTGGAAGATGATGCTGTGAAAGTTCTGCACTCAATATGCCAGCAAATTTAGAAAACTCAACAGTAGCCACAGGACTGGAAAAGGTCAGTTTTCATTCCAATCCCAAAGAATGGCAATGCCAAAGAATGCTCAAACTACAACATAATTGCAGTCATCTCACATCCTAGTAAAGTAATGCTTAAAATTCTCCAAGCCAGGCTTCAGCAATACGTGAACCATGCACTTCCAGATGCTCAAGCTGGTTTTACAAAAGGCAGAGGAACCAGAGATCAAATTGCCAACATCCCCTGGGTCATCGAAAAAGCAAAAGAATTCCAGAAAAACATCTATTTCTGCTTTATTGACTATGCCAAAGCCTTTGACTGTGTGGATCACAATAAACCATGGAAAATTCTTAAAGAGATGGGAATACCAGACCACCTGACCTGCGTCTTGAGAAATCTGTATGCAGGTCAGGAAGCAACAGTTAGAACTGAGCATGGAAGAATAGACTGGTTCCAAATAGGAAAAGGAGTATGTCAAGGCTATATATTGTCACCCTGCTTATTTAACTTATATGCAGAGTATGTCATGAGAAATACTGGGCTGGAGGAAGCACAAGCTGGAATCAAGATTTCTGGGAGAAATATCAATAACTTCAGATATGTGGATGACATCACCCTTATGGCAGAAAGCGAAAAAGACATAAAGAGCCTCTTGATGAAAGTGAAAGAGGAGAGTGAAAAAGTTGGTTTAAAGCTCAACATCCAGAAAACTAAGATCATGGCATCTGGTCCCATCACTTCATGGAAGATAGATGGGGAAACAGTGGAAACAATGGCTGACATTACTTTTCTGGGCTCCAAAATCAGTGCAGATGGTGATTGCAGCCATGAAGTTAAAAGACGCTTACTACTTGGAAGGAAAGTTATGACCAACCTAGACAGCATATTAAAAAGTAGAGACATTACTTTGTCAACAAAGGTCCATCTAGTCAAGGCTATGATTTTCCAGGTGGTCATGTATGGATGTGAGAGTTGGACTGTGAAGAAAGCTGAGTGCTGAAAAATTGATGCTTTTGAACTGTGGTGTTGGAGAAGACTCTTGAGAGTCCCTTGGACTGCAAGGAGATCCAACCAGTCCATCCTAAAGGAGATCAGTCCTGGGTGTTCATTGGAAGGACTGATGCTGAAGCTGAAACTCCAATACTTTGGCCACCTGATGTGAAGAGCTGATTCACTGGAAAAGACCCTGATTCTGGGAAAGATTGAGGGCAGGAGGAGAAGGGGATGACAGAGGATGAGATGGTTTGATGGCATCATTGACTTGATGGACATGGGTTTGGGTGGACTCTGGGAGTTGGTGATGGACAATGAGGCCTGGCATGCTGCAGTTCATGGGGTCGCAAAGACTCAGACATGACTGAATGACTGAACTGAACTGAACTGATGGCGTTCATTTGGAAACATTTTGAGATAAGGAATAGTTAAGATAATAATAGTATTAGTGACAGTAGTAATAATAATACAACTATACAACATATGAATCAATATCCCACTGTCTCCCAGTTACTGCACCAGTTACTATTTGTCAGCTGTTGTGTGTTAAGCACTTATGACATATTTTGTCACTTGAGTCTCACAACCACCTAGTGAAATATATATAATTATCACCTACCTTTTATGTGAGGAGGGAACTAGAATCAGAGAGGTTGCATAGTTGGTAAGCGCCGGAAATAGCATATGTCCACAATGCATGAAAGAGACAGTTAAATAAAAGGAAAGCCAGGGAGACTGCTTTCATAGAGCCTACAGGAAGAGAGCACATCAAGAGCAGACGATGTCAATTCCTCCGAATTAAGTGAGCTAGGTTGTGAGAAGTGATCCCTGATTTGTAAATGAGGAGGTCATTGTTGATCTTAGCAAGATCAACTTGAGTGAACAGATGGGAATAGTAAGGATATTGGGAGTTAAAGAATGAATGGAAGATGTAAAAAAATAGAGTTAAATCCCCATTTATTGAATTTCCAGCAAAAAGAAGCAAATAATGAAGATTATTCTAGGGGCTGATGCAAATTTAATGAACATCTGAAAAAATATAGGATAGTCCTGAAAATATTCAGGGGAATGTATAATGAAGAAAGAGGTAGATAAGAATGAAAATAAATAAAAGTAATGAGACAGTCTTGGAGAAGATGGGATAGATCTGTTAGCTTTGTACAGAAGCACTTATTTTTCTGGGAGAGGTGAAGGCAGCTGTGGATGTAGATCTAGGTATTTGACTAGTGATACAGTCATGGGCATTTATGTGCAGGGAGATGGGAAGTTAAAGTGTTCCTATTGATGGATTTTATTTTTTGTGTTGAGAAAAATTAATAGGGTCTTCAAATGAACTAATAAAGATTTAGGATAGCTACTGTGAGGAGATAGAGGCATAATCCTAGAAATACATATAAAGGATTGCTGTGGGGTTAAGCACCCAGCTGAGAGAAAAGATCATATATTATAGTAGTATCATTGTATGACTTTTATTCAGTGGGGTTCAATGCTAGAAGCAGAAGTAGGATTGGGGTCAGTTTAGCTCAGGGATTTAGTAGAACAAGTGGTATGAGCAACAGTGAAACATGCTTAAAAGCGTTGACAGTAGGCTTTGTGAAATGAAGGTCTCCAGAAGTGGAAGTTTAGGGAAAACAGTAAGGCTAGTAGAGGCCTACAGACATGGATAAAAGGGCTAAAAATTGAGTTTTAAAGAGATGGTAAAGTAGTAAATGGTAAAAGAGGTGAAAGAACTGGCAAAGTAGGCAGCTGTAGGATGAAAATGGGAATGAGTGGGGTCTAGTGTGTTTTAGTTACACAGCAGCAACCTAAAAGGAATGTGAAATGTTTTAACTCACATAATTTAATCTACTTTCTTTTACTTTTTAGGAAATCTGAGATCCTAATGTCTTAGGGAAGAGACAGTCTTCTCCAAGACTGTCTCATTACTTTTATTAATGTCATTCTTATCTACCTCTTTCTTCATTGTACATTTCCCTGAATATTTTCGTGACTATCCTATATTTTTTCAAATGTTCACTAAATTTACATCAACCCCTAAAACAATCTTAAGTGTAAGATTGGCCTTTGTTTCCTCTCAGGTCCTGTGAGGTTTCTGATTACTTGGACTTTCTTTCCTTGTGTCTACATCACTGTCAATTCTGCTATCACTTACTCTTAATCAGGTTAGAACAGAGAAGTATTTATTTCTTTAATTTCTAGAATAATGAGTGCAGGGCCATGCATCAGAATCACCTGGAGAGCATATTGAAAATTTATTATTTTTGGCCTTTACACCAGACTCATTTAATCAGGATCTCTGTGGGAGTGGATTCTGAGGAATCTGAATTTTTAAGAAACTCTACAGGAGATTCTAACTCATGTGCCTGTTTTAGGAGATGACAGTTTCAACAAGACAGATTCTTTTCCTTTAATTTATCAATTCATACTCAGTATGTTTTTGCTGTTAACTCCTATTTACTGAACAATAATGCTGAAGCTTGTGGGTTTTGACATTGGGATGGAGAGGCAAAGAAAGCAACAATTTAATCTTGAAATTAGTACCTTTTCTAAATTTCATCCTTACATACAACCTGGCCCTCCCAACACCTGCATCATATCTCCATCCACTGTTGACATCAACACCTAACATGTTTGGAAAAGCAAAGCCAAAGTACAGGTGAAGTGGAAAAGATTTATAAAATGAAGACGCTTGACCAAAAGACTCCAAACAAGAGATGATTCCAAGTAAAAGGTGCATAGATATTGGGTAGATGTAAAGAATATACAGGCAAGTAAGAATTTCAGTTCAGAAAGAGATAGAGATGCACTGATGATGACTAGAAAGGTAGTGTAATGCTTGTGATCGAATTAGACATATGATTGATGGCCATATATTTGAAACCTACTGCCATAGTTAACTTGAGGTGTTTTTTTTTTTTTTTTTTTTTTTTGGTGGTTCTGTGATCCATTAGAAATCAATGAATTCTCCTGGCACTGAACTCTTGTGCTGTTACATTTTCCGCACTGAAATTTTAGTTCACAAAGAAAAAGAAATCTTGTTTTTGGTATCTTGGTACCTGGAGGTAAGTAGAGAATACATTATTTTCTTCAGTATCTGCTGACAGTTTTCAAGGAACAAAGGCACGGTGTTGCATCTAAAATCTCCCCTTAGTGACTTAGAAGTCAGGTTTCTGTATATTGGAGTTATGAATCATACAACAAATGAACACACTCGCGGATGAAAAAAATCATCACTTGATAATATTCTACATGGTGATATACTAATCCATAAACTATGAAAATATTTTTTAAGTTTCCTTTTGAGAAGAAACTATATCTTAGATATATTTTTATATTCAAAAAATGTGCTTCTGTTTTATCTTTATTAATGATTTCTGTTGAACCTAACACAAAGGCTCTCTCTCTCTCTCCTTTTTCTTCTCCTCTCTCTTCCTCCTGCACCACCTTAGCACTCTTATTTTTTTTTTTTTTGTTTCTCTGTGTATATAGGCTTATTAGCATCCTTAATCGTTTATGTTAGAGATCTTACTACAGAAAAAACTAGAAGGAAAAACTCAGAATTGCATAACCCAAATAAAATTTAGAATATGGAACATGCCTTTGTTTGATGAAGAATAAATGACTGGATGTAAAAATCATGCAAGTTATTCTTTACTTGATGAAAATACATGAATTAAGTTTCAACATGGACATTGTCAGTTTCACCTCCCTGAAGGGAATCATCATCATCTCATCCCTTTTGCTTCTAGTCCTCATGTCCAGGTACAAGAACTGCCCTGTTCAGGCTGGACTGAATGATGGTAATGACCATTCAGTTACTTGGACAAGTATTATTTGACTTGTTCTCAGTGAGAGAAATTTCTCTTAGGTTTGAGTCAGACTACTCAACATTAATTCAATTGGTTCACTTAATAAATTCTGTCCAAAATTAGTTTTAAATGAATGTATGGCCTCTCTCTTATGAAATCCAAAATCTAGATGCCCTGTCCAGTTTGAACTCTGGCTAATGATGCTGATACCCTGCCCCGAGCTATGTCTCCTGGGTACATTGCTACTTCAGGAGTCACGCCCATCTCTGGAGTAACTAACCCTTGCCCTTGTTTCTATTTTCTGATTCTGAGCCTCAGCACAACTTGCTGTGTTTCAGTGCTCTGACCCCAGCGGTCTCTGATCTGGATTCTGGGACCACGAAGGAAACCATGGCCAGGTTACTGCTCTTTGTTTGAGTGCCTAGGCATCTGACTCTGAACTCACTATGTAGTCCTTTCTCACGCTGTAGCTATATACCTTCATTTAGGTGTAATTACCTCATACTTTGCTAATGGAAACATTCTTCTAAACTGCCTCTATGGTACTCCTCCTCAAATTGGTTGTTTATAATATTACCAAATTAATAGTCCTAGATATATATTTCCCTGTGATACATTTCCTAGTGAAAAACTTCAGTGACTCTACAATACTTACAAAATCAAATTAACATTCCTTAGTTCATCATTTTATTCCTTCATCCACAACCTATTCTGTATTTTCCCAGCCTTTTCTCTAGTTATTTTCCTATGTATAGCTTTTAGTATCACTTTCTTGATATTGAATGAGAAAGTTGGATGAGACTTTTTACTTTCTAATTTATTACATTCTCTCTCCCAGGTGGCACAGTGGTAAAGAATCCGACTGCCAATGCAGGAGATGCAAGAGATGTGGGTTTGATCCCTGGGTAAGGAAGATCCCCTGAAGGAAACGGTAACCCACTCCAGTATTCCTGCCTGGAAAATTCCATGGACAGAGGAGCCTGGCAGGCTAAAGTCTATGGAGTAGCAAAGAGTTGGACATAACTGAGTGCACACACACACACACACATTCTCCCTGAAATACTCTCCCTCTCTAATTCAGTTATGAAAATCCTACTCATTTTTTAAGTTTCCATTAAATTCTTTCTCTTCCATGAGATTTTCCATCATTTTCGTATGAAGTTATCTCCTTTATCTGAATTTCTATAGGTTTATGTTTTATTCATTTGATGCTCACAGATATTACTGGAGCTATTTTGGAACATAGCATATCTACTCAACCAGAAAGCAAATTCTGAACAAAGGAAACTCTTTCTTATGTATCTTTGTATTTCAAACAGAGGCTTGGGTCTAATAGGTACATGGGAAATATTTTTAATATAAAATAATGGCTAATACATCAAAATAAGATACTGTCTTTGAGATAGTAAATATTAAATTTTAAGACGATGATGATCACCCTTAAAGCATGAGGGTTGAAATTAACTGGTCTGT
Source organism: Muntiacus reevesi (assembly GCF_963930625.1). Taxonomy (NCBI): domain Eukaryota; kingdom Metazoa; phylum Chordata; class Mammalia; order Artiodactyla; family Cervidae; genus Muntiacus; species Muntiacus reevesi. The sequence goes on from NC_089267.1 coordinate 50,165,086, forward strand.
TAGAACATTTCCACGATGTCCATATAATTTCAATAATGTATATTTGTCTTTCAAAACTATTTCCAACCAGCATACCATAGATTTAATTGAGTTTACAAAAGAGAGTAATTAGTTTCTAAATTTATATAAAAAGAGATATTAGAGCACCCTAGGATTTACCAGTTGCTAGATATCGACCTTAGCTTTATTGCTTGTAAAAAACAACAAAAAGCACTTCAAAAACAAGCAAACAAAAGAACAAACCATAAAATATTTGTCTTATGCATTCATTAATTTATTTTTTCATTTATCTAAAAATGGTTATTGAGAATTGACTATGTAAAAGTAACTGAACTCAGAACTAGGGCTAGGATGGTGAGCCATTCCTGGCCCATGAATTGGTGAAAATTAAAGTATTAAGGTAGTATTATCCTACAGAGGGAAAAGAGCATTTGTATTGCAAAGATAAACAAGAGAACATGGACTGTTTGGGGAAAATGAATGACATGCTATCAAATTTTATGTATTCCTCAAAAAAAAAACAACAACAACAAACCCACACCTAAACATCTACTACGTGCCATTGACTGCATTATGCAGTGAATGGAGGGTAGCTGTTGCAGCATTTATTACTGTTTGGTAATTCATCGTCCCCTCCCCCAGCACATCGGCAGCCTCTACCTCCCCATTCCTTTGACTTTGGTCCTGTCCATGTGATTGCTTGGACCAGCGCAATATGAGGCTTAAGGATCATAGTTTCTGCTTCCTGTTGCACTATTGACATTTGACATACACGAACCATGTAGTCACTGTTTCTTGGTTCTGGTTTTATTTCCAGAATAAGAAACAAAGCAGATATAAACGCAGATAGCAGCCTAGAGTAGCTTGCGTAGGCAAGCTCAGAAGAGTCCAGTTGGGCCAAGCTGCCAGTACAAAATCATGAAGAAGAAATAGGTTTGTTGTTCTAATACTCTAAATTTTGTTGTTACTGCAGCAAAAATTAAATGATGCGGGTATTATGTCTAGTGGGAAAGAAAGATATCGCCAAACAGATAGTTATCAATGTTTTCTGTGTTTTGGGAAAATGGAGTGTTCCTACACATGTGTATAGCAAGTGGACTTACACTATTTTGGGGCAAAAGGAATATCTTCTGGTGTGGCTACTACTTATATATAATTCGATTTAATTTAGCTTCTAGTCATTACTTAGTATATGCCACACCAACCGCTGCTGGTGAACAGATACATCTTTGGGAAACAATTTTCCAGAAAAATCAGATGCAATATCCACAACAGAAAGTTATTGTCTCTTTTACCTCATATAGTAATTCTGTATAGTTATGAATTATTTTAATGAAGGACTAAAAGGATCTAGTTCTGTATTTTCACTTAAGATCAATATTCTTGTGGCTTCTAGATGAAAAGTAACCTCTATAGGAACAAGCTTATTCTAGTAATGGAGACTATCTCTGTTAAGTTATAGACCGTAGACTATGTAGACTGGTGTAGGCCTTGAGATGACCTGGCAAACAACTTCATTTTGCAAGTCAAGCAATTGGGGTCCACAGATGCAAAATTACTTTCCAAAGGCTCCCATTGGAGTTTGGGAAAGGTCAGATGTTGAGGTCAGGAGCTCTGACATGTGGATCATAATACTTTAGCTTTGAAAAAAAAATGTTTCTCCATATAATTGTCTTTGGGTGAATTTTAAGGAAAAATTGATTATAAATATTGCAAATTTCTGTGGTGATTCAACTTAGAGATAAGAGGTAAATTTTAGAGGGTGAAAATTTTGATTAACTGTAGGTCAGTGGGATCCAGCTGAGCTGGATGATGCTCCTCCTAAAAGATGATGCTGTTAAAGTGCTGCACTCAATATGTCAGCACATTTGGAAAACTGAGCAGAGGCCACAGGACAGGAAAATGTCAGTTTTCACTCCAATCCCAAAGAAGGGCCATGCCAAAAAATGTTCAAACTGCCAAATAATTGCACTCATTTCTCATGCTAATAAGGTTATGTTCAAAATCCTTCAAGCTAGGGTTCAGCAGCATGTGAACCGAGAACTTCCAGATGTACAAGCTGGGTTTAGAAAAGGCAAAGGAATCAGGATCAAATGGCCAACATCTGTCGGACATAGAAAAAGCAAAGAAATTCCAGAAAAAGCATTTACTTCTGCTTCATTAACTAAAGCCTTTGACTGTGTGCGTCACAACAAACTGTGGAAAATTCTTCAAGAGACAGGAATACCAGATCACCTTACCTGTCTCCTGAGAAACCTGTATGCAGGTCAAGGACAAAAAGTTAGAACCGGACATGGAACAAAGGATTGGTTCAAACTGTGAAAAGTATGACAAGGCTGCATATTGTCACCCTGTTTATTTAACTTCTATGCAGAGTACATCAGTGTGAATGCCAGACTGGATGAAGCTCAAGCTGGAATCAAGTTTGTTGAGGGAAATATCAACAACCTCAGGTATGCAGATGATGCCACTCTAATGGCAAAAAGTGAAGAGGAACTAAAAAGCCTCTTGGCGAGTGTGAAAGAGGAAAGTGAGAAAGTTGGCTTAAACCTCAACATTCAAAAAACTAACATCATGACATCCAGTCCCACACTTCATGGCAAATAGATGGGGAAACAATGGAAACAGTGATAGATTTTATTTTCTTGGGCTCCAAAATCACTGTGGATGGTGACTGCAGCCATGAAATTAAAAAATGCTTGCTCCTTGGAAGAAAAGCTATAACCAACCTAGACAGCTTATTAAAAAGCAGAGACGTCACTTTAGCAAGAAACGTCTGTAATTAAATGTTTGTTGAAGATATTTTCAAAATTATTGATTCAGAAATAAACATTACTTAGCTGACAAAGGTCCGTCTAGTCAAAGCTATGAGTTTTCCAGTAGTCATGTATGGATATGAAAGTTGGGCCATAAAGAAGGCTGAATGCCAAAGGATTGATGTTTTTGAACTGTGGAGTTGGAGAAGTCTCTTGAGAGTCCCTTGGACAGCAAGGAGATCAAACCAGTCAATCCTAAAGGATATCAGCCCTGAATATTCATTGGAAGGGTTGATGCTGAAGCTGAAGTTCCATTACTTTGGCCAACTGATACAAAGAGCTGACTAATCAGAAAAGACCCTAATGTTGGGAAAGAAGCAAAAGGAGAAAGGGGTGACAAGGGATTAGATAGTCAGATAGCATCAATGGACATGAATTTGAGCAAACTCTGGGATAAAGTAAAGGACAAGGAAGACTGGCGTGGGGCAGTCCACGGGGCCTCAAAGAGTCAGACACAACTCAGTGACTGAACAACAAAAATGGGATCCTTAAGCTATCTACAAGTTTTCCTACATTTCCCTGCCAACTCTGGTCATATACATTTTTATGTTTGTCGTTTTTCATAGTTTTTCATAATCATTGGTGTGGTCATTCCGTTAATGTCTGTCATTTGTATCATTATCCTTTTAGGCCCATTAAGACACAAACAATATATTAACTAGCACAGTATCTGATACATGCTAAGTATGCAATACACTTTTGTTTGATTAATGAACAATCTTTCATTGATCTCACACAAGTACAATGATCATACTTTGTCATGTGGTGTGAAGTATGTCCCATGATCAATAATCTTGTGTTGCCACATAGTCTACATAATACATTTTTCATAAAGTCTGAAGAAAATGAATTAATGGGCTACTTTCATCAGATTTTTATTACTAGATCACATAATGAATATAACTTTAAAATATAGCATTATTAACAACAAAGTATAAATTTGCACAGAATGATTGCATTAAAATATTTCATTTAGAAGAAAATAAGGGTGTACAGTGACTCAGTAAATGAAGATCTATTCAAGTGGAATTAATAGAATTACTAATAAAGATTTCAAAATTATTTAAATGACTAATGCTTAAGATACAGGAATCTAAAAAGCCAATAGTGATCTAATTTACTGTCTTGATATTTAGAAGAAATATCTGTTAGATTAAGGTAGCCTCACTGCCTAACTCTTAAATGATGCATTACTGAGTCATATAAAAAAATAAAGTTTTAAGGAGAATAATTTAGGTCCTGAGTAGTTATTTTGCCAGCATTTTTGGAACTCCAGGCTAAAAGGATAAGAGAAAAGAGAAAACCAATATATAGCTCAGTTACTACTTTCACAGTCCTGATATGCGGGAGGAACCAGCTCCCCACATGATCTCCACTCTGCTTCCTTCACTGTGAGATTTGCTGCATCCTCAAGGGATTACCACGGCCAGTTTAAAAATGACATGAGGCCCTGGTATCCAAAGTTATGACAACATAGAGCAAAGTTTGAACCAAACAGAACGTCTGTCTTGTTATGTAAATGTTAAACAAGTGCACTTATCACTGCAACATCGTTGATGAAATTTTTGAGGGTGATATTCTTTATTATTGACATGCATACATCTTTTCTACATGATCACTAAATGATGTGAGAAATAAACAAATACGTGAGCTGAAATAGCACCTGTATCATTGTTGGAGATAAAGATACAGTGTGCCATTAGGTCCATTAGTCAAATGGGCCTGGTACTGGGATCCTAGAATTAGGGGACTTCATTCATTTACAGAAAGCATGGACTGAGGAAGGTCTTCTCTCATGACACTCCCCAGACTCAGCTCCTACCTGACTTCTAGCATGAAAGTGCAAACTAATAGTCTCTGTGTGAAGCTGGCTTCAAGAGAAAACTGGAGGGTGGAGCATGTCTAGTTATTCTTTCTATGTTTTCATGCAGGAAAAGCACTCTATCTTCCAAAGAAGAAAGTGACTAACAAGTACAAAAATGCCAAAAGTATATTAGTTGATCCCTCTCAACACAAGGAAAACTAAGAGTAGATGGAAGCTTGCCCAATAACTGTGAAGATGTCTTTAGGGGCAATATACTTACATTCCTGTCTCCAAAAAGAGGAGGGATATAGTATTCTTGAGGTCTTTCAAGAAAAAGATCTCAATTGAAAGTGAAAAGTTGTAGAAATTTCTGGCCAGATATTTATTTTGGTGTAGACAATAGGTCTAGGAAATTTTCTGTGAAAAAAATATTGAACTATTAAAAATCAATTGAAAGTTGTAAAAAATGCAACTTAATCTATATTTTAAAAGAGGGGGTATATTTAAAATATATTCATCTAATTTTTAGAGTTGTTAGGAATTACATTTACTGTAAATTATTTAGACAATAGAAAATGGAAGGAAAAGGATCTTATTGATACTTCTCAAAAGCAATTACTCTTCATGTTTATGTGCTTCATTACAAGTTTTTCTCTGTGTTGTCTCATTAGATCATGTAGACTATGCATTTTTATGACATAAGAAATTCATGTGCATCTCTGGATATGGAGGTGGTTCGGTCAGTAAAGAATTTGCCTGCAATACAGGAGACCCAGGTTCAATCCCTGGGTCAGGTAGATCCCCTGGAGGAGGACATGGCAACCACTCCAATATTCTTGCCTGGAGAATCCCATGAACAGTGGAGCCTGGAGTGTTACAGTCCATAGTGTCACAAAGAATGGGACACGAATGAGGCAACTTAGCATGCATGCAAGAAGGTTTAAATGAAGAGACTTTTATGGAACAACTCCAGACAGAAGTGTGGTAGAATTAAGAAACAAAACACATAATGCTGGATCATCAGACGCTTGCAATAAAGGAAGTTATGGGGCTCAATGGGCAGAATAAAGACATGTTTTTTCTGGAGCTCAGTGGGAACTTAAGTTAACTGTGTGATGCAGTCTTTAACAGTTGACCTCTCAAAGACAGATCAGGGAAAAAAATGGAAGAAAATGGATCTGGCAGAGTAGGGAGCCAAGTGGACAATAATCAGCATACCAGTTGTTAAAAATTTCTTATTAACAGATTTTTTATGGCCGCATAATATTCCAATATAATCATACCATGTATTATAACTACTACCTTTTGATTAACTACTTAGATTGTACCAGGTGTTTTTTGCTACTATAAACAACAGGGCAATTCATATATTTCTTTACTTCTATAATTTTCCTAGAGAAATTCTTGGGTGTTGAATTATTACACTAAAAAGTACAAATGTTCTTAGGCCTTTTGAAACTTGATAGCAGTGTTTTAAAGCCAGACATATTATTCTTTCAGCAGCAATGTAAGAATCTGCTTATTTTACTGCACACCATCGAGCACTGTATATTCCCATAAAAGTTATTTCTTATTTTCAGGAGAGTTGTCCACAAAAATAACATCTGTGTATTTTTCAAAAGAAATCTTTAGAACTACATCTCTCTAATAAGTTTTTTTTCTGTATGCTTTTGAATCACATCAGCACAAGGTAATAAAAGTACACTGTTGCTCCTTGCTGCTGCTGCGGGGCCAGCATCACTGATTTAACTATCCTGTCTCTCCAATGCTGATTTGAGTTGCTTCCTTAATCATTTAATACATTATTACATACACTGATATATGTCTTCTGAGCTATCTGAAATATAAATCTTTCAGTCTGTTTTCGGGGGTAATGTGACTGAAATCAAGCTGCCTGGCATGCCAAGCTGTCCATAAAATAGCTTGACATTGGAAGATGACAAAGATAGGATCCCTGTTTCCTATGACGCCCCAACCTCCTTCTTTGCCTTTCAGCCTTGGTCATCAACATTAATAATAGGGCAAGAACAATACAAGGATCTGTTGAATGTTTACAATGGGACAGGACTTGTGAAGAAGCTACCATGTTTCAGCTTAAACCACAGTCACAGTGCCTCTCTTTTGGGTCAGAAATGTAGTTTTTGGAGGCTTATGTACCAAATCTTGTTAATTCTACTCTCTAAATACTTCTTAAGTTTCTCCACTTTCTAGTCCTATTGCTAAAACCCTTTTAGCATCTTTTTTTTTTTTTTGCTAGATTAATGAAGCAGACATTTTCAGTTCTTAAGTGGTTTGATTTTTAGTAGTCTGATGTTTAACATATCTACTTATTTATTTATTTTAACGTTTCAATGACTATCTTATTTCCAGAATCTCCATTTTGTTCCTTTTCAAAAACATCTGAGTTTTTTTCTTCATAAAATCTTTATTCCTTGTGAAATCTCTTGCTGCCTTGAGCTCTCTGAATATTTTGAATATGCTTATTTTAAACATCTAATTTCTTAGATCTCTATTTTCTTAGTATGAGTGATCCCATTATGGTTTTTCCTCAACTTGTCTCCATTGGGAGTTTTTTTTTTCCTCTAAAGGGCTTGGACATTTCTTAGATTTTTCAAGAGTCTCTATGTTGCACTTTCAATGTTAACCAGGGTCTACTGGGTCACCAGTTGAGGACTATGCTTATATACTAGTTCTAAGGTGAAGTTTCTGTACCTTAGGGATCTGATGAATTTGGGTCTCATCCCCATGCATATAAACATCCAAGTGTTCCAGCACTGTTGTTGAAAATACCATCCTTTATCCATTGAAATGCTTTTGTACCTTTGTTGAAAAGAAATTTACTGTATTTGTAGGTCTACTTTTTGTCACTCCATTCTATCCCACTGACCTATGTGTCTGTTCTTTAGCTAATACTGCATCTTTCAAAAAATTCTTTACTTTCATTTTTGGTTGTACTGATTCTTCATTGCTTTGCACAGGCTTTCTCTAGTTGCGGCAAGTAGGGGCTACCCTTCCTTGCAGTGTGGGAGCCTCTCATTGCAGGGGCTTCTCTTATAGAGGTGGGCTGTAGGTGGCGGGCTTCGGCAGTTGCAGCTCATGGACCCTAGAGGGCGCAGGCTTCAGCATTAGGGGCATGCGGGCTCAGCAGTTGTTCCCAGGCTCTAGAGTGTGGGCTCAGTAGCTGTGGCTAACGGGCTTAGTTGCAAGTGGAATCGTCCCAGATCAGGGGTCAAACCCATGTCGCCTGCATTGACAGGCGGATTCTTATCCACTGCAACACCAGAGGAGTCGGCTAATACTGTGCCTTGATTACTGTAGATTTATAGTAAATCTTGAAGAAGGGTAAGTTCTACATAATTTTTTTTTTTTTTTGCTTCTTCAGTATTGTCTTAGCTATTCTAAGGGTTTTGCCTTTCTATATGAACGCTAGAATCAAAATCAGTTTCTCTGTATTTACAAAATGGCTTGCTGAAATTTTGAGTGTGATTACATTTAATCTATAGATCAAGTTGGGAGGACTTGACATCTTAACAATCTTGAAACTTCCAATTCATGAACACAGAATATTTCCCTATCCATTACCTAAGGGTGGAAAAATTCTTGTATAGACTTAACTTTAAAAAAAAAAAATCCTGAAAAGCCAAGTTCTAGGTCTCTAAGTCTGAGTTTAAGGCTTTGGGTCTGATCCATATGCTGTATAAAATCCATCTCAAAGGTGTATATCATGTCTTTCCCACCTTCTAAACCATAGTTTCCTTCAACTAGAACTCACTGATTTATCTCTGAATGCTTTAACAGACTAGATTTATTTACTTGATTGAAGTACTTTACAGACTTTTCCTATAGGCTTTTAAAATGCTAATCATTTTTCCCTGAGACCTCTGCCTTTTGCTGGACACTCATCTTTAAATATGAGTTTTGACACCTTAATCTCAGTGAAGTGTCTTCAGACTCCTGATTAAGTTGAGGTCCTCCAGTCGTGTACCTGGTCCTTTTATATTTACCTGCTTAAAAACCATGCAGGAGGACTGAAGTAATTTGAAAAGAATACAAAAACCTTTCACTTGTATTTCTTAAACATCTGAAAGGTACACAAAATCATCAAAATTCTTTCTTAAAATCCTTTTGTATTCCTCTTCCATCTTCTGCCAACACAAACCTCAGCTTTTTAATATACCTCTGTTCTCAAAACCATGGGGGGAAAAAAACTCCTTTGACTCCCAAGAACCATCAGTCCTCTCTAGTTTCCACATCTTTTTATGTTCTAGATGTTTAGGTTTTCCTTAGGTTTAGTAGCATATGTATAATTATTGTAGTTTGCTTGTATTAAGATATTTTCATTTTCTCTTTCTTTTTTTGATGCTAACCATTCTTGACTTTACTCAAATCTTATGCTTCAGTAGTTCAGAACTGATTTTACTCACTGTTTTCCTTCTCTGGGATTCAAACTATAGTGCTCAATTCTTAGCGTTTTGTGTAAATATTGAATTTCCAAGGCACAATTTATGACTTTATCTCTAGTGATTTCACTGCACTTCACTCATACTTTTAGGACCAATACTCCCACTAGATGGTAATCACTTGTGTATATGTTTTTTCCCTCATTTGACTGAACGCAGACAGAATGAGCATCACTGATAATTACACACTGTGGCATTGTATGAGAAATCTATCTTCATCCTATGACCTATTAAGTTGTAATTGATTTTTATAATTGTACCCCAAAGAGTCAGTCCTAGGGGATAGAATGCAATTCAGTTTCTGTTCAGAATAGATGGGAAACTAATATTTAAGTTATATCATGTTTCAAATAGGGCTTCCCTGGTGGTTCAGAGTAAAGAATCTGCCTGCCAATGCAGGAGATGCAAAAGACTTGGATTGGATTTCCGGGGTTGGGAAGATCCCCTGGAAGAGGAAATGGCAACCCACTTCAGTATGCTCACTTGAAAAATTCCAGGGATAGGGGAGTCTAGCAGGCTATAGTCCATGGAGTTTCAAAGAGTTGGATATGACTGAGCACACACTCCATGCTTCAGATACACTTGAATCCACCTCTGTCCTAAAAGGAAGCTGAATGAAAAGTAAGCCAATTTGAAGACCCCTTCCACCCAATAACAACAAAGGCAGATCAAATGATGAGAAATTGATGAGTGGGCCATGCCATAACCAGATTAACCATTTCAAGGAAAGAGAATGATTAACTTCAATTTCTGCATATAATTATTTACAATCCCAATTTTTAAATATTTGCAAATTGTGCACCAACATTTAGTTACTTCCAATAGTTACTATAGAAATGCCTATTTTATAAATTTTAAAATACAGAGAGTTGTAAGGTGATAAATGCTACAGTGATACTGAGAATTATTAAATGTCTTCCTATAAAACAAAACAGACAAGACATAAATTCATAAAGTTTACTGATGACAGACAGCCATCATCTATTCTTCACTGGAAGGAGAAGAAAAGTGAGTTTCATACAGATGAATGAGCAGAGCTTATAAAATGAGTAAAATGTAACGAAATATCCATGAAGAGCAAAACACCTAGGAGGAGAAAGGAGTACATTAACATTAAATAGCAAGGAAAATTATATTTCAGGGAGCATAAAAATAAGCAAGTTTCATAGTTAAGGGGAAGTTAGGAGAGCATGCATAATGGGAAATAGAATAGAAATAAAATTTAAGTTGGAGTAGGTTTTCTGAAGCATCAAACTATGAACCTGCTAGGTGACAGTTCCTTTCCATTCTGCAGTGAAAATGACACAGCAGGAGATACAACTTTTCACTTCCCCTAGGATTTTTGCCATTTAGGAAAGGAATATGTGAGGAAATTTATTCTATTTGAAACAAAAATAGAATTTTAAATATGGGATCGTGAAGCTAGATTTGAAATATTAATAACCTGATTTACAGCCTACCTTTATGGAAAAATGGAAGCAACTGAATTTTCAAGAAACTCCAGAGATTTGAAATTAGCTTAGAAAGCTACTAGGTCATGGTACATTACTACAAAATATTTGAAGGTTGTAAGCAGCAAAATGGGAAGGAGAATGCTGTCTGATCTGAAAGAGAATAATGAAAAGAAATAGGAGGAAATTGAGCAAAGTCACTTTATATTACTATCCAAAAAACTGCTCAACAATGATAGGAAAACAGAGCCCCAAAGACGTGCTAAAAGCTTGATGACGTGAATAATTGCAACGTCTGCATTTCATTGAATAACCTTTTTGAAAATCATGCAAAAAATAACTGTGTAGGCTTGGTGGAGGAGGCACCATGTAGCCAGCATTATTTTTCTCTAATTTATGACATCCTTAATAGATTAGGTTCACATATATTGTGCACTTATTACTATTGTATCTGGAAAATATGAATGTATGGCACGTAGGGAAAAGCCAAAAAGAATCAATCATTTAAAAATTATAGAGCTGGAAGAGTCTAGAGAGACAACTTTACAACTCAACTTGCCATTTTGGATTAAAGAGCAACCTAACCAATCAAAAACCAAACAATAACAACATCAACAACAAAAAAACAGTAAAAAATCCAAAAACCTAATGCCTGAGAATAAGTGACTCATTGAAGGTCATATGATGAGACTGGCAAAGCCAAGACTAGGACCCATATTTCTTAATAGACAATCTAGTTTTCTTTCTTCTGGGAGTTGGTGATGGACAGGGAAGCCTGGCGTGCTGCAGTCCATGGGGTCGCAAAGAGCCAGACACGACTGAGCGACTGAACTGAACTGAACTGAACTGAAGTTTTCTTTCTAAGCATGCTCCCTAGCTGACTAAGACTGGCCATCAACTGCTCAGTATCCAGATGCTGGGCACAAATGAGGCTTCATATCTTCCTTAATTTAATCTACCTAATATAGCATGTCTCCATGGCCTAAGCTCCTTAAAATGGCTTAGAGCAGAAGTTTAAAAATCAGATGCTACAGGGTCTAAACTGGTAATATAAATTAACACAGAAGATAGACATTTCAGTATCAAGTGAATAGAAATAATTCTCATTTATTTTAAAGAAATATATAGCTTATTTTCTTAAAATATATCATGATCATTATTTTCTTTTGCTTTTCTACTTTATATTGAACATTCAATTATTCAACAAATATTTAAGATAGAAACAAGCTTGATGTTTTTAAATGAGAACAGAAGGCAATATGACTAGAGTAGAATGATTAATGCTAAGAGTAATGGGAGATGATGTCATATGTAGAGATGATTAAGGCTAAGAGAAATGGGAGATGATGGCAGAGACAATATTGTGTAGTTGACCTACTACATAATAGGGGTTTTAATTTTATCTGATTTTATTTTATTCTGTATATAATAGGATGACCTGATAACTCAAATTTCCTAGCACTAAGGGAGTTCCTGGGACATAGGAATTTCATGTTAAATCTAGGAGTGGCTCAGGTAATGAAAATGATCTGGTCAAGCTAGTGATGGGAAACCATCTGGTGTTTCTAAGCAAGGGCCATAACATGACATGCTTTAACTGTTACAAAGATCACTGTGGTGAAGAACTGACTAGGAAGGTGAGAGCAGAAACAAGGAAACTTGTTGGGTAATGACTGCTATAATCTAAGTGAAAGATGACTGTAGTCTTTGCTAAAGTTTTAGTGATGATCCACAGTGAGACGAGGTCAGATTCAGACAAATATCTTGAAAGAAATGTGAGTAGATGTTGATAGATTACATACCAGGTAAGAAGAAAAGGAAAGAGATAAGCATGAACAATTGGATAGTTGTGGTTCCTTTTACTGAGGTGGGGCAAGTTGAGGCAAGAGCAGCTTTGAAGAAGAAATTCAAGAGTTTGGGCTCAGACATATACACTTGAGAGTCTAATCTGTATTCAAGTGGAGATGTTGAATTGGTCTGGGTCATGATTGTAACTAGAGGATTCTGAGTCATCAGTATATAGAGGAATAGTTAAAGCCTACAACGTGTGTAAGGTAAAGGAAGAGAGGAGATGTGAAGAATTAGATGTAGGCCATTAAATATAGATGGAAAAATAAGCAGTAGGGTACAATTAAGTTGAAGAAAACCCTTCAAAGAAGCCTGAAAAGCATAAGTGAGGCAGGAGGAAAGCATGACAGTGTAATGTTATAGAAACCAACTGACAGAAGTATTTAAACAGGGATTTTTGGAGAACTTTCCAAATGCCAATGAGATATCTAGTTAAGGTAACAACAAAGAGTTTGCTTTGGGATTTAGCAAGATGGAGATTACTGATGACTTTGACAAGTGAGGTTTCAGAGGAGTAGAGGTAATAAATGCCTGATTGAAGTGGCTTTGAAAAGAGAGTAAGGAGATACAACTCATGCATTAACTAGTTGCAGTTTTGTTATGAAAGGGAAATGAGGCAGTGGTTTGATGTGGGATGTGAAAAAAATGGAGTATTTTAAAGATAGGAGATATTACTGCATTTTTGCAATGTGATAAGAATAAGCCGGTTGAGAGGGAAAAACTGAGAGTGCAAAATCTTTGAATATACAAAAAGAGAATGGGATTCAGAGCACAAGCGATGGGTTGACCATTGGAAGCCTCTCATTTTATCCCTTTTAACACTAAGGAAGGCAGAAAATATGGGCACAGATACAGGTAGATTGAGTACAGGAAATATATCTGTACTAAAAGAAGTAAAAGAACAGAGCCTCGAGCGTGTGGTGGGGAGTCCATGCACAGTGGAAACTTGTGGACAAACGGAAAGGACATGCCCTTGGTGCGGGGGCAGCTGCTACTTGGCTCTACACAGATTTTTTTTTGTTTGTTTGTTGCCTTATCTTAGGATAGTTCACTGAAATGTGGGTTTTAATGGAATATCTCTCAATTTTAAAATGTTGACTTAATTCTATAAAATGGGGCAAATAAGAGCAACGACTTCTTTTTACTCATAAATGGGTAAATGGGAAAAATAAATATAGGAACCAAGAAAAAATTGATATAAACAAAACAAACAAACAAAACCCCCACAAACAAAACTGGAGCAGGATTCTGAGAACTCAGAAAAAAAATAATGCCCAAAAGAACTACAAACTGGAAGTCAAAGAATTTGCTTAAATCTGCTTATAACCCCAATAAATAGTAATCATTATAAAATGGTAATAGCAGTAGTAGCAGCAGCTGCTATCAGAATTTATTGAACTTCAGTGTATGCCAGACACTGTTCTAGATGCTTAATAGATATTAACTTATTTATAACTCACATCAATCCTGTAAAGAAATTGCTTTATTATAAACACAGTGTACTATATTCTATATACTGGCAACTGTGCTGAGCCTTTCAGGAACATAATCTCACTTTAAATTCACAATTGTTCCATGAGGATAGAAATTTTTGCTGCACCCCTTTTCCAGATGAGGAAACTGAGCCTTAGAAAGATTAAGTAACTTCCTTAGAGGAAATACATCTATGCAAAATGGCAGAGAGGGACTCAAAATAAAAATTTCTCTCCCCAAAGTCTATACTATTAAGCACTATATTGTGTTGTTATGAAATATTTGTTGAATGTCTCCTAGTTCTCAGATTTTGAAACTGGTAATGAAGATACAACATGTAAATAAGACAGGCATTGTCCGTGTTTTATGGAGCCTGCATTCTGACTTTAGTTAATTCCATGAATAACTGCAAATGTACAATTCTGGCCCTGAAAAGTGCTGAGGACAAAAGCCAAGAGCTCTGAAAACATGGAACATGCAACTCTGAGTTGTGGAGGATAGAGGGATGATAGATGAAACCTCTTGGGGGAAAAACTAGAGATTAGGTGGCTGGCCTGGTGTTCTCCAGAAAATACAGATGAGGCGAACCCTGGAGATTGCCGATCATGTTATCAAAGAGAATGCTTAATGCAACTTCAACACTTTTCTGATTAACATATAAATTAGCAGGTAAAGCTATTCACATCAACAGTGAATTCCTCACACCACAAAATTATCATAGGTTCCTTCTGTGCAGCACCTGATCAAGTGTTAGTTACACATCGTTAAATTCTTGCAGAGAGAGACTCAAAAAACTGAAGGATTCCACGGTCCCTTTATGCATAAGCTTAAACCAGAAATTTAAATAAAACCAATCTCGATCATTATGAAAAAGGTCTATAACTCACGGGGTGGTTTTCTTTTCATTTTAGCTGAAAGGAAGTTGAAATATTGAATATTGTGTTTCAATTCCACATATGCTTTGTATGTGTCAAATCACTCAAAACAAACCAAAAGATGTGTACTATTACTCACCCTCTCTTACTGCTAGAAAGCCTGATGCATAATGAAGTAAACTTACTTGCTAAATCTTGCATGTTCAGTGGTAGAGCTGGAACTGAAGTTCTGGGATTCAAACCCAGGTACGTGACTCAGGTAGGCTCTTAATACCAAGCTACACTGAATAGGCTATGTCTTGTGCTAGTATACTTAGAGAATATCTATATGTTTTATATCTTAGCCTTAGCCTACATGTGCATGTGGGCTCAGTTGCTCTAACATGCTCCAAGTCATGTCCAGTTCTTTGCAACTCAATAGACCGTAGCCTACCAGGCTCCTTTGCCCATGGGATTTCCCAGGTAGGAATACTGGAGTGGGTTGCCATTTCCTTCTCCAGAGGATCTTCCTGACCCAGGGATCGAACCCACGTCTTCTGCAATGGCAGGCGGATCCTTTATCTATAAAATACATTTATGTATATGTAGTTTCCAGAATTTTCTTACATAGGTAGTAGAAAGTAATAGGTAAAACTTGAAAAATCATCCAGAAACTCTGCTGAATGCTCTGGAATCAGAATATCTAATTGGGAACTCTTTTGAACTTTTTGCCCTAGGTAATTTGTATGCACATCTAACATTCCCAGTCTGTGTATAGGTGGAGTATGCTTCCATCTTGTTTCACAGAGTTAACCCAATCCTGAAACCCAATCTGGTAAAGATGTCACAAAATAGTAAGTCATATCCATCTTACTTTTCAATATAGATGTAAAAATGTCAAAAAGCATATTAGGGAATAGTTTAAATATATAAGTAACATATCACAGACAAATATGGTTTATCCTAGATTGCAAACAAGAGTTAAATATTACCATATTAATTAATGACTATATTGGTATCAGATAATTAAATTGGTATTAAAATAAGAGAACACTGTTCAGAGTATGGCCCCTACTTGCTTCACAGAGATCACAGCTATCAGTTTTGTACAGTGATCTTGCCCAAGATGGGCTTCCCAGGTGGCCCTAGGGGTGGAGAACCCACCTGCCAATGCAGGAGACATAAGAGACGCAGGTTTGATCCCTGGATTAGGAAGATCCCCTGTAAGAGGACATGGCAACCCACTCCAGTATTCTTGCCTGGAGAATCCCGTGGGCAGAGAAGCATGATGGGCTATGGTCCATAGTGTCACAGACTTGGACATGACTGCAGCGACTTAGCACGCACACACACATTTCCCAAGCTGATCTTTCTCAGTACTCTGTTCCAAAGATGCTACTAGGAATTAAGGAGTGTGCTATGAAAGGATAGCTCCATGCTCTTTGACACTCTGTTCTTGTACTAATCCTTCACGGTTTAGCTCAAATGTCACTTCCTTCAGGGCTGTCTTTCCTGACCTTGCCCTTACCTGCACCTTCATTGCTCTTCACAGGATTCCCAATTTATGGCTGCTTTTAACTTTCATCTTGTGTTGGAATTATTTGATGACATTTTATCTTTACTCTTAGATTCTAGGTTTTTTGACATCAGTGTCTCGATACCCTCCACACACAAAATAAAGCATAATCCCACTTGTTAATATAAATAACACGATTAGTTTATTCATGTTGAAAACTAGAGATGAAAGTACAATAGTCATCTAATCCTATCCTGTTATTTTTCTTTCTAGATAAATCCAACCCTGAAAGAAGTTATGAAAGCTGCTTAGATCTATGTGAATGATTTTTAAAGATTATTATTAAAGACTAGTTCAGGTATTGCAAATCTAATGCAATACTTTATTGACTGATTTTAATTGGCTTTAAAAACATGCCATTATATACAGTAAATATATGTTTTCTAATGCACAAGCTAATGATATAGATATAGATATAATGATATAGAGCAGATTTTCTTTCCTTAAAAATTACCCAGTGGAACATAAAAATGAAGCTTTATAGAGATATAAAATGATAAGCATAAAAATATTATAAATGAGGTATCTGATGTATAGCCTACTATTAGTTTTCTATTAGCAAGGGTATAAAAGAGTTCCATTTGTTTTAGAAAGATGCATTATATAAGGGACTGAAATCCCAGACAGAAGAAAATGTACATTGATTTCCTTGAAAATGATTTATGATTTAAGCTCTGGTGGGAAATCATTTTTTTCTCATTTTACATCTCACTTGAAAATACTCACCTAATTCAGTCCAAAATGTTCTTTTTCCTCCTAAAACTCTCCTCTGTTAAATGAAAATTTCTAGAAAAATTTTGCATTTCCTGTTTGTTTGAGAGTTCAGGGTTTTTAAAATCTATTTTTAAACTTTAAAATTGAAGTATAGTTGATTTATAATATTGTGTAAGCTTCAGTTGTACACCACAATGATTCAGTTATACGTATATATGTGTGTGTGTGTATATATATGTTCATTCTTATTCAGATTCTTTTCCCTTATGGGGTGTTACACAGTACTGAGTACAGTTCCCTATGGTGTACAGGCCCTTCTTGTTTATCTGTTTTGTATACAGTAGTGAGAGTCTGCTAACCCCAAATCCTCATTTATCCTTCCCCTACCCTCTTTCCCTTTGGTAACCGTAAGTTTGCTTACTATGTCTGTGAGTCTGGTTCTGCCTTGTAAGCAAATTCATTTGTATCATATTTTAGATTCCACATATAAATGATATCATACAATGGCTGTCTTTCTGATTTACTTCACTTAATATGATCTCTAGGTCCACCCATATAGTTGCAAATGACATTGTTTCCTTCCTTTTTATACTTTTAATTCCCAGTATTAACAAGTGAAAGTGTTAGTGGCTCAGTCATGTCTGACTCTTTGCGACCCCATGGACTATAGCCTGCCAGGCTCCTCTGTCCATGGAACTCTCCAGGCAAGAATACTGGAATGGGTTGCCATTCCCTTCTCTAGGGGATCTTCCCAACTCAGGGATCAAACCCAGGTGTCCTGCATTGCAGGCAGATTCTTTACAGTCTGAGCCACCAGGGAAGCCTGTGTTAGGAAGCTTCTTTAGCCATCCCTCGGTCATCGGTCACTTAGGCTGCTCTGTGTCTTTGTTATTGTAAACAGTGCCGCTGTGAACATTAGGGTGCATGTATCTTGTCAAATTCGAGTTTTCTTCAGATAGATGCCCAAGAGTTGGACTGCTGGATCATATGGCAACTGTATTTTTAATTTTAAAGGAAACTCTACACTGTTTATCATAGTGCCTGCACCAGTTTACATTCCCACCAACAGTGTAGGAGGGTTCCCTTTTCTCCACTCCTTCTCCAGCATTTGTTATTTGTAGATTTTTTAAAGATGGTCATTCTGATCGGCATGAGATGATATCCCATTGTAGTTTTGATCTGCATTTCTCTAAAATTTAGCAATAATTTTGTTTAACATCATAGCATTAGGGTTATTTCTACTTGATAGCAATCAGATTGATTGAGGACCAATTTCTGAAAGATCTGCAAACATAAGAGTTCAGTTTTGATAGTTCAATTTTTTACAAACATGAAATAACATTATAGAAGACTTTAGTGTACAAAGTGTCCCATTCAATATGTAACTGTGGAACAAGTTAGGAAATTAGGTTCAATTGCCCATATAAGTTTCCTATGAAATAAAGCAGAAAATGAAACCTGAAAGAGAGCCTTGAAAATTCAATTTAAATAATCTGTTCTGTTTATGGTGATCTCAGCATCATATCAGAACATTTTAGACTAATGTTTCTATAATGAAACTTGGCTTTCTCTATCTTTCTCTAGATTTTCAACTCTGCAAAACACCAATATTTTCCATTGCACTTAGAGAACAAATACACTATTCTTCATTAAAATCATGTTAATTTTAGCTTGTGATTTCTTTGTCTGAGGTACTACTCTTAGTAACACTTAGAGCTTTGTGAAAACTAGCATGGGGGAAATGAGCTACATGAATATTATTATTCATCACCTCAAGCAGCTCATGAAGATGTCTATTCAAGCTCATGTACAAGGTCAGTTTTTTGACTAAGTCATGAAAAGAGTCACAGTGCTGTGCAATAAAGATAAACTTTTCACAAATGTTTATTGTTTACAAAGAAAAATTCTATTAATATATGTGCACTTGGAATAATGCACAGTAAAAATACTGCAGTGCTTTTGATACATGAGTTTTAAGACTTAATGAAAATGTTTTCCTTTCCCAAATTGTTAATTATTTTTCTTGAATTGCTTGCTTCCATACCTCCCTTCCCCTTACTTTTGCTTAAACATATTTGTTGAACTCTGCATTCTTAAATGCCACCTCCTCCCAACCCTGACCCTGCCAACCTAAATTCAAAATAGAAATTGCAAAATAAATTATTACATTTTTCTCTGTCTCTATGTTATAAATTAGATATGAAATTAATTTTCAACCTCTAGAGTATAAACTGAAACATGTTCTTTAGACTCCAACTACTATCTGGTGTGGTAGACTTACTTAAATGGTAGAAAAAAGCAACAAGTCATTAGTAGTTAGGAGAAGATCCCTAAAGGTTAAAAGAAACCAGGTTTAATATATTAATAATTCATTATAAAGTTTGGAATTTTTAACCTTTTGGGTTTCATTTAAAGGAAAAAGAGAAATCAGTAAGAAGTCAGGGGAAGGAGTTAATTGACTGCATTTATGTACACTGCCACTAATAAAACTGCAACTTGAAGACTGATTCTATAGAGAACACCTGAAAGAGTAAATGAATATGCCTTAAGGACTGGTTAAATTCTCAGCTTTACCACAGTAGTATTTTTAGGTGTGGTAAGGAGGGCATTCATCACAGTTATGATTTAAAACTTTAAATTGTATATAATTATAGTTGGGTGACAGCTCTGGAATTTCTCTTTGTTTGCTTTAATCAGTCATGTTAACTGATATTTCAGCTTGGATGCTAATTTCTTAGTGCTCAAAAGACAGATGTGTGAATGTCATAGGTTAAAGGTGGAAAATGCAACATCAGTCTGATTAATATTTGGAGCTAATGGGAAAAGAATGATTGATTTGAATCTCCCTCACTGAAACAACCATGCTGGGGCAGCAGCCTGCAAAATTATCACATAGAGAATTGGTGTGGAGTTTGCAGAGGCAGTCCTATCACACAGGTCAGGAGCCTGGCTCTGCAGTCTGACACCTCACATTCTAATGCCAGTCTGACATTTCTTAATGCCTGTTTCCATATGGGCTTATTAGAGATTCAATTGGAGAAGGAAATGGCACCCACTCCAGTGTTCTTGCCTGGAGAATCCCAGGGACGGGGGAGCCTGGTGGGCTGCTGTCTGTGGGGTCGTACAGAATCGAACACGACTGAACTGACTTAGCAGCAGCAGCAGCAGAGATTCAATGCTGTTACTGCTAAGTCACTTCAATCGTGTCCGACTCTGTGCGACCCCACAGACGGCAGCCCACCAGGCTCCCCCGTCCCTGGGATTCTCCAGGCAAGAACGATGGAGGGGGTGCCATTTCCTTCTCCAATGCATGAAAGTGAAAAATGAAAGTGAAGTCGCTCAGTCGTGTCCGACTGTTCGCGACCCCATGGACTGCAGCCTACCAGGCTTCTCCATCCATGGGATTTTCCAGGCAAGAGCACTGGAGTGGGGTGCCATTGCCTTCTCCGAGAGATTCAATAGGTATTACCAATAAAACATCTAAAATAACACCTGCTGCCACAATGTTATACCACTAGAAACCTATCAGAATGACCAAAATGAAAAATACAAATAATATTGTATAGGAAAAAAATGTGAAACACCTGTAACTGTTTGCTGGGTGAAAATAATAACTTCAATATATAAATAAGTGAAGCATTAGAAAATCTGTTAACATTCGTAACTCAAAAAGCTGAGTTGGTAATACCAAGGCAAGTCTAAATTCACCTTAGAATAAATTATTTTCATTTTCAGTGTTGGTGTTGATGCCTAACCAGGGCTGTATCTCTCTCTACTGCTGGGCGAAATCTTACTTCCAAGAAATTGTTATTGTTTAGAATGTTTTCTCTGTTAGGTAAAGAAAATAAAAATTTGGAGCAAATAATATAGCTTTTTGTTTCTTTTAACTGATGAAGATAATGGGATCTGTCAACAGTGCAATGGCATAACTTAGGAAAGCAGGAGATATATATATGAGCTTTATTCAGTAAGTCCTCTTCTGCCCTAAAAATACTTTATTTCTCATGTGACTATTATAACAATAAAGAGACTAGAAAAATTTTCTCTCTACATTTCACCTAATTAAAAAAACTGTAATTAACCTTATCATGTTTCCCTCTGTTGCTTGAATATATGTGCATATATGCATATATGCATAAATATGTATATGCTGACCTTAGATTTTATTTTCTGCGTCACTATTTTCAATATTTAAAATTGTTGCATGGCTGTTCATTGGTCTACTTCATAATTTACCTCTCTGTATTTTTTTAATTTTTAGGATAGGTTTTATTTTCCCTTTTAATGTGACATCTAACCTAAATATAATACAAAATATTGGCTGTATTTCCCTGTGGTATACAATACAGATCCTTGTTCTCATCTATTTTATACAAAGTAGTTTATATATCCTAGGACCTAGAGACTTTATGCTTAGTGAAATAAGTCAGAGAAAGACAACTCTATATTATCACTTATATGTGCAATCTAAAATTTTTAAAAATGAATGTATATAATAAATTAAAAAAAAACTATAATTTCCTTAGGATTATTAGGTCAAAGAGTAAACACTTGGCTGTGATTCTGGGTAAATACTGTCATTCTGTTTTCCAAAAGATACCAATGTAAAGTTTTCTTCACACTGTACATTGCAAATATAACCAAGTTTAGTCACATCTTGGTGATGAGATGACATCCTGGTTAGTATGAGATATTATCACTAACATTTAGTAGCTTATCAGATAATAAATGAACTTTAATTATTTTGGTCAACATGTGGTTATATATTTCCTTAAATATTTACTTAAAATTGGATTTCCCCTTCTTCTGAATAAACTTTAATGTTCTTTGTCCTTTTAACTATTTGAATCTTTTTTGTTGTATGATTGATATAATAATCTGTATAATGTTGGTATGAGTCCTTATTTACTATCAGTTAGATTGCATTTCATTTAATTTATTTCATAATAGTCAAAGTTATATATGTTTTATTCCTTTGGCCAATATATTTTTGAACCAATGATGTAACTTTTTCTAATTCTTCTGTTCATTAATGCCATTCTCTTTAGTTTAATTTTAATCCTTTACATTTAATTCTTTAACTACCCTAAAGTTAAATATATCTCTTTAATTGCCATCAAGTTTTTTTGGCAAATGTCATTAGGTGTGATCTAAATAATTTTCCTAAACATTTTAGCTTCATTGCATATCACCAAAACAAACAAGCAAGCTAAACTTATCTAAACTGAATTAAGCCTTGCCTAGAGATAGGAGTCATCCCTGATTTTGATAAGTGCCAAATACAATGTGACAATAAAAGTGAGAGGCAAGAATTCTCTAGTGTTAGGTTTGCATTTTTATTTTTACACTTATGGTTTATACCAGTATAACCCAGATGTCAACTGGGGTCATGACATTTCTTGAGAATTAAATGCAAATTGAGTTAAACTTCTACCACAAAAAATGATGAGGTCAATGTTTCTCTTAATGTGTCAAGACTACCTGGAGGAGATGGACTTTTATGTTAGAGTTCCGTAACTTCTCATTTTTTCCTAACAAGGTTTTGTTCCCATTGAATTCAGTCTTAACCTATTTTTTTTTCTCCTAGAGCTGCTATTCTTTTTCTGCTTCAGGCATAAATTATACAAGTCACATAACTCTTCTTTCTCATGATACCATTTGCCCAGAAATTTTATTTGTTCAACACACTTTGGTATTTCTCCCCTCATTGTAATATATATATATATATATATACACACACACACACACACATACACACACATATATATATTTACTCAATAATTATTTATCTTGTTAACACATAAACTAAACTAAACATTGTTCTTATTATTGTTCAGTTTCTAAGTCTTGTCTCTTTGCAACCCCATGGACATCAATCATTCCAGGCTTCCCTGTCCTTCACTATCTCAAACTCATGGCAATTTGGTCAGTGATGCCATTCAACCATTTCATCCTCTGTTGCCCACTTTTCCTCCTGCCTTCAATTTTTTCCAGCATCAGAGTCTTTTCCAATGAATCAGCTCTTCACATTAAGGGATTAAAATATTAGAGCTTCAGCTTCAGCATCAGCCCTTCCAATGAATATTCAGGGTTGATTTCCTTTAGGATTGATGGGTTTGATCTCCTTGCTATCCAAAGGACTCTTAAGAGTCTTCTCCAGCACAATTCAAAAGCATCAGTCCTTCATCACTCAGTCTTTATGATCCAATTCTCACATCTGTACATGAATACTGGAAAAACCATAGCTTTGATTTGATGGACTATTGTTGGTCCATCAAAAAGCGGAGAGTGATGTCTCCACTTTTTAATATGCTCTCTTGGTTTGTCATAGCTTTCCTTCCAAAGAACTAGCATCTTTTAATTTCATGGCTGCAATCACTGTCTACAGTGATTTTGGAGGCCAAGAAAATAAAATCTGTGACTGTTTCCACTTTCCCTCCATTTATCTGCCATGAAGTGATGGGACAGGGTACCATGATCTTAGTTTTTCAAATGTTGAGTTTTAAGCCAGCTTTTTCACTCTCCTCTTTCACCCTCATCAAGAGAGTCTTTAGTTCCTCTTCACTTTCTGCCGTAAGGGTAGTATAATCTGCATATCTGAGGCTGTTGATATTTCTCTCAGTAATCTTGATTCTAGCTTGTGATTCATCTAGCCCAATAGTTCGCATGATGTACTCTGCATATAAGTTATATAAGCCGTGACAACATACAGTCTTGATGTACTCCTTTCCCGATTTGGAACCAGTCTGTTGCTCCATGTCCAGTTCTAACTATTGCTTCTTGACCTGCATACAGGTTTCTCAGGAGACCGGTAAGATGGTCTGATATTCCCATCTCTTTAGGAATTTTCCACAGTTTGTCATGATCTACACAATCAAAGGCTTTAGTGGTATTGGAGAAGATTCTTGAGAGTCCCTTGGATTACATAGTGATCCAACCAGTCCATCCTAAAGGAAATCAGTCCTGAATATTCATTGGAAGGACTGATACTGAAGCTGAAACTCCAATACTTTGGCCACCTGATGAGAAGAACTGACTCATTAGAAAAGACCCTGATGCTGAGAAAGATTGAAGGTGGGAGAAGGGGATGAGTGAGGATGAGATGGTTGGATGGCATCACCAATGAGATGGACATGAGTTTGAGTAGGCTCTGGGCGTTGGGAGAAACCTGGTGTGCTGCAGTCCATGGTTTGGCAAAGAGTCAGACACAACTGAGCAACTGAACTAATAAGTCAATGAAGCAGAAGTATTTGTTTTTTTCTGGAATTGCCTTGCTTTTTCTATGATCCAATAGATTTTGGCAATTTAACCTCTGGTTCCTCTACCTTGTCTAAATCCAGCTTGTACATCGGGAAGTTCTTGTTTCACATGCTGCTGAAGCCTAGCTTGATGGATTTTGAGGATTACCTTGCTAGCTTGTGAAATAAGCACACCTGTGTGGTAGTTTGGGCATTCTTTGGCATTGCCTTTCTTTGGGATTGGAATGAAAACTGACATTTTCCAGTCTTGTGGCCACTGCTGAGTTTTCCAAATTTGCTGACATGGTAAGTGCAGCATTTTAACAGCATCATCGTTTAGGATTTTAAAAGCACTAATTTTCTCAAAAGACTTGAGACTCTACCATCAACATTCTCATTTATATCCACACTGTCCAATATGCTGCTGTGCAGTTTGGACTAATTTCTTTCTTATCCATGAGCTCTTCCCCCAATTCCAAATTCCTGTTAAATGGCTACCCATATCCCTAGATTTTAGGTGTTGTGTTTGTTTTATTTTTATTTTTTCCACTCTGCCATGTCTATGAAGAACACACTCAGGCTTTGCTGTTTCCCTCCTGAGAATGCTATCAAGGTATTTCCTATGCAAAGGCACTTCTCTCTGGGAATCTGGAGCCAGATGTTAAAATATACCTTTATTTCTCATTGCACAACAAATACCTCCTTGTTTGGCCAAAATAAAATGGTACTCCCCTCTTTCTCCCATTTGCTTATGTATGATGAGAGAATTTAATTGTGTGGGATGAGTCAGGATTTCAACTTTATGAGCTTATTTTTTTTTCTTTTTCTAGATTTGACACTTGTTAATATGAACAAATGGAAAAGATGATATTAGGTACCTTTAGGAAAGACTGCAAATCATTTTGTACTAAAGAGTCTAAAATCCTGTGGTAAAGTAAAAATTACAGACAGTACTGAGGGTCAGAAGACCTACATTCTGTTTCTGGGCATTCCAGTCTATTTGTATGACTTTGGGGAAAGTCATTTTGCCTTCCCATTGTTTTTTGTAAAATGAAGAAATTCGACTAGCTATTTCTTACTAAAGTGATAATTTTGGCCTATTTAAAAGATCCTACTTTAAAATACATTGATTTTTGCTTCCAAGCTTCTGACCTTTCTGGTTTACCTAAGATAGTATACTTCTCTACATATTCAATAGCTTCTTGGCTATTTTTAAGATAACATTTCATTTTTCAAATTATAGAACAGCTAGGCTATGTGGGAGGAGAATCCTTCTAACTATAGAAAATAAATATCTGCCACATAGAACCTAAAAACAAGCTTTTCTTAGTTTATTCATTTCACAAAACGTGGAAAGAACTGGAAAAATACCAAACAAAAAAAATTGTGGAGTAAAAATTATAGGTAACTGACAACAGAGAGATAACAATGAAATATTGTTATATAGTTTTAATACATTTTGTTCTGTTCTGAAATTTTTGTGGGGCATTGTTAGCACAGTCTTCTATTTGTTTACAATTAGGGGAAATGTGAAGCTTAATACTTAAAAAAATTTAATGGCCTATCATTCAAAAAACTAAGATCATGGCATCTGATCATATCACTTCATGCTAAATAGAAGGGGATAAAATAGAAGCCAGTGAACATCACAGTAATCCAAATCTATTATGCCTCTACCATCGATGCCAAAGAAGCTGAAGCTGATCAGTTCTATGAAAACCTAGAAGATCTGCTAGAATTAACACCTAAAAAAGATGTTCTATTCATCATCAGGGATTGGAATGCAAAAGTAGGAAGTCAAGATATACCTGGAGTAACAGGCAAGTTTGGCCTTGGAGAACAAAATGAAGCAGGGCAGGTTAACTGAATTCTGCCAAGAGAATGCACTAGTCATTGCAAATGCCCTTTTCAACAACACGGGAGTTAACTTTACACATGGACATCACCCGTTTCAGTCAATAGTGAAATCAAATTGATTACATTCTTTGTAGCCAAAGATGGAGAAGCTGTATACAGTCAGGAAAAACAAGACCTGGAGACCTGGAGTTGACTGTGGCTCAGATCATCATGTTCTCACAGCAAAATTCAGGCTTAAACTGGAGGGAAAAAAAGGGAATAACAATGGGCCAACAAGGTATGACTTAAATCAAATTCTACATGAATTTGCAGTAGAGGTAATGAATAGATTCAAGGGACTAGATCTAGTTAACAGTGTGCCTGAAGAACTAGGGACAGAGGTCCATAATATTGTACAGGAAGCGGCAAACAAAACCACATCAAAGAAAAAGAAAAGCAAGAAGGCAAAGTGGTCATCTGAGGAGGCTTTACAGACAGCAGAAGAATGAACAGAAGTGAAAAGCAAGGGAGAGAGGGAAAGGTACATCCAAATAAACACAGAATTCCAAAAAATAGCTAGAAGAGACAAGAAGGTCTTCTTCAATGAACAATGCTTAATAATAGAAGAAAATGACAAAAGGGGAAAGACTAGAGATCTCTTCAGGAAAATTGGAAGTATCAAGGGAGCATTCAGCCCAAAGATGGGCACAATAAAGGATAAAAATGGTAGAGACCTAGTAGATGCTGAAGAGATGGAAAGATTACATGGAAGAACTGTATAGAAAAGATTTTAATGAACCAGATTACAATGATGGTGTGATGAATCTCCCAGAGCCAGACATTCTAGAGGGTGAAGTCAAGTGGGCCTTAAGAAGCACTGCTGTTAATAAAGCCAGTGGATGTGATGAAATTCTAGCAGAACTATTCAGATCCCTAAGGGATGATGCCAACAGTTTTTTGTATTCATTATGTCAGCAAATCCAGAAGACCCAGCAGAGGCTACAGGACTGGAAAAGGTCAGTCTCATCCCAGTCCCCAAGAAGGATAGTACCAAAGAATGTGCTAACCATCAAACAATTGCACTCATCTCCCATGCTAGTAGGAGCATGCTTAAAATCTTGCATGCTTGGCTTCAGCATTATGTGAACCAAGAACTTCCAGCTGTCCAAGCTGGGTTTAGAAAAAGAAGAGGAACTAGAGATCAAATTGCCAACATTTGCTGGATTATAGAAAAAGCAAGGGAATTTCAGAAAAATGTCTATCTCTGTTTCATCGACTACACTAAAGCCTTTGACTGTGTGGATCATGACTATCTGTGGAAAGCTCTTAGAGACATGGGAATAGCAGACCAGCTTACCTGTCTCCTGAGACACCTGTATGCGGATCAAGAAGCAACAGTCAGAAACTTGAATGGAATAACTGACTGATGCAAGATGGAGACAGAAGTACCACAGGGCTGTCTGCTGTCACCCTGTTTGTTTAAGCTAATGCTAAGCACATCGTGAGAAATGCCGGGCAGGATGAGTTACAAGCTGGAATCAAGATAGGTGGGAGAAACAACAACCTCATCTATGTGGATGATGCCACTCTAATGGGAGAAAGTGAAGAGAACCTAAAGAGCCTCTTGATGAGGGGGAAGGAGGATAGTGAAAGACCTGGCTTAAGACTAAATATTTAAAAAACTAAAATCATGGCATCCAGCCCCATTACTTCATGGCAAACAGACAGGGAAAAGACAGAAGTAGTGACAGATTTCCTCTTCTTGGCCTCCAAAATCACCGCAGATGGTGACTATAGCCATGAAATCAGAAGACAATTGCTTCTTGGCAGGAAAGCTATGACAAACCTAAACAGTGTGTTGAAAAGCAGAGACATTACTCTGCCAACAAAGATCCGTATAATCAAGGCTATGGTCTTTCCAGGGGTCACGGTGTGAGAGCTGTACCATAAAGAAGGCAGAATGCCAAAGAATTCATACCTTTGAACTGTGGTGCTGGAGAAGACTCCTGAAAGTCCCTTGGACAGCAAGGAGATCAAACCAGTCAATCTTAATGAAGATCAACCCTGAATAGGCACTGGAAGGACTGTTGCTGAATGTGAAACTCCAGTATTTTGGTCATCTGATGTGAACAGCCAACTCATTGGAAAAGTCCCTGATGCTGGAAAAGATTGAGGGAAGAAGGAGAAGAGGGCATCAGAGGATGAGATGGCTGGACAGCATCACTGATTCAATGAACATGAGCTTGACCAAAGCCCAGGAGATGGTGAGGGACAGGGAGGTCTGACCTGCTGTTGTTCATGGGGCTGCAAAGAGTCTGACACAACTGAGCAACATCAGCAAAGTATAAGCAGTGGCAGACTTTTATTTTTTGGGCTCCAAAATCACTGCGGACAGTGACAGCAGCCATGAAATTTAAAGACGCTTGCTCCTTGGAAAGAAGCTACGGCAAACCTAGATAGCATATTAAAAAGCAGAGACAGCACTGCTGACAAAGGTCCATCTAGTCAAAGCTATGGTTTTTCCAGTAGTCACGCACATACGTGAGTGTAGGACCATAAAGAAGGCTGAATGCCAAAGAATTGATGCTTTTGAATTGTGGTGTTGGAGAAGACTCTTGAGAGTCCCTTGGACAGCAAGGAGATCAAACTAGTCAATCCTAAAGGAAATCAACTCTGAATATTCGTTGGAAGGACTGATGCTGAAGCTCCAGTACTTCAGTCACTTGATGCGAAGACACGACCCATCGGAAAATACCTTGATGCTGGAAAAGACTGAAGGCAACAGGACAAGGGGTGGCAGAAGATGAAATTGTTAGATAGCATCACTGACTCAATGAATCTGAGCAAACTCTGGGAGACAGAGAAGGAAAGGAAAGCCTGGTGTGCTGCAGTCCATGGGGTGGCAAAAAGTAATATACGACTTAGCAACTGAACAACACACAATCTTCAATAGTATTTTCAGCGTTAAATAACATGGTTCAAAGTCCTTGTTTCCAGGTTTCTTTAGGCAACTTGCTAAGTACTCCATGTTCACAAAAAAGTGTTCTTTCTTTATCAAAGAACCTTTTCAGTCTTTTTTTTGTATACAACTAATAAGAATGTTGAAAATACACCAGTGCTCAAGTCTCATAATCCTGTGTGCTTGTGGATGGGTATTTTCAGCTGAAGTAATAAGGTGAGGAGGAGAAAGCTGTGGTTGGTGGTAGCATTTTAGATTTGGAGTCAGAAACCTAGTTTCTTGAGGATAGTAGTACACATTTCACTGGGTTAGTTTTAGAGAAAAATGAGATCCTCACAAAAAAACAAAGTGCTGTAAATAATGCCAGGAACCAATACCAGGGCTTGCTGTGATGATTTCTCATGAAACATTTTGTCCCATAGGTCCTAAGCCATCATGTTTTCTTTGGGGGTTCTGTGGTTCATGTGTTTGAAGCTGCAAGGATGGAGCAGCAAGCAGATTCTTTTTATTTTTCTATTGGAATTATTACAAACACAGTATCAAGTACATTCTGATTTCCCAGATGAGTGATATACTCTAGGAACATGGAGGGCAATGTAACTCCAGTGTTACAAAGAATGAGACACTTAGGGAGATAGATGGCTGCTGGCAAACACAGCGGGTGTGGGGAGTGTCTCATTTCAGGAACTGTGAAAATCCAAAGTGCCTTTCAAGTCTTTGCTGAGTTCTGTGTCATAGAGTGGGGTGGAAAGAGGTAAAGGGACTTTCATTCTTCTAAAAAAAAATTTTGTTTTTGTTTTATGTTGGAGTGTATAGTTGGTTAACAATCTTGTATTTCAGGTGTAGAGCAAAGTGATTCAGTTATACATACATGCGTATTTACTTCAAATCTTTCTTAAATCCTTTTTGACTGACTCCTGCTTCCAGACAGTCTTTTATCTTTACCCTAGGGTTGATCCAAATGTGGAGACATCTTCTACATTGGGATCAGAACATTCCAAAGCACCACAGATCAAAGGAAATTACATGAAGCAGCTTTTTTAAACTAAAGCTTTACTAAAGGGTCAGCTTACTCACCTCACAATGACTTAAAATCACACAGTTTATTTCCCACTTAAAGGCCCTGTAGCTGTTCCTAGCCAGGTAGCACCCTGGCTGACTGCCAACTTCCTCGCTCTTTTCCTGACCTTCCCATCCCTTCTGCTCACTGCCCTCTCACTATTACGTACAGCAATATTGATCTCTAGTTCCTGGCCCAAACTTGCAGTTCTACAGCTATAAAAATGCATGGAGTACAAATAACAACAACCCTGCTCCTTCTAAGGCACTTGGAATTATACATAAAATTATTACTTTTCTCTGAGGCCAAGGTAGCATTTTCTATCTGTAAATATTTGTGTAGTATTGTGCATTGGTTATACAAAGCTGAGATGTAAATGACTACTGGAATCACCTTGTAAACATAAGTGCATCCAGACTTTCTGTGAAAATGGCAATTAGAGTGAGATTCTTCCCTGGCTTTGCCTTACAGGGTATTTGAAGGTCGTCGCTTGAACACTTCACATTCTTCTGGAATTTCTTTGTCATTTTTTTTCCTGAGTGCCAAGTCCACACTCTGGATATTTTTTCTTGTCAACTTGTATAGTAACACTACTTGTAAATACCATGCTATAGCTTTTTTTTTTTTTCTTGTAGAACTGTTGATATAAGTCTAATGAAATTCATTGCTTGTGTTGTTGATTTTTATTTTATAAAAGTATATTTTAGCATTAAAACAGCTAAGCCATTAACATTTGCAAAACATCTGCCGTAGCATTTGATTAAATTAAATTTTGAGGTTTTAAAGTCATCCTTATACACTGATGTCATAGTTGTTGCCAACCTATATATTGGTAACATAAGGACTCACCTATTTCCATATTGGCGGCATCACAGCAAATCATGATGCACTTTGAGCTGAGTAAAGATAGTCTAATCCTAGCAATATCCTCAAGCATATTTAAAGGAACTTATAAAATGTCAACTGAGAGCTCAAAGATGTAGAGAGTTGGAAACGACATCACTCCTACCCTTGTAACATGAAAAAAGGTGGACTAACTGCAAATTAAAGAATTTTCAGAATTACTACTTCCAAAAAATGGTGAGACACAGAGAAAAACAGAACTCTGAAATTTGATTGCTTGGACAGATGCTGCCAAAAAACCGTATTGACCAGTATGAAAATGTAGCTAAAATTCTTTTGAAAGCATTGTTAAATGCTTCATATAAGCTGCTGTGAAAACTTTGGGGTCACAGGCATAGGTAGTTTATATCCGTTTGTATGTTTTCCTCTATGACAGCCATCAAATGCTCACATGGAAGATCATGAAAAATTCTGAGAATGGTTTCCTGTGGTTCTGACTGGACAAGGGGAAGAACAGTCCCTGACAAAGGCCACCCAGATCCATGTTTTCTATTTCACTTACAAAGCAAAAGTCTTGATGGACTTTAGCACATGGAAGAACAACCAAAGCAGCAAAAACAACAACAAAAACCAAAAAAACTGGTGCATTAGAGCACTGGGTTTTTGCAGAAGTGGTAAGAAAATGAGAAAGGGAGTAAAAAAAGCTCCATCTCTGGGAAAGGGGCAGGAGTACACGCCAGACCCAGGATTACAGCTAGAGGGGGAGCAGGGATATTGGTGAAAACACAACAAGCAGGCACAACGTGATAGTGTTGCCAAGAGTGAGATTGCACAGAGCATCAGAGAAGGCATCCTATCCAGGCCACTACCTTCCCGGCTAACAAACATCAACTAAAAAACAAGAAGAGTGAAATACATCTGAGTCAGATTCTCTCTTGAGAAGATGGCAAGAGGGGGACCTAAAGCCAAGTGGGGAGCAAACATTAAGCAAAACCTGCTCACCACTAGACCATACTCTAAACACAAAATATCAGCAGAGGAATTTGAAGTCTCTGGTGCTTTGTGGGTAACTGTAGCAATAACAAACTTCAAACACAGTCCCTTCCTAACCAGATTA
This sequence comes from Muntiacus reevesi, assembly GCF_963930625.1. Classification (NCBI taxonomy): domain Eukaryota; kingdom Metazoa; phylum Chordata; class Mammalia; order Artiodactyla; family Cervidae; genus Muntiacus; species Muntiacus reevesi. The sequence goes on from NC_089267.1 coordinate 50,197,135, forward strand.
ACAAAACCCTCCCCTGAAGGCCTAGCAAAGGAGAAAGTTTATTCACCTCCAAGAATAAAATATAGTATCGTGGTATCAACAGACCTATATATATATAGCTTCAACAAAAATTATACAGTACATGACATGGCAAGAAAAAAAAAGTCTGAAGTGAAAAAACAATCTTTAGAAAAAAATTCAGATGTTACACATGTTGCAACTACTGAGGGGGAATCTCACTATTTATATGCTTGCATTTATAATGTTGATCAGTTTCTTGCAAGAAACATAACGAGAAGGCACGTAATAATATCAGAAATAAAATTAGGGCATTACTATAAAACTACAGTTACTAAACAAATAGTAAGGGATTATTAAAAATATCCCTGTGCCTATATATTCAACAACTAAGACTAACAGACTAAGTCTTTGAAAGACACAAACTACTAAAATTCACTGCAGAAGAAATAGATCATATGGTAGCTCTATTTTTAGTTTTTATAAAGGAAGCTCCATACTGTTCTTCATAGTGACTATACCAGTTTACATTCACACAAACAGTGTAGGAAGGTTCTCTTTTCTCCACATCCTCTCCAGCATTTATTGTTTGTAGACTGCCAGATGGCCATTCTGGCAGTGTGAGGTGATACCTCATTCTATTTTTGATTTGCATTTCTCTAATTATTAGTTATTTTGAGCATCTTCTCACATGCTTTTTAACCATCTGTATGTCTTCTTTGGAGAAACATCTATTTAGATCTCCAGCCCATTTTTTGATTGGGTTGTTTGTTTGCTTAATATTGAGCTGCTTGATTTGTTTACATATTTTGGAGATTAATCCCTCATTGGTTGCTTCTTTGGCAAATATTTTCTTCCATTACAAGGATTGTCTTTTCATTTTGTTTATGATTTCCTTTGCTGTGTAAAGGCTTTGTAATTGCTGTATAATTAGGCCACATTTAAAAAAAAATTTTCACTACTGTATGAGGTGGATCATAAAAGATCTTGCTGCAATTTATGTCAGAGTATTGTCCCTATGATATTATCTAGGAATTTTGTAATATTTGGCCTTACATTTAGGTCTTTAATCCATTTTGATTTTATTTTTGTATAGACATGTATCAGAAGAAAGCCAAAATTTGTAAAGATACATGCACTCGGATGTTAAATGCAGCAGTATTTACAATAACCAGGACAGGGAAGTAACTTAAATGCCCATCACCAAAGGAATGGATAAAGAAGATGTGGTATATATATATATACACAATGGGATGCTACTTAGCCATAAAAAAAAAACAACATAAAGCCATTTGCAGCAACAGGGATGAAACCCAGAGATTGTCAGATTAAGTGAAGTAAATCAGACAAAGACAAGTATCATATGATGTCATTTATATGTGGAATCTATAAAAGGGTACAAGTGAACTTGTCTGTAAAACAGAAATAGAGTTACAGATCTAGAAAACAAATTTATGTTTGCCAGGGAGTAAGGAGGGAATAAATTGGAAAATTGGGACTGGCATATATACACTACTATATATAAAATATATAACTAATAAGGACTTACTGTATAGCACAGGGAACTCTACTCAATACTTTATAATGGCCTATATGGGAAAAGAACCTAAACAGGAGTGGATATATGTATATATAAAACAGGTTCACACTGCTGTTCAACTAAAACTAGCATAGCATTGTAAATCAACTATACCTTGCTAAAATTTTTTTAAAAAGAAATGGACTGAAGCAAAAGTAGGGTACTGCACATGCCCCCTGCACATTAAGGGGTGGGCAAACCACCTAAGCCACACCTCCAACCTGACCCCTGGAACCAACTCATGCCTCAGCTCAGGAGCACACCAGCAAGGGAAACTGTTGTTTGCTCTCACTCCCCACTGTTGTTGAAAGGGACCCAATAACCTTGCCTGAAAAAAAAAAGAAAAAATGGAAAACCTAAATAGTTCTAAATCTACAAAAGAATTAAACCACAGAAAAACATTCCAAATAAAATTATAGGCCTAGATTTTTTCATTGGCAATTTCTATCAATATAAAGAAATAATACCAATTCTATACAGTCTTTTCCAGAATATAGAAGTAATAGTTCCATACTCATTTTATGAGGCCAGTTCAGTAAGGTTCAGTCGCTCAGTCATTTCCAACTCTGCGATGCTATGAACCACAGCACGCCAGGCCTCCCTGTCCATCGCCAACTCCCGGAGTCCTCCCAAACCTATGTCCATCGAGTCGGTGATGCCATCCAACCATCTCATCCTAGGTCGTCCCCTTCTCCTCCTGCCCTCAATCTTTCCCAGCATCAGGGTCTTTTCAAACAAGTCAGCTCTTCACATCAGGTGGCCAAAGTACTGGAGTTTCAGATTCAACATCAGTCCTTCCAATGAACACCCAGGACTGATCTCCTTTAGGATGGACTGGTTGGATCTCCTTGCAGTCCAAGGGACTCTCAAGAGTCTTCTGCAACACCACAGTTCAAAAGCATCAATTCTTCGGTGCTCAGCTTTCTTTATAGTCCAACTCTCACATCCATACATGACCACTGGAAAAACCATAGCCTTGATAGATGGACGTTTGATGGCAAAGTAATATCTCTGCTCTTTAATATGCTGTCTATGTTGGTCATAACTTTGCTTCCAAGGAGTAAGTGTCTTTTAATTTCATGGCTGCAATCACCATCTGCACTGATTTTGGAGCCCAGAAAAATAAAGTCAGCCACTGTTTCCACTGTTTCCCCATCAATTTGCCATGAAGTGATGGAACTGGATGCCATGATCTTAGTTTTCTGAATGTTGATTTTTAAGCCAACTTTTTCACTCTCCTCTTTCACTTTCATCAAGAGGCTCTCTAGTTCTGCACTTTCTGCCAAAAGGGTGGTGTCATCTGCATATCTGAGGTTATTGATATTTCTCCCGGCAATCTTGACTCCAGCTTGTGCTACCTCCAGCTCAGCGTTTCTCATAGTGTACTCTGCATATAAGTTAAATAGGAAGAGTGACAATATACAGCCTTGACATACTCCTTTTCCTATTTGCAACCAGTCTGTTGTTCCATGTCCAGTTCTAACTGTTTCTTCCTGACTTGCATACAGGTTTCTCAAGAGGCAGGTCAAGTGGTCTGGCATGCCCATCTCTTTCAGAATTTTCCACAGTTTATTGTGATCCACGCAGTCAAAGGCTTTGGCATAGTCAATAAAGCAGAAATAGCTGTTTTTCTGGAACTCTCTTGCTTTTTCAATAATCCAGCAGATATTGGTGATTTGATCTCTGGTTCCTCTGCCTTTTCTAAAATCAGCTTGAACATCTGGAAGTTCACGGTTCACGTATAGCTGAAGCCTGACTTGGAGAATTTTAAGCATTACTTTACTGGTGTGTGAGATAAGTGCAATTATGTGGTGAGTGAAGTTGCTCAGTCGTGTCCGACCCTTTGCAACCCCATGGACTGCAGCCTCCCAGCTCCTCCGTCCATGGGATTTTCCAGGCAAGAGTACTGGAGTGGGTTGCCATTTTCTTCTCCAGGGAATCTTCCTGACTCAGGGATTGAACCCGGGTCTTCCACATTGCAGACGGACGCTTTACCCTCTAAGTCACCAGGGAAGCCCAATTGTGTGGTAGTTTGAGCATTCTTTGGCATTGCCTTTCTCAGGGCTTGGAATAAAAACTGACCTTTTCCAATCCTTTGGCCACTGCTGAGTTTTCCAAATTTGCTGGCATATTGACTGCAGCACTTTCACAGCATCATCTTCCAGGATTTGAAATAGCTCAACTGAAATTCCGTCACCTCCACCAGCTTTGTTCATAGTGATGCCTTCTAAGGCCCACTTGACTTCACATTCCAGGATATTTGGCTCTAGGTGAGTGATCACACCATCGTGATTATCTAGGTCATGAAGATCTTTTTTGTACAGTTCATCTGTGTATTCTTGCCACCTCTTCTTAATATCTTCTGCTTCTGTTAGGTCCCTGCCATTTCTGTCCTTTATTGAGCCCATCTTTGCCTGAAGTTTTCCCAAGGTATCTCTAATTTTCTTGAAGAGATCTCTAGTCTTTCCCATTCTATTGTTTTCCTCTATTTCTTTGCATCGATCACTGAGGAAGGCTTTCTTATCTCTCCTTGCTATTATTTGGAACTCTGCATTCAAATGGGCGTATCTTTCCTTTTCTCCTTTGCTTTTTGCTTCCCTACTTTTCACAACTATTTGTAAGGCCTCCTTAGACAGCCATTTTCTTTTTTGCATTTCTCTTTCTTGGGAATGGTCTTGATCCCTGTCTCCTGTACAATGTCATGAACCTCCATCTGTAGTTCATCAGGCACTCTGTCTATCAGATCTAATCCCTTAAATCTATTTCTCATTTGTACTGTATAGTCATAAGGAGTTTGATTTAGGTAATACCTGAATGGTCTAGTGGTTTTCTCCACTTTCGTCAATTTCAGTCTGAATTTGGCAATAAGGGGTTCATGATCCGAGCCACAGTCAGCTCCCAGTCTTGTTTATGCTGACTATATAGAGCTTCTCCATCTTTGGCTGCAAAGAATATAATCAATCTGATTTCGGTGTCGACCATCTTCTGATGTCCATGTATAGAGTCTTCTCTTGTGTTGTTGGAAGAGGGTGTTTGCTTGACCAGTGCATTCCCTTGGCAGAACTCTATTAGCCTTTGTCCTGCTTCATTCCATACTCCAAGGCCAAATTTGTCTGTTACTCCAGGTGTTTCCTGACTTCCTAGTTTTGCATTCCAGTCCCCTATGATGAAAAGGACATCTTTTTTGGGTGTTACTTCTAGAAGGTCTTGTAGGTCTTCATAGAACTGTTCAACTTCAACTTCTTCAGTCTTACTCGTTGGGGCATAGACTTGGATTACGGTGATATTGAATGGTTTGCCTTGGAAACGAACAGAGATCATTCTGTCGTTTTTGAGATTGCATCCAAGTACTGCATTTCGGACTCTTTTGTTGACTATGATGGCTACTCCATTTCTTCTAAGGGATTCCTGCCCACAGTAGTAGATACAATGGTCATCTGAGTTAAATTCACCCATTCCAGTCCATTTTAGTTCACTGATTCCTAGAATGTCGATGCTCACTCTTGCCATCTCCTGATTGACCACTTCCAATTTGCCTTGATTCATGGACCTAACATTCCAGGTTCCTATGAATATTGCTCTTTACAGCATCAAACCTTGCTTCTATCACCAGTCCAATTCACAACTGGGTGTTGTTTTTGCTTTGGCTCCATCCCTTCCTTCTTTCTGGAGTTATTTCTCCACTGATCTCCAGTAGCATATTGGGCACCTACCGACCTGGGGAGTTCATCTTTCAGTGTCCTGTCTTTTTGCCTTTTCATACTGTTCATGAGGCCAGCTCTACATTAATACCAAAATTTGAGAAAGACATTATACAAAAATAAAACTGCAGACCAATATCCCCCATGAACCTAGACATAATATTCTCAACAAGTATATGTATATCAAATCTTGCAATATCTATTATATTAAAGAAGAACAGTATATAGAAATCTAGTGGGATTTATTCAGATGAAAAACTGCATCAAAAATTTGAAAAATCAATGTAATTCACCAAATGAACAGACTGAATAAGAAGAAACATGATCATATCAATAGGTGTAGTAAATGTTCAACAAAGTTCAATTTACCTTTGTGATTTAAAAAACTCTCAGCCAACTAAGAATAAGGGACACTTCCTTTACTTAATAAAGAGCATCTGCAGAAAACTTACAACAAACATCACACTCAGTGTTGACATTTTAAATGTTTTTCTTTTAAGATGTGACCAAAGCAAGGATGTTGTCCCTGACCAATTCCATTTAATAATGTAATGGAAGTCATTGCCAGTGAAACAAGACAAGAGTAGGAGATAAAGGGCATATTGATTGCAGAGGTGAAAATAAAGTGATCTATATTTGCAGACAACAGGATTTATTGCTTAGAAAAATCCCATGAACTCTACAAAAGACATCTGAGAGTAGACAAGTAAGTTTATGAAGCCTGTAGATTAAATGGTCGAAATTCAAAAGTCAGTCATTTTTACATACCAGTAATGAACAATTGGAATTTGAAATTGAAAAACAACATTTACAACTGCTGCAATGGCAAAATAGGTATAAATTAAGCAAAAATGTGCAGATTCTGAGTATTAAAATCTTTAAAACTCTGATAAAAGAAATTAAAAAAAATCTAAGTAAGTGAAGAAATACACTATGTGTATTGCTTAGAAGAATCAATATTGTTAAGATGTCAATTATCCCCAAATGATATATAAATTTAATACAATTTCAAAGCCTGAGCAAAATAATACTTTTAGATATCAATAAGCTGATTCTATAACTTATATGGGCTTCCCTGGTGGCTCAGAGTAAAGCGTCTGCCTGCAATGTGGGAGACCCGGGTTCAATCCCCAGATTGGGAAGATCCCCTGGAGAAGGAAATGGCAACCCACTCCAGTACTCTTGCCTGAAAATGGATGGAGGAGCCTGGTAAGCTACAGCCCATGGGGTCGCAAAGAGTCGGACACGACTGAGCCATTTCACGTCATAAAAATGCAAAGGAACGAGGATAGTCAAACTAATTTTGAAAAAGAAAAATAAATTTTGAAGGCTCATTATCTGGTTTCAAGTCTTACAATAAAGCTACAGTAATAATTTTGTATAGTAATAGTGAAAGGGGAGATATATAGATCAGTGAAACTTAACAGAGAACACATAAATAAATCCATACAAAATATAGACGGCTATATTCAATTCATTTTGAAAAATATGCAAAGGCAAATCAATGGAGAAAGAACAGTCTTTTCAAATAATGGTGCTTCAACATGTGAAAAATCATATACATAAACAAAATAAAATAAAAAATAACCTCAATACAACCTCAAACCATATGCAACACTAAAAATAGATCATAGTCCTAAATGTAAAACCCAAAGTTATAAAACTTCTAGAATAATACAGAGGAGCAAATTTGAATCAACTTGGGTTTGACTATGTGTCTTCAGGTATGATACCACAAGCATGATCCATGATAGAAAAATTGGTCAGTATTATATTTATTGACATTAAAATTTTTGTTCTATGAAAGACAGTGCTAAGAATGAAAAGACAAGCCACAGATGGAGAGAAGATATTTAAGTATCACATATCTAAGAAAAGAGTTGTTTTCAGTATATAAGGAAGTCAAAATTCAATAAGGTAAAAATAGAAAATGAGTCTTACAAACAACAAGAGTATAACTTACAGCTCTGGGCATTGGGAATCCATTGCACATGGCACGGGAAGACCCCATGTCTGATGAGAGCCCACTTCCTGGTTCATAGAGGATTGTTTTCTTGCTGTGTCCTAACTTGGCAGAAGGGAGTTCTCTGGGATTTCTAAAAGGCCAGTAATCCAAATGATGAAGATACCACTCTCATGACCTAATAACCTCCAAAATGCCCCACCTTCTAATATCTTCACATTGGGGTTTAGGTTTTAACATGAATTTTAGGAGGACAGAAATATTCAGTCTATAGCAATAGTCTTCCCTGCAAAGCGAGGAAGTTAGTTTCCCCTGCTCTTGAGGGGCCCAGACGTAGTGATTTGTTCGTAACAAACAGAGTTTGGAAGTGTAAACAATGCTTTTTACATTGGAGAAGAGAGGCGGACAACGTCTCGACCACTGGTCAAAGTTAACATAACCAGTAATAAGTTAGGCTGAAATCATATACACCCAATACAATGCCATGAAAAAGGAATGCCATCTCTTTGGTACTTTTCCAAAAATGCATAGCCTCAGTATAATCATTAGACAATGTAAGAAAAACCAAAATTAAGGGACATTCTGCCATATGCCTGGCAAGAACTCTTCAGAAGTACAAATTCAAGAAGAAAAGAAAGTGACAAGAAACTACCACAGATTGGAGAAGACCAAGGAGAAATGACCATGTGACATCCTGGTTTGGATCCTGGAACAGAAAAAGGACGTTGGTGCTAAAACGGGGTATCTGAATAAAGTCTATAGTTTAAGACTGGCAAACTGTGAACTATGGGCTAAATCTAGCTGATAGCCAGTTTTTATAAAATTTCACTAGAGTGGAGCTGTACCCATTTGTGTTACCTAATGGTAAGGACGTCCAAGGATGCTTTAACTACAGTGGCAGAGTTGAATAATTGTGATAGAGCCATCTCATTCACAAAGCCTAAAATATTTACTATATGACTCTTTACAGAAAAAGCCTACAGATCCCTAGTATATGAAAATATCTGTGTACTCTATTTTTGTACAGTCTTCTGTAGGTCTAAGATAACTTCAATATAACATTTTTTTAAAGTCACATGATTTACATCATCTGTCCGTTTTAAGCTACCGTTGTTTGAGAGCTTGCTATTTGTGAAATACTTTGCTAAATGTTTTTCATGTACCACCCTAGTTATTTCTCTCAGCAGCCCTTTATAGTTTCTCCTATTGTTATCTTCCTTTTTCACCTAAGGAAAACCAAGGTTAATTAAGTCAATGACTTGCTGAAAGACACAGTTCACATGGTTAAAAATGCAAAAGTGTTAGTAGCTCAGTCATGTCTGACTTTTTGCGACCCCAAAAATGCAAACTTAGAGTTTAAACCAATCTGCCCAAAGATCAAAGTCCACATTATTCTATTCTGTAATCCATATGCATGGGTCAGCTGAGGATATTCAGGGTCATCTTCATCTAAAGTTCAGAATTCATTTAGTCAACATATTGAGCACGTACCATGCCCAACACAATTTTCTGAGATCCACAGAAAGATAATTCCTTTATCCACAGCATCTTCTGAACTCGTCTTTGCTCCTTCAATGCTCTAATTAGATTTATAATTATGTATATAGCCCTCCTTCCAGCTAATTTCCTCTCTTACTTTTCAAGTTACAGTGCCTCAGATAATAAAATGCATACCAAAGGATAAATCTACATCACCTTTCCTACTCTTTTCACATAATTTTCTATTCTGTGGTGGCATGTTCTTTGCTGTTATCCTTGATAATCTTTTACTTTTTTGTAATCAGTAGACACACACACCTGGTCTTTATCTGAAACTCATTTAAAAACCAATAATCTTATAAATTCTAGAAATGACAGGCTGACTTTTTTTAGGCCATTAAAAATATCTAAAACACCAAGTTACCTGAGTCTATTCCCTATTTGCATTCCCAATAGATAGTTGGGTTTAGATAGTTAAATGGTTTACTGTATTTCTTTATTCTAATTATTAAATGTTATACCCAGTTATAAACACATCTTTTGAAAACAAACCCTGGAAGAACAAATACATTAGATATTTACTCATACTGAAGAGAATTTCTGAGTACTGCAGTTTCCATTACTTGAAAAATGAAAGGAAAACAAGCTCTTTGGTCTCTGTGGATACTTCATGGTTGGGGAAGGGGGCAATTTCCCTCTGGAAGTTTGTAATTCATTTTACTAGAAGTCTACTTCTGGTTGACAGGATATTTTCCATGTGCGGATAAATGACTGACAAAACATTAAGCCCCATTGAACACAGTTAAGTATTCTTGCTATCTGAGTCCTGCTTTGACATAAGCAGAGAATGATTTTATTTGAACCACACTTAGAATTCATGACAGGTTCACTTTCAAACACCACCACTCTGATGGCATTGCTCTCTTTACACAATGCTTCAATTCCCTTTTAAGAGGATACAGTACCTGTCTGGGTTTGACAAGTAAAACTAAAGTTTTAATAACTCCAAGGTTGTGCCATCGCTGGAAAAGAACTGACGAAAGGTTTAAAAGAATTATTTCAAAAGTGCCTTATTACTTTCATATCAGAATGCATTTAAATAAAAAGCAGACAGTTTCATTACTGTCAAGAAGCACATTTTCAACTATACATTTCTATAGGAACATCTCTATCTATAGCAACACTTCATTGTTTAATTTGAGATATAGACTACATGAGGAACATGTTTCATTGCCTTATTATGTAGGCAATTCCTAAACCTGCTTAGGAGTGATACCAACATACAGACATTGATAAGAAACGCAATACAACAGTTTGTTGGGTGGAGGAGAAAGAATTGTGATTCGAAAATAGTGATGTTAAGGTTTACTACTAAGAAATAATCCTAAATCTGTTATTTAAATTCCTCCTCAAGGATGTCCACTTATAAATGATTTCTCCAAATCCTTTGGGCTACTTTGTTTTCAGCATCTCTCTAATCCTCAAAATTTACTTTCCACCCTTGCAGATCACAATGTCTTTCTGAACATTTTTTGTGATTTCCTAGCGGGTGGAAGTGGAAGTCACTCAGTTGTGTCTCACTCTTTGTGATCCCATGGAATTCTCCAGGCCATAACACTGGAGTGGGTAGTCTTTTCCTTCTCCAGGGGGTCTTCCAACCAAGGGATCAAACCCAGGTCTCTTGCCTTGCAGGCAGATTCTTTACCAGCTGAGCCACAAGGGTAGATGTCTTTTTTTGTTTGTTTTCTTCTCTAGTTCTGGTTGCTGCTTTTGTTCTTTTTAAAGGTTGCTCTTCCCTCTTGTTATGTGATTCATACCATGTTGATCTAAATGTGAAACTCCATACTTTTTCTTAAATTTTGCCACACAAACCACTCACACAAAGTAGATGGATTTGGCAAAGGTTTGAAAGATGAAGGAACATGGCAGCATTACAAGCAATTCCAAAATCAAAGTTAGATATTCCTGATTTTAGGTTTCTTCGCTATTTCAGTAGCAAGGCACCATCTGCATGACACATTACTTTACCTTCTCTCTTCCTCCATCATTCTGTCCCACTTTTCCAATTTCCCTGTCTTCTCCTTGACCACTCTTGACCCCAAACACACTTCAGCTCCCTCATCTATAGCTTCATTGCAGCTGAACCTCAGGTCTCACCTTCTTCCTTAATGATTCCTTAAGTTCTGTTTTTAAACAAAGGCATATCCCTTATTAAGAACAATTGTAGTAACAGTTCTTAGAACATTCACACCATCATACTTGGATATCAGAGCAGTTTCATGTAAGGTCAGTGTAACCATTAATGTTTTGGGCTTGATAATAATAAAGTCATTCGAAGCTTGGCTCAAATTCTAGATTGTCTAATCATTATCAGTGCCATTTCCTATCTGTTTTAAATGGAAACACAACCTTCCTCATAGTATGATTTTGAAAATTAACAAGTGCTCATTACATGCTAAGTTCCTTTCCATCCTTTCTCTGAATATTTCATGGGTTCAAAAATCTGACGGTGAGCCAGATTTCAAACTCATTTCCTTTTAGCCAGTACCACCTTCTGATGGCTTCCATGAGGCTGGTCACATCTTCTGATCTATACTGACATAACTGACAGGCGTAAGCATGCCACTTATTCTTCCCACTCTTGTCACTCTCTCTTGCATTTGGCTGGGATTGAATACCAGCCTTATACTGCCTTATTTACCTGTTGTTGTTTATTTCTTAGCATTGGCATACTATCAGCTTTTGTAGATGTATGAGGAGTTAGGCTATATTTCTGGATGGCTGGTGTTTTCTCAGTGGCTGGTGCTAGGATTGGCCAGGCACCCACTAAACTGGGCCTGTGGGCCTTGATGAATGTAGCTTCCCGACTGCTCTAGCTGTTGCTATTCTGCTTCATTTTGTGATTTCTTGAGTTCGTGCCTTCCTGCTCCCAGCCTGTATGTCTACTGTAGTCTTTCCTATCTTTCTTTCTTTTATTTTTTAATTTATTTTTATTAGTTGGAGGCTAATTACTTTACAATATTGTAGTGGGTTTTGTCATACATTGACATGAATCAGCCATGTATTTACATGTATTCCCCATCCCGATCCCCCCTCCCACCTCCCTCTCCACCCGACTCCTCTGGGTCTTCCCAGTGCACCAGGCCCGAGCACTTGTCTCATGCATCCAGCCTGGGCTGGTGATCTGTTTCACTATAGATAATATACATGTCTTGATGCTGTTCTCTCGAAACATCCCACCCTCGCCTTCTCCCACAGAGTCCAAAAGTCTGTTCTGTACATCTGTGTCTCTTTTTCTGTTTTGCATATAGGGTTATCGTTACCATCTTTCTAAATTCCATATATATGTGTTAGTATACTGTATTGGTCTTTATCTTTCTGGCTTACTTCACTCTGTATAATGGGCTCCAGTTTCATCCATCTCATTAGAACTGATTCAAATGAGTTCTTTTTAACGGCTGAGTAATATTCCATGGTGTATATGTACCACAGCTTCCTTATCCATTCATCTGCTGATGGGCATCTAGGTTGCTTCCATGTCCTGGCTATTATAAACAGTGCTGCGATGAACACTGGGGTCCACGTGGCTCAGATCTGGTTTCCTCGGTGTGCATTATCATAGGTTTGCTAACTGTAATCACTGATTAAATGGTCATGAGTTTCCTTTTTATTCACTCTTTTACCTGTATTTCATGGTATCATGAAGTCGTCTAACAAGATAATATAGTAAAACTAGGATGTATTTGGGCACAATCTCAAAATTTATTACAGCTCTAGGAATTTGCTGGCACATGCTTACTGCGCAGATAGAGTAGTTGTATAGCAGGTATTAGCACTCGGAAACTACAGAGTTGGATTAAGAAGAAGATGAAGTCTGACGTTCCAGGCGTCACTTTGGTTTTTAGTGCCGTGTATTGGGGGGTGGGGGGGAAGCTATAATATATGGAAAAGGAACTTAGGTGACATATGTTAAAAGTTAGACTTGTGTGTAGAAAACAAACTGGTGGTTACCGGAGGGTAGGAAAAGTGGGGGTGTAGGTAAACTGGTGAAGGGGATTAGAAGGTATGAACTTCCAGTTATAAAATAAATAAGTCTTGGGGATATAATGTACAGCATAGGAAACATAGTCAATAATATTGCAATAACTTTGAATGGCTACTAGACTTACAGTCATGATCAATTTGTAATGCATATGTGTCAAATCACTATGTTGTACACCTGAAATTAATATAATATTGTATGTCAACTGTACTATAAAGAAATTCTAACTTTAATAAATTTGCTTTCAAAACCAACTGTCTAAGCTTATTGTAAAAATCTTATTTTAAATTTATTTTTTTTTGCTTAAAATACTCATTCAATTTTTTTTCTATTACTATTCAATTAGGTTATAGATTTAGCAGATTTGGGAAATTTAATTTCCTAGGTTTAATGCAATTTAATTAGCTGATTGGGCTTCCCTAGTGGCTCAGACGATAAAGAATCTGCCTGCAATGCAGGAGACACAGATTTGATCCCTGGGTTGAGAAGATTCCCTGGAGAAGGGAACAGCAATCCATTCCAGTATTCTTGCCTGGAGAATTCCATGGACAGAGGAGCCTGGTGGACTATAGTCCTCGGGGTTGCAAACAGTTGGACATGACTAAGTGACTAACACTAACTGACTGACTGAAATAGTTGATTAATGAATATCTTTAGCTATGTCACACTAAAATCTTAAATCTATTATATTGAATTTTCTTTAAAAATTAAACACAAAATAAGACAGATCTAGGGGCTTCGTAGATTCTTAAATATGTTTATGAACCTAAAAGTCTATTTATATGGATTTAATAAATTGTGTTTTCCTTGGCTTTAAATATTGTCTGAAGCAAAGATTATACATGCTTTACATTAATATCATAAGTATAAGCAACTCAAAGTGAAAGTGAAGTCACTCAGTTGTGTCCGACTCTTTGTGACCCCAGGGACTGTAGCCTACGAGGCTCCTCTGTCCATGGGATTTTCCAGGCAAGAGTACTGGAGTGGGTTGCCACTTCCTTCTCCAGGGTAAGCAACTCAAATTGTCTTAAAATATTTTTAAAAATAGAAACTACAACCACTCTGAGTATTTTACCCTGAAACCTAAGGAATAACACTGGAAATGCTTGAAAGAACTGAGAAGCAGGTCATAGCTAGAATTATTGAATTTGAAAAAAAACCAAAAAATCTGCTGTCCAAGCACCAGAAAATTTATTTGTCCACGGATACTTCTGATGCCCCAGTTTGTCTCAACATCCATGAAAATGATGACTGGGCTCTGAATGACAAGTTAGCTACCTACCACGTCTTCCTTTCTGCCCTTCTGGCTCCACAAAACCACTTGTCCAGGTGGATATGGTGACAGAGGGTGTCCCCTGCTCCTTTTCTACCTTGCAGGCCTCCTCAGAGTATGTCTTACCAGCAGAAGTTGTTTCATATACAGAATCTTAGCTGCCAGGAAGTGTGAGTGCTGCCGTTTTTAGTTCTTGGCTCTTGGAAGGCACATGGAAAGGCAGAACACAGCCTAGAGAACAAAAGGCTAAAGGGGTGAGAATTCAAACACGTAAACCTAGAGTGCAAGTACTCTTTATTGTCTAATGCATAGAAATAGTTTCAACAGTAGTAGAACTAAATTTCTGTTATAATGAGATGATTTGCAACATGGTTTTGCTGAATATTGTTGCTTCTCTGTGTGCTGAGATAGGTATTCTCTTTAGAAAAGTGAAATTTAAACCTTGAAAATTACTCTTTTCTTATGCAAAATCGCAAATCCTTTTCATCTTGTTATATGTGTGATGTTCTTGTTATATTCTGGCAAGTCAAGACTGGATTTTACAGTCATGATAGTATCAGATATTGGCTTAAGCAATAATTCCATTTTTAGCAATTGGATTTGACCCTCTGGTAAAATAACTGATCATTTTTCAGTTTATGCTTTTTTAACCATTTACTTATTTACATCTCTATTGGACTCTAAGCAGACTCAGAACAAAACCATCATTCTGTATTTTTACAGCATCCAGTAGAAGTGTTGTATATGTTGTAAATCAGTGCTTTTAAAATAATTTTTAAAAATCTGCTCTATTTTTCCTCAACATTTTTTTCATTTTCTTGAATGCTATTTAAAATTTCAAAGTAAAATAAATGTATCATTGAAATCTGATAAAAATGATAATTTCAGAAGAAAAACTGTTTGATCTTAAAGGCGACTCATCTCTTTTTTAATATACTTTTTATTAAAGTTTAGTTGATTTCTTAAAAATGTTTATTTTATTGAAGTGGGCTTCCCTGGTGGTTCAGATGGTAGAGAATCCACCCGCAGTGTGGGAGACCTGGGTTCGATCCCTGGGTTGGGAATATCCCCTGGAGGAGGAAATGGCAACCCACTCCAGTCTTCTTGCCTGGAGAATCCCATGGACAGAGGAGCCTGTCAGGCTATAGTTCATGGGGCTGTAAAGAGTCGGACACAACTGAGCAACTAACACGTTCACTTCTTTCATTTCACAAGTTGCTAATATAATACTGAGAGTTCTATTACACACCATACCTAATTTTCCCTGCTATTAGAATCTTATATTAGGTATGCTTTTCACAATTAACAAACTACCATTGGGAGTTCCCTGGTGGTCCAGTGGCTGGGACTCTGCCCCGTCACTGCTGAGGGCAGTGACACTGTTGTTCAATCCCTGGTTGGGGAACTGAGATTCCATAAGTAGCATGGCCGAAAAAAAAAAAAGTAGGGAATTCAGCTCAAGCAGTCCTTCAACTACTGAGCGCTGCTCCCACCTGCCAACCTCTGCCAGTGACTGTTTACCATCTTCTTACTTTTGACCTTTCCAGAAAGTCAAATAAGTGGATTTCTGTATTAGCAACCTTTCAGTTTGGCTTTCACTTGGCAACATTGATTTATGATTCATTCATGTCTTTGTGCAGCTTGATAGCTCATCATTTCTATTACTGAATAGTGTTCCATTTTATGGCTATACCATAGTTTGTTAATCCGTTCACTTACAGTTGTTAGTAATTATGAACAAAGCTGCTGTAAAGTTTGTGTGAAGGTTTATGTGTGGACATACAATTTCAAATCAGTTTAGCAAATGCCTAGCAGAATTATTGGTAGATTTTATGTTAAAACTATATTTAGACTATAAGAAACTGCCAAATAGTTTTTAAAGAGGTTGCACCATTTTGTATTCCTACTGACAATGAAGGAAAGTTTCTATTGCTCCTCATTCTTGCCAGTAATTGGCATTGTCAACTTTTTGGGTATCAAACATTCCAACAGATGTGTAACACTATCTCATTGCTGTTTTAATTTGCATTTGATTAAAGACATATGATGCTGAGCAAATTAAAACAGCAACAGTTTCTCTGCCAGCAACTGTTACTGAGAGTTATGGGAATATTACTTATTCTAATAGGTGTACAGTGGTTTCTTAGCCCATGGGCAAGTGATTGGTATATTTTCTTCAGTGAGGTGTCTTCAGATATCTAGCATATTAAAAAAATTGTGTTTGTTTTCTTAGTGTTGAGATTCAAGCATCCTTTGTATATTTTGGATAAAAATCCTTTATCAGGTATATGCTTTTCTCCCAGATTTGATTTGTTAATATGTCAGCTGTAGATTACAATGGCAAATATATGTACAACATGGGATTCTCTGTATTACCTGAACCAAAGAAATTTTTGAAAATGCAAATTTCTCAGAGATGTCTGGAATCATTAGAATTGGAGAATTATAGAAAGTGACTTCATTTTATATCACTGACTGCAAAATCTAGAGACTTGATTTCATCCTCTTTCAATCTAATGAGGTTGGTATAACTTTTGTCATTTCTCAGTTTAGAAAGCTGACCGTTCACAATTTAATGATGTAAAGATCACTTGACTGATAAGTGGTGAAGCTCTGTTTTATACCCAGGTTTTTATGCCTTGAATATCCATGTTTTTCCCACCACAGACAGTCTTGCTAAGAGTAGCAGAGGTGGAAAGCTAATACATTAAAAGCCATAAAGTGAATCATGATATCTGTGTGAAAGTCATTGGTCTAAGGTGCATAAGTATGTACGTACATATGTGTATGTATATATCTATTTTTCAGTACTAAGCACATAAAATTGTGTATATTTTATATGCTGAGTATTGAAAATATACATAATATAAACATTTTATAATATAATTTCAAGTTATGGAATATATTTATATAATTTATGCTAATATTAATACATGATATTAATATATTTATTATGTGTTACAGATGCCAAGTACTGAAAACAAACTTCCTAACTCATGTTCTATTGAAGAAGGCTGGGATAGGCACAGACCCATTTATACTGAGAAACTGATAGGGAGTCTATATAACTCAATGCTATGTTTCTTTTAAAACTATGAAAAAGTGTTTTGTTTCCCTGAACCTCAAACTCATTTTCTTGGACACAGTGTTCTCTTATTCAGCAGTGTCTTTGTGAAAATTATCAATGCAACACTATTAATCATTTAGCAGCTGGTATAAGAAAGAGCTTTTGGGAGATTTGGGTGGATGTACAATTCAGAAATAATAATTTGCTCGCTGTGCTGCACAAGATGCCTGTCATTTCACTCAAATGAACTGGAGACACATCTTACATTTTTTACATACATCTAAAATTGGAATGTTTAGTGTATGCTTCTTTAATAAGCCTTACCATATTTATAATTTAGTGCTATGAGAATAATAGGTAGATTCTTTGGATGAAAGATTAAAGGTAAGACAAAATAAATGTTATTTCTCAATTCTCTTGAAGTGGCTTGGTTTTTATCAATTAATAATGCCAAATAGCAGGGAAATGTTCAACTGAAATTTGCAAAAGGTACTAGAAAATTTAAAAAATTTCCCTGTAAACTAAAAAGTTTCAGAATGTGTAAGATGTTGCCTATCATGACTATGAATTTATGAATATGGGACTGGCTAACTAAATTTTATTTTAATATCTTGTGGTGCTATGCTTATTGTGTGGTCAAAGGTTATAAACTAACTGAGACATTTACTATAAGATTATCTGGAAAAAGGCACGCTTTTAATTTAAGAGTTAGTTAAATCAATGCGCTGTGCTCAGGCGCCCAGTCATTTCCCACTCTTTGTGACCCCCGTGGGCTGTACCAGACTCCTCTGTCCATGGGAATTTTCCAGGCAAAAATACCAGAGTGGGTTCCCACGCCCTCCTCCAGGGGATCTTCCCAACCCAGGGATTGACCCCAGGTCTTCCACGCTGCAGGCGGATTCTTCACCACCTGTGGCACCAGGGAAGCCCAGTTAAATCACCAATGCTTGTATTTAGAAAAAATGAGTTTATGTGAGGAATAAACAAACCTGGCAAAGTTTTGTGCATGGTATTCATTTAGAGGATGAACATTTGGGGTAATCTGTCATCCCACGTTGCATGCTAAGTCCCTCCAGTCGTCCCTGACTCTCTGAGAGCCTACGGACCGTAGCCTGCCAGGCTCCTCTGTCCATAGGATTTCCCAGGCAAGAATACTGGAGTGGATTGCCATGCTCTTCTCCAGGGGATCGTCCTGACCCAGGGACTGCCCCAAATAAATTTGTCTTTTTCTTATCAAAGTATTATTATTGTCTCAATTCAGTTTTTAAAATGTTGAATTTTTAAAAATTAAAAAAAACATTGCTCTGGTCTAGGTAATGTCAAGTAAACTCAGAAATTGTCCTTTTCCCAACTGGGTCCTTTTTTCTATGAAATCTTTTCACATGTGTGCTTTAACAAGCAAGTCAAGGTTCTGCCCTTTCAGTGATTCTCCCAGCAAACAACCAAAGTCTTGACTAATTACTTTAGGTGTTCAGATCATCTAAGAGCTGCACCTGTTGGTACCAGTGTGAGGAAGGCTAAAGTCAGAGGGGCTGAGGATCAGTCAGTCTCAGTGGCATCACATCAGTCTGCGGCTTGTCACGACGTAAAACCACAGTGTCGCTGGAGAGTATAAGTCCTTGCAAAGAAGTGGTACCAAGTACAGCTAAGAAGCCTAGGTTCCAACTGTCTGGGCTGAAACTCTGGGCTCCATCATTCACCAGCTGGCTGACCTCAAGCAAGCTGCTTATCTCTGTGCCTTACTCCCTTCATATCTGAATAGGAATAAAAGTGGTACCTATCTCATAACATTTTGAATTCAATGACATAGTCCACTTTTAGCATCTAACTGGCACTAGAAAAATACTGTGTAGTATGAATAATCCCAGAAGCACTCTATGAAGACATATACTCATAATATCTGTTGTTCACATTCTTCCCACATTCCCTTTGCTATGTCTCTATCTGCTTCAAAAATAGAAGATGGTTTGCTTTGCATAATGTAATTTCAGAAATATATGCTGCGTCATTTTCCAAGTAGAAAAATACTTTCTAAAATTCCAGTTGATCAATAAATTTTATAACCAAGTAAAATGTAGATTTTTTCATTCATGTGAATTATCTGCTAAGCTTGAAAAACATTGGGAAAGAGAGAACTTCTGTGTGATGGAAAAATAATGAACTCAGATTTCATTTGCATTGTTGAAAGAAAATTTAAATCTCATATTTAATTGATAAGACTGGTGGCTTAGATAGTAAAGAGTTCACCTGCAATGCAGAAGGACCTGGGTTCAATCCCTGGGTTGGGAAGATCCCCTGGAAAAGGATATGGCAACCCACTCCAGTATCCTTGCCTTGAGAATTCCATGGACAGAGGGCTATAGTCCATGGGATTGCAAAGAATCAGACAAGACTGAGTGACTTTCACTTCACTTTCATATTATATTGCATTTTAACTTTTGTTAAGATGAGGCATCAGAACTTGACATCAATTCCCACTGTGAAACAAGAGGAACTTTAAAAACTTTTATGTAATTAACAATAATTTTTGACTAATTATTAATAATGTATTGTTCCATCTATCAGTTGTTTTAAGCATTCTAAGCATTATATACTTAATTTGACTTATACAAAGTTCCTCCTCAGATTCAGTTCCTACCTAGTTTTAACACATATGAATTAATACTTTTTTATTTCCAACTAGAACTTTATTTTGATTTGTGACTTCATCATTCATGAAAACTTTAAGTTCTTCACAGGTGTTTTGACTGACATGGACATAAACGATCACAAAGAGGTAGAAAGTGGAAGCTCCGTCATAGCCAGAGTTAGTGCTATGAAGAGTGTGTGTGTGTGTGTGTGTGTGTATACATGCCATGGCCCAATATGGATATTTTAGCACATATTCTTTTTGATAAACATAAATGTTTGTTCTAAAATTCTTGAACATAAATGTTAAATAATAGATACATAATTCAAAAGAAAACATGTAAAGAGTATGTCATTTAAGAACATTAATTTTTAACAGTTATTAATCTTATTCTTACCCAACTTTATTTGTTAGATCCCTAAAGAGAAAATTTTGATGACTTATCTCTCAAGTGATGTTAAAACACCAGTTTTGTATACAATTATGCTTCCTGATTAACTCACGTTGCTTCTGTTGCTATTGTGGGCTTCACTTAAAACTAAAATACATAGGATATTCTGGTTCTCTTGGGGACTTCTCTTGCTTGTTCATTGTTATAACTTAGTGCTTAGCAAAGTACTCAGCTTATAGTAAGTGCTCAATAAATATTGCATTTTGTAACAAGTAAATGGCTGAGTCAGTGCTGATTACAGAGAACTTTGAGCATTTAAGAATTGAGGAAAGTAGGGAAAACCACTAGAGCATTCAGGTATGACATAAATCTAATCCCTTATGATTTTACAGTGGAAGTGAGAAATAGATTCAAAGGATAAGATCTGATAGACAGAGTGCCTGAAGAACTATGGACAGAGATTCGTGGCATTATACAGGAGGTAAGGATCAAGACCACCCCCAAGAAAAAGAAATGCAAAAAGGCAAAATGACTCTTTGACAAGGTCTTACAAATACCTTTGAAAAGAAGAGAAGCTAAAGACAAAGGAGAAAAAGAAAGATATACCCATTTGAATGCAGAGTTCCAAAGAATAGCAAGGAGAGATAAGAAAGCCTTCCTCAGTGATCAGTGCAAAGAAATAGAGAAAAACAATAGAATGGGAAAGACTAGAGATCTCTTCAAGAAAATGAGAGATACTAAGGGAACATTTCATGCAAAGATGAGCACCAATAAAGGACGGAAATGGTATGGACCTAACAGAAGCAGGAGATATTAAGAGGTGGCAACAATACACAGAATAACTATACAAAAAAGATCTTTATGACCCAGATAACCATGACGGTGTGATCAGTCACCTAGAGCCAGACATTCTGCAATGCGAAGTCAAGTGGGCCTTAGGAAGCATCACTATGAACAAAGCTAGTGAAGGTGATGGAATTCCAGTTGAGCTATTTCAAATCCTGAAAGATGATGCTGTGAAAGTGCTGCACACAATATGCCAACAAATCTGGAAATCTCAGCAGTGGCCACAAGACTGGAAAAGTTGAGTTTTCTTTCCAATCCCAAAGAAAGGCAATACAAAAGAACATTCAAACTACCACACAATTGCACTCATCTCACATGCTACTAAAGTAATGCTCAAAATTCTCCAAGCCAGGCTTCAACAGTATGTGAACTGTGAATTTCAAGATGTTCAAGCTGGATTTAGAAAAGGCAGAGGAACGAGAGATCAAATTGCCAACATCTGCTGGATCACCAAAAAAGCAAGAGAGTTCCAGAAAAACATCTGCTTTTGGTTTACTGACTATGCCAAAGCCTTTGACTGTGTGGATCACAACAAACTGTGGAAAATTCTGAAGATGGGAATACCAGACCACCTGACCTGCCTCCTGAGAAATCTGTATGCAGATCAAGAAGCAACAGTTAGAACTGGACATGGAACAACAGACAAGTTTCAAATTGGGAAAGGAGTATGTCAAGGCTGTATATTGTCACCCTGCTCATTTAACTTATAGGCAGAGTACATCATGAGAAATGCCAGGCTGGATGAAGCACAAGCAGGAATCAAGATTGCTGGGAGAGATATCCAATAACCTTAGATAAGCAGATGACACAACCCTTATGGCAGAAAGCAAAGAAGAACTAGAGAGCCTCTTGATGAAAGTGAAAGACAAGAATGAAAACGTTGGCTTAAAACTCAGCATTCAGAAAACAGATTATGTCATCTGGTCCCATTACCCATCACTTCATGGAAAATAGATGGGGAAACAACGGAAACAGTGACAGACATTTTGGGGGGGGCCTCCAAAATCACTGCCAATGATGACTGCAGCCATGAAATTAAAAGACGCTTGCTCCTTGGAAGAAAAGCTGTGAACAACCTAGACACCATATTAAAAAACAGAGACATTACTTTGCCAACAAAGGTCCGTCTTGTCAAAGCTATGGTTTTTCCAGTAGCCATGTATGCATGTGAGAGTTGGACTATAAAGAAAGCTGAGTGCCGAAAAATTGATGTTTTTGAGCTGTGGTATTGGAGAAGATTCTTGAGAGTCCCTTGGACTTTAAGCAGATCCAACCAGTTCATCCTAAAGGAAATCAATCCTGAATATTCATTTGAAGGACTGATGCTGAAGCTAAAACTGCAATACTTTGGTCACCTGATGTGAAAAACTGACTCCTTGAAAAAGGCATTCATGCTGGGAAAGATTGAAGGCAGGAGGAGAAGGGGATGGAAGAGGATGAGAGGGTTGGATGGCATCACCTACTCAATGGACATGATTTTTAGCAAGCTCTGGAAGTTGATGAAAGACGGAAAAGCCTGGCCTGCTATAGTCCACGGGGCCACAAAGAGTTGGACAAGACTGAGGAACTAACAAAACAACAGTTATATTGTGTTACAGATGTGTGAGTATGTCCTTTGTGTGTATGATATACATAATGGTACTTGCTCATTTGGCCTTTGTTTTCTTTTGCATAAGTTGGGTAAGCACTAGTCTTCATGATAACTTCAGATGAGAAGACTTCATCATTCTTCTGTCTCAGACCTCAAGGGAAATTCTTCTAGGGATGGGGACAATCAAGATAGAGGTACAAATCACCTTGTCCACATACAGCTATGACTTTCACCCTCAAGGTCTGCTTCTTTTTATTTCCATTTTATTTATGGACTCACTTCTGTTAGCTAGGGGAAGACACAGATCAGCCCTTTACCTTTTTCATTGTTTTAGTCTTACCTCTTGCAGGATATTGTAGAGTTTAGCTACCTGTAGTTTAGGACATCTTCTCCACAAATAAATGTAGGGATGGTTGTAAGAGAAGGCGAAATGACTCAGGACTGGTAATTGGCATCGTTATATGCCACTTCACCTAAGATGTCACTCCATTAGAGCTCTGGCAATCAACAGGGTGGTACTGACAAAGTAATGTGCAGAAACTGGAATGGAAAATGCAGTGATGTATCTCTGAATTGTGTGCGTGTGCTCATTCGTGTCCGATTCTTGGTGACCCAGTGAACTATAGCCCGCCTGGGTTCTCTGTCCATGGGATTTCCCAAGCAAGAATACTGCAGTTGGTTGCCATTCTGTCCTCCAGGGGCTCTTCCTGACCCAGGAAGTGAACCTGCACCTCTTATGCCGCCTGCGTTGGCAGGTGGGGTTCTTTACCTCTGTGCCACCTGAAGTATAAAACTGGAAGCATTACAAGCCACTGCTGAAGGGACACCTTCATTTAATTAATGAGTGGTATGGGGAAAAGTTATTTCCAGATGGATTGAGAAATAGGAGAAAAAATGAAGAGCTTTGAATATTGATGTTTTTCAAATAAATCACATTTAGCTATGAAGGTGAAATATCTTTATTTTGTGAGGTTTAGATAAATGAACCTCAGAAAATTTACCACACAAAGTCTACCTTTGAAATTCCTCTTACAGAAAGACTTCCAGGAAAAAGAGGAATGAATATAGGATGAAGAGACACTATGGGGTAAGAACTTAGTAAGTGTTGTTATTGCTTTAGTAAGCAATAGCAATAACAAACAGACCCCAAAACAACTCAGAATTAAAATTTCAAGTGATTCTAATATAACTTGAGTTGTTGGACATAAGTGGGGGCTGAGAATAATTTAAGGAAAATACAAAAATATTAATGAACTTAGAAATTGAGACAAAAATAAATTCAAAGTTGGGCTTTAGTTAGAAATAATCACATAAAGACAAAAATAGTACGTCTGCTATTTTACATAAAATTCAAGACACCATCAATTGTAAAATACACCATTATTTCATTTACCGCTATGAAAGAAAAAATGCTGCCAACTATGAAAAGAGACTGCCAGTCAAGACACAATGCATTCTTATTTAGATTATTTTTTTTTTTCATATTGAAAGAGCTCTTTTAGACCTATCATTCTCATAAAACTACAAAAAGAAAAACCAAAATAATACTGGTAAGTATATGCCTAAAATTTCTTAGTACTGAGTCCAACTCTTCGAAATGACTTTTCAGGCATTAATGTTTGTGTTTTCCACACAAAATAATCCTCTGTGCTATGAAAAGTGGTGATGAAATATTTTAAAAATGAATTTATAGAAGCTACTATGTATTCTTTGTAGAACAGGCCTACTTTAGACTTCTCCTGAGAAATGCTGCTAAATATGTCCAATTCATCACCCACATCAACATCTTTTCCAGTATCTTTTGGTTCCCAAGGGTTAAATGTATTCTTTTCTCCACTATTTTCTCTACGATTTTCTTCCAAACTCATGGCCCCTAATCTACAGGCTACGACGCTGGCTCTTTTGACATTTCCTGAAGGCTCAGTGAATGACTGCTATGTCATGACTACTGCCTGGCCAACAGGGGTCATAAAACAGTACTGACTTCAGATCTTTCCTGATTTCAAGATATTACATCACCAAATTCATGTATTTTAGGCATCATGAAACACATGCATTTTAGAAACCATGAAATATAAAACTTTCAAACAACTTAAAAAAAAATCAAGCTTTCTAATATAAAGAAGGAAAGGAGAAAAAAGAGAACAATAAAAATATAGTAATACAGAGCATTACAGAGTAATACTAAGCATTACATAGACAAATCCCAGGATAGGGGTAATTTTGGTAAATGTCAGTTCAACTTAAAAGTCTAGAGATAGAGACACACAGATTGGATCTGAAGTAATGTTTACCTGTATGCTGTTGTATTAGGGACTTCGCTGGTAGCTCTAAAGAATCTGCCGGCAATGCAGGAGACCCAGGTTCAATCCCTGGATTGGGAAGATCTCCTGGAGAAGGAAATGGCTATACTAGTCAAGATCTCTCCAAAGGGGGAAAAAATAATGTAAGTATTTACAGGGAATTTAATACAGGGCATTGGTTATGTAGATGTTGGATGAGTAAAATGCAGACGATGATTAGCAGGAGCAAAAAAGAAGAAAGAGTGGTACCCAAAGATCAGAAGATCTGACACTTCTACGCTGGAGTCTAAGAGTCTACACCTGCTGGTGAACTGCTGGAGATGTCACGTCCTGATCCGGATTCACCAGAGAGCTGCCTCTTTGGCAGGGCTGGAACCATGAGCTACACTGAGTCTGCAACCAACGCTGTCATACGCGGCTGTGCTTCCACCACCATGGCTCTGTCACGGCTTCTGCTGCTGCCACCACTCAAGATTCTGCCAGAGATGGGATGCGGGATGAGAGGCAGTTCTCCCCTCCTCCACCATACGAATTCCTATCAGGACTCCCGTTAGCAGAACTTGACAGGAAGCCAGTTGGCAAGAGATCTTGGGAAGTGTCATTTGCAGACTCCCAGCCTCATCCAACACATAGAAGAATACAGAAGGGGCTTCAAACAAACAAAATTAACTGACACCGTTATCTGCAAGACGCGCATTTAAAACAAAAGGACAGGGAACTGTTTATTCATTCATTCATTCAACAAATATTTATAGCATGCCTTTTAAGTGTCGGATCCTCTTCCAGGTGCGATGATACAGCAAGGAGCGAACAAAACAGACGAAATACCTGCTCAGCATATTTTTGACCTGCTAACTCAGGGTAGCTAGACAGCAAAAAAAATGAGTAATTAAATCCTACAATATTTGAGGATGTGACAAATGCTAAAGGGACAGTAAAGCAGGAGGAGGCATAGGGAGGCGTGCATACTTAGTAGCTTCAATCATGTCCGACTGTTTGCGACCCCACGGACTGCAAAAATCCTCTGTCCATTGTATTTTTCAGGCAAGAAAACTGGAGCGGGTTGTCATGTCCTCCTCCAGGGGATCTTCCTGACCTAGGGATTGAACCCACGCCTCCTGCATTGCAGGCAGATTCTCCACTGCTGAGCCACTGGGGAAGCCCAATAGGGAGGCAGGGGATTGCGATTTATTCAAGCAGCGATCTGGAAAGGCTTTTGAAAAAAAGATAAGAAGGAGGAGAAGAAAGAAGTCTGAATGAAATGTGAACTAGTTATTTTAATACTAGTTATTTAATACTCCAAGTAAGGACTATGGTGAAAGTGCAATAAAGAAGTAAAAGAAATATTAGATCAGGAAGACACAGTAATGTGCATAATTTACAGCATATCCCTGCAGCCCAGAAACATAAATAGCAACAATGGAATGCAAATCACAAAGGAAAAATTTTAATGGCATCAAAACGGACAATTAAAAAGACTGTCAGCAAAATTCAAAGACAAGTGGGAGGTTTTTAGAAATTGTTTGTTACCTAGATCACAAAAAGATAAATATCCAAGATAAATAAAAAATTTCTATAATATAATGATATTTGACATGGGAGAAGGACTCAACATATCATTGCTGGTTGTTGACAGAGAAAGGATGAGGGCAACCTCTAAGAGCAGAAGCTGGTCCCTGGCTGATATCCAGAAAGAAAATGCAGACCTCAGACCTGCAGGCTCAAGGAACTGGGTTTTGCCAAAAATCTGAATGAGGCTAGAAGTGAATTTTTTCCATGAGGCCCCAGATAACAGTTTAACCCAGCTGACACCTTGACTTTGACCTTGAGAGATGCAAAGCAGAGAACCCAGCAAAGCCTGATTGGACATCTCATCGGCGGAACTGTGAGATGATATATAGGTGCTGTTCTAAGCCAATAGTTTGTGATATTTTGCTACATAGCTATAGAAAACTGATACAATATTAAAACCCAAAGACTACATCTACCTGAGTATTGTAGAAAATATCAGGTGAAATATCACATCTTCTTCCAGGCTTCTAGATGTCTAAATCTTAGAAAATTTTCAAAACGTGGCCAAATAGAGATTATTACAATATTATAGCTTAAAAAATAATGAGAAAGACAAACCATTCTAGAGAACATAGGCAAAGGCTTTGAATGGCTAATAAAAATGCAAAAGATCTCTAAATTTAAGAATACCAGCATGCATGCTCAGTCACTTCAGTTGTGTCTGACTTTTTGTGAGCCTATGGACTGTAGCCCGCCAGGCTCCTTTGTCCATGGAATTTTCCAGGCAAGAATACTGGAGTGGGTTACCATGCCCTCTTCCAGGGGATCTTCCCAACCCAGGGATTGAACTTGTGTCTCTTGTGTCTCCTGCATTGTAGGGCAGATTCTTTTACCACTAAGCCATCAGGGAGGTCCCAAATTTCTTAATAACAGCTTTCAAAATAACTTAGAATGAAATAATTTTCTGTAGCTTCGGATTGGTAAAAACTGCATAACACCTATTGTTGGGAGGAAATATAAGTGGAAGGAAAACGAAAACTCTTATTGTCTAATGATGAGAGAATAAAGGAGACCAAAAGTTTGACTACTTCAGTAATAGTTACTATTATCAAAAATTCCATTTCAGGTATATTTTATCAAGTATATTTTCCATATTGAAAAGACCAAAGAACTGTACTTAAAAAAAAAAAAAAGCTTTGTTATTTTAAAGAATTGCAGTGCAGGAAAAAGAAGGCCTAGTAGCTTGTTCTGGTGATGATGATGTCTCATTTCCTTATATACCAAAATTAGAGGGTTAAAGAGAGATTTCGCGTCCAGTTGATGCTGCTGCTGCTGCTAAGTCAGTTCAGTCGTGTCTGACTCTGTGCGACCCCATAGACGGCAGCCCACCAGGCTCCCCCGTCCCTGGGATTCTCCAGGCAAGAACGCTGGAATGGGTTGCCATTTCCTTCTCCAATGCATGAAAGTGAAGAGTGAAAGTGAAGTCTCTCAGTCATGTCTGACTTTTCGCAACCCCATGGACTGCAGCCTACCAGGCTCCTTTGTCCATAGTGTTTTCCAGGCAAGAGTAGTAGAGTGAGTTGCCATCGCCTTCTCTGGTGTCCACTTGATAGGGATGCATATACTCATAAGAAACAAATCTTGAGAGAGAAAACTGAATATACATGGTTTGAAAAGAAGTTAGCCATATATACTTTTAAACAAGGAAACTTGCAATATTTATTTTGAACAAATATTGTGGAACTGTGATATTGAAGATCTCTGGGGGTGCTTATTTTATAGCAAAACATTATGTCAGCTGAGTATTTAAGTGAAAAACTAGCATGAACGTCTTTTGATAGTTGGGGACTGATTTTGTCATCACATTCCTGTGGTATTAAATGTAGGAAGATGTACACAATAGTTTTCAGTGTAGCATTATTTGTACAGTAATAAAAAAATATATGAAAACTCCAACTATTCATCACTGTGTGAATACAGAAAGAAGTATTGGAAGATTTGTACAGAGGAATATTATACAGCTTGTAGAATAATCTAGAGCTAGAAATAAAAACTCTGAAGTTTGAGTGCTGAGTGGAAGTCATTTTTAGTGCAATATGCGGCCCAATTCAAAACAGTATCTAAACTCTGATGGATGGGTTTGAAGGAGCAAACTGTGGTGAGTCTTCCAAGGCTGACAAATCTCAAATCATCTCTGTCCTATATTTGGAAAACAAAGTCTCATAGTACAGCTGATCCCCCTGAGGAAGGTTTCAATGGCACAGCTCGCTTTGAAATTTGCCTTGCAATTTGGGTGTCTGACTACCATTGTTGTTTGATTTGGAGTTATGATACCCAATTATTTTTCTGTAAAGTCAAGTCTGCCCCCACTTAAAGCAGGCTAAGTATCAACATAGGAAGATATCGAAAACACAATATTGAATGCATATTGCAGAATCATTGAGCAGTGGGAGTCTTTATGTAAATTATGTAAATTTTTGAACACATGTAAAAAATGTGGCATATTGTGTTATTTTGAACATATTTAAGAAGAATATTCTTAGGATGATTATTAGTTACTTGTAGATTGTGTCTGCCTAATCCTCCTAGACACCGAAATCAGAAAAGAAAAGCTAAACACATATGGCTAACTGGATTTGTGTACCATTTCATCAAAACAAAAATAAGTAGCTGCTTCCTTCGTATAGCAGTTTAGACCTGGCATCAGCAGGCACAAGCGCCTCGGTTGATTTGTGGAGTCAGGGGTTGGAATTTCAGGCTCCTGAAATTCTGTGCTACTTGCCCTGTTGGTAGCTCGTGAATTGACAATGAGGTAATGATGGCCCTGTCCTCCCTTCAGTGTTTGCACATTCTGCTTTCAGGGCTGAAAAACAGAGACATGAAGCTTTATGTCAAAGCCAGACAGACTTCTCTTGAGGAGCCATTGCCTTTCAGGGACTTCTGGGGAGAACACTAGGCATCAATATTTCCTTTTCATCCGGTGGCAAAAATTCAAGGACCAGGGGAATCACTCAAATATTTATAGAAGCTACCTGTCCATGCCAATGCCTGAGCTCTCATCAAACTGAAAGAAAAGCACAGACCTTGTCATCAAAGGCAGTTTCTTCCAAAGGATAAACAACACACACTCTCATATATCTTTAATACAAAAACAAACCTTTGTATTTCTACTGAATGCGTTGGTGTCGAAGGGATAATGATCTGTTTTTCTACCCTAAGAAATAAAGAATGTTGAAATTTATTCTCCAATGTGAAAATTTTTTCACTTTTGGAAAAGTGTCCGTGGATTTGACCAAGCTTCACATTAAATCCCTGTCTCTAACTATCCTCACTGATTCATTTTTTCCCACAAACAAAGCCACTGGAACAAGGTCCTCAAATCTGCTGCTGCAGCTTCTTAAGCCTCGCTGAGTGGTCAGGCAGCTATTTTCCTTGCCCCTAACCTACACTTGCAAACTGCTGGCTCAGCAATCCCGCTGCAGAAAGCATGGCCCTCTGCTCTTTCTCAAGGATCTGCTCTTTGCCATCTAATAATGTAGAGTGTATTTTCCTATGTTATTTTGTTTTTAGATTTAGTCAGAATTGTCAGAGGCTTTTATTTTCACAGCCAGACTTCATGTGTTCTGTGACAGGCTCCTCTGTGGACCATTTCAGTTTATGTGACCTGCTTTCTTTTTTATTTTCATCTCTTTATCTTTAAAAGACTCAGCCCATTTCCTCCTTTCAGCTGCATTAGCAGTGCTGTGTGGAACAGGATTCAGTACCCTTCCACACTGTGTGCTGGTAGGCATTTACACTGGGTGTTTTAAAATTTGCTTTTGAGCCAGAGTTTTACTAGAATGCAATCATTATTCTTTCATCCATGATGTAATCTTTATATTATCAGTTAAGTAAAGCTGTGACTGTACAGAATGGTTAGGAGTGATATAATTATTTATTGCCAGTAGTCAAACATCTGCTGAAAGCTGCAAATTCCCCCAAATGTTAATTTAACAAATATGCTAATATCTGTTAACAGATATGCTAATCCATAGATACATTCTAAATACCAGCTCTTGGATTGGTTAATTCTGACTATATTTGTGTGCATTCACATTTCTTAAATAAACTTTTTGAGTCAGTTTAATAAGCCAACCAATTAGATCAGTTGAGATAAAATTGCCGACCTGGTATGACTGTCCATTTTGACTCATTATATCACCAAATTCAAGTTTTTATAACAATAGGCTTTTAATCTTGTAGTTGTGGTCACCACTACTCTAATAACTTTACATGTAGTCTGAATCTTGGCCAGAAGTCCTCAGACCTATTCAGCCTTCCTCCAAGTTGATTCTGAACAATGAAAATTCAGTCATTATACTTAATTCCTAATCCTGCTGTCAAGTCATTTCACCATCTCCTACCTCATCCATGTTGTCTTATTTCTTTCTTTTTTCTTCATCTTGTTTTCCTCTTAATGCCATTGTTTCTGAATATGTTTTATGGTGTTTAATATCTCATTTTCTGATTAGGCCCTCATTGATCTCTTAAAGAGTATTTAGAAACTTTAACCTTTCTTTGGCCCTTCAAATTTATTCACAAACTAAAGACTCTTGTTATTGTGGTCAGACTTTCATTATCTAACACCTAGCTTCATTTGGATTTTTGCATTTAGCATTCTTTCTTCCTCCCTTCATGCAATATTTTGACTTAATTTTTTCAGGTGCAGCATTTGCTGATTCTTTCCTTGCGTCCAATATCATATTAGTTAGACATGTGATAAAAAGAAGTGTAAAATAATTCTTATCCTTGAGGCGTTTATACTTAAGAGAGAGAGAGAAGTTAAAAACAATAAGACACAATAATTAAGAACTACCTGAGTAGACCTCAAGAGGACAGGCTGCAGGGCAGTGCAGTCTGGCAGTTAAGAACTTCAGCTGCTGTTTGGCTGCTTGTTCCTATACTGAATTCGCCACTTAGAAATCATTTAACCTTGGGGAAATGTCCTTTAGATATTCACTCCTCAGTTTCCTTATATTTTAAATTAAGATACCTATAAAATTTTTTTCATAGGGTTGCTGTCAGAAGGAAAAGAAATGATACACAATTCGTAGGCACATAGTATGTGCTTGAAATTTATTAATATGATTATTACTACCTATCCCGACCTTTGGAGGAAGAGTGAAGAGGTAGTTTAGCACACCTGGCAGTTTGTCTTTGGGAGAATGAGAACAAGGTTGTGAGCTATGACGTTTTATCTGATTTCTGGATCTGCCACTAGAAAACTTTAGTCACCCCACCTTTCTAGAGTGTACCATTTTTTGTATGTAACATGAATGGATTTTAATAATTCACTGTTTCTACTAATTCCCCTAAACTTGGGTTATGCATGGACCCTTAAGGTTCTCAGTATTTAAAATTAATTTGATTATAATGTTACTAACATTATTCAAATAAGCATACCCATAAAGCAAAATATAAACCAGATATAAATCTTTAATACTGATAAAAATTTAAAATTAAACCAAAGTAAGTATTTCCTCCTTTTGGTTTTAATTGCTTTGATTTGCCATGATTTATTTCGTTTGATTCTATGGAATACAAAGAAATAATGCATTTATTCTAACTTTCACTATGGCTTCTATTCATTTATTTACTTTAGGTTTTTATTTTTTGTGGGAGTACAGGTGATTGGCAATGCTGTGATGGTTTCAAGTGGACGGCAAATGTCTCCATTCTCCCGCAAACTCACTGCTGCTTTTAAACACCTGGGCTTTTCTTTCTTAACCCTTAATAGCACACTGGACACCGTTATTCCAGTCACTTGCAGGTATTACAATGATCCTATTTTAAATACTAGAAATTCCAATACCACCTTAGTCAAATAGAGAAAGGTAACATCCTAGTAATGTGGAAAAGTAAAACCAAGTACCACCTGATGGAGTATGCTGAGAACAGAGTATGACTTCTGTTTTATTCCTGTGAAAGGTACATACCATGAATTTTATCATGAACAAACATGCATGAGGCAAACCTGAATTGTACCACATCCTATAGGAGAACTGGCCTGTGCTTTTCAGAAGTCTCAAGGTCATGAAAGACAAGGAGAAACTCTCCCAGATTGAAAAGCGTTAAAGAGACATGACAGTTAAGTGCAGCGTGCGTTCCTGGATTGGATCTTTCTGTCACAAGCGACATTATCGGGACAACTGGAAAAACTGAAAGGAGTCTGAGGACTTGATGCTAGCTATGTTTCATTATTTATTCCCAGATTTTGATAGCTATGGAGAGAAAGTCCTTACTGACAGAAATTGCCTGTGAAAGTATTTGAGGATGATGGGTTGTTGCATCATCAACTTACTTTAAAATGATCCAGGAAAAAGCTATTTGTACTTGCAACTTTTTCATAATTTCAAAATTATTTAAAAGTTATTTTAAAATGTTCTTTACTGAGTTTGAAAGGAAATATACATATGTATATATCCAATTAAAAACTAAACTTCAGCATCTTAAGTAAATATTAATTATATAAATTGTCAGTAATTAATATAATTTAATGTAGATTGATTAAATATTAACTGGTGTTAAGTTAGTTTGCCTCCTCCTGCAGTTTAGTCCCGAACTTCAGTACTGTAGTTCCCAGAGAGAAGAGAGTATGTTCTGTTCTAGCTTCTCCTGCTTCATGGCACCTCTGCTGTTCTCTCTGTTTTCAGAGAGAGCTCCTCACCTCTGCTGCTTGTTTCCTCAGGGTCTGGAACTTGATAAAGGGTGTTTATTTATTTATTTATTTTAATTGGAGGATAATTACTCTTCAGTATTGTGATGATTTCTACCCTACATAAAAGGGTGTTTAGAAGGAAAGGACCATTACCTTCCTGTCTGCTTCACGCTGTGCTGTTCCCTGATGCTGAGCATGCCTCTTCCAAAGGACTCCTGGCTCCCACTCTTATGAACAACCCCTCGGGGGGGGGGGGGTGGGGGGGAGTTTAGAAAGCTCCCTTCAGTATCATCCTAGCCCTAGTAACTTCTGAATGTTCACTTGGTCCCTCAGTAGAAAAGTTCACTACCTCACTATTGAGCTCTGACTGTTCAAGATTTTCTCAGTTACGCTGTCTATCCCAATTAAACCATCAAGGCCACTGCAAACAGTGTCTAATCTTCAGATTCATCCTATCTAGAGACAAGTACCTGTTGCCCTTCAATCCCAAGTTTTGAAGAAATCTCCAGTGTTCTGTTCTAACCTTACACAGGTATGGCTTTTTGCAGCTTATCTTTCATCTAAAGGAAGTAAGAGGCCAGTCTTGCATTCTGAAAAATGTTCCCCCAAAGATCAGAGCAGGGCACCCATATTCCCCTTCTTACTTGGACTGGGAGAATGGCACAGAGTGGAAAAGAAACACCGAGGCATTCTCTACTCCATCTCCTTCAAAGAGTCTTCTCTTCTCAATAAATTCTCAGACTTGCGATGATATTCTCTAAAGGTTTCTTGAACTTTTGTCAACTGTTAGCAAGCCATCACTTTCACTTTTCACTTTCACACATTTGAGAAGGAAATGGCAACCCCCTCCAGTGTTTTTGCCTGGAGAATCCCAGGAACGGGGGAGCCTGTTGGGCTGCCATCTATGGGATCACACAGAGCCGGACACGACTGAAGTGACTTAGCAGCAGCAGCAAGCCATCAACCTGTGGTTAATTGAAACAATTTCATGCATTAATAAATGAGGCATTTTGGCTGAAGCTAAATTTCTGTAAGCAACACAAATATGGTAATGATGGTTTAAACAGATTTTTATTTCATTTTATCTATACTATGTAGTAACTTATTTCTCCCATTTCCTTTCCCTATTCAAACTGCAAGGCACCTTGAGGCTTCTCAGCTTCCCTGGTGGGTCAGATGGTAAAGCATCTGCCTGCAATGCAGGAGACCCAGGTTTGATCCCTGGTTTGGGAAGACCCTATGGAGAAGGAAATGGCAACCCACTCCAGTTCATTTCCAAGGCAAACCATTCAATATCATGGTAATCCAAGTCTATGCCCCAACCAGTAATGCTGAAGAGGCTGAACTTGAATGGTTTTATGAAGACCTACAAGACCTTCTAGAACTAACACCCAAAAAAGATGTACTTTTCATTATAAAGGAATGGAATGCAAAAGTAAGAAATCAAGAGATATCTGGAGTAACAGGCAAATTTGGCCTTGGAGTACGGAATGAAGCAGGGCAAAGGCTAACAGAGTTTTGCCAAGAGAACACAATGGTCATAGCAAACACCATCTTCCAACAACACAAGAGAAGACTCTACACATAGACATCGCCAGATGGTCAATACAAAAATCAGATTGGTTATATTCTTTGCAGCCAAAGATGAAGAAGCTCTATATAGTCATCAAAAACAAGACCAGGAGCTGACTGTGGCTCAGATCATGAACTCCTTATTGCCAAATTCAGACTGAAATGGAAGAACATAGGGAAAACCACTAGCCCATCCAGGTATGATCTAAATCAAATCCCTTATGATTATACAGTGGAAGTAACAAATAGATTCAAGAGATTAGATCTGATAGACAGAGTGCCCAAAGAACTATGGATGGAGATTTGTGACATTGTACAGGAAGCAGTGATCAAAACCATCCCAAGAAAAAGAAATGCATAAAGGTAAAATAGTTGTCTGAGTAGGCCTTACAAATGATAGCTCATGGTGAACGATGTTGGATTCGTGATCTCCAAAGAAGATTTAGCTTCAGGACTAGGGACCAGGCTTGATCACTCAAGAGCTCTTGTGTAGCAGAGTTATATTAAAGTGAAAAAGAGAGAGAGAAGCCTTCTGACATAGGCATCAGAAGGGGGATGGAGAGTGCCCCATCCCTAGCCTTAGCAAGGGAATTATATACTTTTAAACTGGTTATTAGGATAAAAGAATGTCTCAAGGTTGTAAAGATCTTACTGGACCCATTCCCATAACAAACATTTTAAGATAACAGGATTAGTCAGAAGGTTTTCAGAAAGGAGAAACATGTCCTCAAGCAGGACACATTACTGTTATATAATCCTTACTAAAGAATGTAGAAAATGAGTTTGTCCTTTCCTCCTCCTTGAGAATTCCAGGCCCCTCTCTCCTCCTTGAGAGCCCCAGACTCCTTTCTCTTCTTTGGGGACCCCAGACTTTTTAATCAACCTGCCTAGGAATTGACTCTCTCATCCCCCCTTTTCTTCTAGGAGAATTATGTTGCCAAGAATCATGCTGCCAAGGGCAAGGGTATCGTTTTCATTCCATAACTACTTCTTGCTTTTGAGGTGCATGGTCCCTAAATTGTTGAGGCAACATAGTCTCCTAACCCTCATAATGAGGGTCTCTGATTCAGGTGCCCAAGTAATAGCTGGAGGAGGCTGTGGCACTCGTAGGAGCCTGGACACCCATTTGTAACTTAGAAGCTTTCAGACGGTTAGAAGCAAACCCCATTTTACAGTTACAAACGTAAGGCAAAATAGTGACTAAACCAAGTTAAAATCTAATCAAAATTGAAAGTCACATTATGTCCATAGTTAAGGTACAATATGTCATACCAGTCCATCTTAGGATTCTTAGATGCCATCAGATCAAGAAGAGGCATCACATACGATTGTTGTTGGTGAAGGTATTTGCCGAGTTGGAGAAAGTCCTTTCCTTGAAGTGGAGAAATTCACCATGTGAAGCCTTTAATTGATGAGGAGGGGGAGTGCTCTGCAGACCCAGCAATTAGACCCACTGCCACTGCGGAGGCTGGGTCAGGGATCACCTCCCAGAGTTTTCGAAATGTCTGTTGAAAAGCTGAAAGCTGAGTCACATAGTTAGTTAATTCCAAGGTTCAGGATCTATGATAATATCTGTGCACAAAAACAGTCTGTCACTGAGATAATCCCATTTTTGGGGGGCAGTTCGAGCCCTCATTAAAGGTATGGGTAAAATTTTAAAACAACTGTCTTGTGTTCCGTGAGTTAGCTTATATGATTGTCTTTTAATAATGTCATTAGCATTTTC
The DNA here is from genome assembly GCF_963930625.1 of Muntiacus reevesi. NCBI lineage: Eukaryota > Metazoa > Chordata > Mammalia > Artiodactyla > Cervidae > Muntiacus > Muntiacus reevesi. Next base: position 50,233,503 of record NC_089267.1, read on the forward strand.
AACTTTTTCTGAAGATTGGAGTCTCCAGAAACAGTGTAAGGGATATTCTATTCCTAGATTTTCTGACACCCTGTGAGTTACCGCAGCTTTAAAGATGGAGCATTGTTGCTCTGAATTTTAGAGTTTAGGATCCCACTTATACCATGAAAATTCAGTACAGTAAGATTTTGCCCATTAGTAAACTTATGAGCTCTAGGTATTAGCCAAACAATGGTAGCAATTAACCATCAAGCAATGTAGCCACAGCCTTTTTTTCAGTAACAAGCAAACTAAACTCTGATCCTGTTGGGCAAGCTCAAAGTGAGAGCCTGCAGGAGAGCAGATTGAGAACCTTAAAAACCTTTCGGGTCTCTGAGGACCGAACCAGCTTGTCAGCTTGGGGCTACTGAGTCCCAATTATAAGTTTATTAAAGGCCAGGCAAGTTCCCCCAAAAGGTCAAAGAGACCAGGAAAAAGTGACTGGTAAAGGAAAGTTCAGTCCACACGCTCCGCCCATTTCTGGCTGCCCCCCTCACAGGCACCTTGGGTGTCTCTTGGCATTGGCAGCTTGGTATAAACCTCCAACAAGGCTCCCCTTTCTGGGGCTGCCTTCAGGCATCACGAGGCACCGCGAAACCACAAAGCAGGCTCATCACTTGTTTCGCACAGGGCGTCATTCATTCACACAATCACACCGTAGAGTTAGTAAAGTAAAGCGGAAGACGTGTATACTGAGAAAGTAGAGAGTCTAGAGTTCTGAGTGTTCTTACCTTGTCCTGAAAATCCTAGATGAGCCACCAAGATGATAGCTTATGGTGAATGATGTCAGATTTGTGATCTCTAAAGAAGATTTAACTTCAGGACCAGAGACCAGGCTTGATCACTCAAGTGCTCTTGTGCAGCAGAATTTTATTAAAGTGAAAAAGGGACCGAGAAAGCATCTGACATGGGCATCAGAAGGGGGACGGACAGTGCCCCCATCCCTAGTCTTAGCAAAGGAAACATATACTTTTTAATTGGTTATTAGAATAAATAAAGTGTCAAGGTTGTAAAGATCTTACTAGACCCATTCCCATAATACAGATTTTAAGATAACAGGATTAGTCAGAAGATCTTCATAAAGGAGAAATGTCCTCAAGCAGGGCACATTATTGTTATATAATCATAGCTAGGGAATGTAGGAAAAAACGTTTGTCTTTTCCTCCTCCTTGAGAATTCCAGACCCTTATCTCCTCCTTGAGAGCCCGACTCCTTTCTCCTCCTCAGGGACCCTCGACTTTTTATCAACCTGCCTAAGAATTAAGTCTCTCACAAATAGCTGAGAAAAGAAGAGAAGCTAAAGGCAAAGGAGAAAAGGAAAGATACCCCCAATTGAATGCAGAATTCCAAAGAATAGCAAAGAGAGATAAGAAAGCCTTCCTCAGTGATCAAAGCACAGAAATAGAGGAAAACAATAGAATGGGAAAGACTAGAGATCTTTCAAGAAAACTAGAGATACCAAGGGGACATTTCATGCAAAGATGAGCACCAGTAAAGGATAGAAATGGTATGGACCTAACAGAAGCATAAGATATTAAGAAGAGGTGGCAACAATACACAGAAGAACTGTAGAAAAAAGATCTTAGTGACCCAGATAACCACGATGGTGTGATCACTCACCTAGAGCCAGACATCCTGCAACGCGAAGTCAAGTGGGCCATAGGAAGCATCACTACAAATAAAGCTAGTGGAGGTGATGGAATTCCAGTTGAGCTATTTCAAATCCTAAAGGATGATGCTGTGAAAGGGCTGCACTCAATATGCAAGCAAATTTGGAAAACTCAGAAGTGGGTACAGGGCTGGAAAATGTCAGTTTTCATTCCAATCCCAAAGAAAGGAAATGCCAAAGAATGTTCAAATTGCTGCACAACTGCATTTATCTCCCACGCTAGTAAAGTAATGCTCAAAATTCTCCAAGCCAGGCCTCAACAGTGTGTGAACCATGAACTTCCAGATGTTCAAGCTGGATTTAGAAAAGGCAGAGGAACCAGAGATCAGATTGCCAACATCCATTGGATTATCGAGAAAACAAGGAAGTTCTAGAAAAACATCTATTTCTGCTTCATTGACTATGCCAAAGCCTCTGACTGTGTGAATCACAAGAAACTGTGGAAAATTCTTAAAGAGATGGGAATATCAGACCACCTGATCTGCCTCCTGAGAAATCTGTATGCAGGTCAAGGAGCAACAGTTAGAACTGGACATGGAATAACAGACTGGTTCCAAATCAGGAAAGGAGTACGTCAAGCCTGTATATTGTCACCCTGTTTATTTAACTTATATGCAGAGTATATCATGTGAAATGCCAGGCTGCATGAAGCACAAGCTGGAATCAAGATTGCTGGGAGAAATATCAGTAACCTCAAATACACAGACGACACCACCCCTTTGGCAGAAAGTGAAGAACTACAGAGCCTTTTCATGAAAGTGAAAAAGGAGAGTGAAAAAGTTCGCTTAAAACTCAGCATTCAGCAAACTAGATCATGGCATCTGGTTCCATCACTTCATGGCAAATAGATGAGGAAACAACGGAAACAGTGACAGACTTTATTTTTGGGGCTCCAAAATCACTGCAGATGGTGCTTGCAGCCATGAAATTAAAAGATGCTTGCTCATTGGAAGAAAAGCTATGACCAACCTACACAGCGTATTAAAAAGCGGAGACATTACTTTGCCACCAAAAGTCCATCTAGTCAAAGCTATGGTTTTTCCAGTAGTCATGTATGAATGTGAGAGTTGGACTATAAAGAAAGCTGAGCACAAAAAATTGATGCTTTTGAACTGTTTTCCTGGAGAAGACTCTTGAGAGTCTCTTGGACTGCAAGGAGATCAAATCAGTCAAACCTAAAGGAAATCAGTCCTGAATATTCATTGGAAGGACTGATGCTGAAGCTGAAGATCTAATACTTTGGCCACCTGATGTGAAGAACTGACTCATTGGAAAAGATTAAAGGCAGGAGGAGAAGGGGATGACAGAAGAAAAGATGATTTGCATGGCATCACTGAGTCAACAGACCTGAGTTTGAGCAAGCTCCAGGAGGTGGTGATGGACAGGGAAGCCTGGTGTGCTGCAGTCTTTTGCAAAGAATCAGACATAACAGTGTGACTGAACTGAACTGAGCTGAACTGAACTGAATTCCTTGGCCACAGCTACTTCATCAGTTGTTGCTCTCAAATGTTGTAGTGCTAGATGGCTTTACTTGAGCACATCAAGTTTCTGAGGAGCATATTTTCCATTTCTCTATATGCTTCACAGTTTCTCTTGCAGATGCAAATGTAGACTGCTTTCAATAGACTCAAATAAATGTTAAGATAAACACTGAATGTGACTCAGCTAGTTGGTAACAGGCTTACTGGGAAATTTTCTGCGAAGTACTGATTCAAATATTTTGAAATAAGATTCAAAAGAATAATGAATGATCCTAGCTGACTTTTACTGTTTGTTTCTCTGAATCCTACATGGAAGAATATTGTTCAGAACAGATCACTTCAAAACCTATAAAAAGCCAACAGGAAATCACAGGTTTCCCTCCCAGCCACATAACTCAAGGTATAGACTCTTCTGATCTTAATCTCTTAGGTCTCATTCCAAGATGCTCCTGCTTTTTATCTACAGACTGCATTCCTGATTTTGACGGTCTATGATTTGTAAGTATGCTGAGCATGATACAGTAATATTATTCTGTGTCTCTTATTCTCAAAGGTGCAAATAGAGACCAGTACTTATTTATTTCCTCATAGGTTGATCTCAATATTTGCAAATATTTTAATAATAACACCACCAAAGTTTCCATAAAATGCTTTCTATTTTTGTTGTAGTGTATTTCTAGTTTTTCCAGCTAGAAATTTAGTAGTGGGTTTTACCTGAAATGTACAAGTAGACCATATTTTTATTTTCACCTCCTTATTTTTACTTAAGATTAAATTGCATTTATAGTATTTTCAGTGAGAAAATTATTTTAAACAGTTGCTCATTAAGGTTACCATTTATAATCCCCCTTACTACATTATATTTGCACCAGAAAATGATAACTCAGAAATGTTTAGCTACAGTTGGCAAGAAAAAATTTACACGATAGCTGGGAGAATAAAACTCTTCCTTTTGGTCCATAAATAGATGGTTTTAATAATTAACTGATTTATGAAATAAGGCATATTATTTTGTAGCTAAAATCATCAGATATTCAACTACCATAAGGAAATTTTTGGTTGTTTTGAGGTGCTTATTCTATCTAAAAATCATATTTGTGATTATATGAATTTTTCAATGTATACTGTCAAGGTGTATATCACATACTATGTTTAAACCCTTGTAAACAAAAAGGAAAAAAATATACACAAGAAGAATTATGTAAGTGAAGTGAATATCTTTAAGCCAATAGCTAAAAACAACTGAGTTACACAAAGCCACTAATCAAAACCTAAGGAGAAAAACATTCTCAGCACTGTTCTCATTTTCTCCTGGTAATTGGTTTTCTTTCTTCATACCTTTGGAATTAGAGGAGACTTAGTGGAAGAAGAAAAGGCACACAGAGAAAATGAGAGCTTGACAGACCCACAGGATTAACATTGGCCTTTTCTTCAGACTTGCTAATGACAGACTTGCTCATAATGCCTGTAACTCTAGGAAATCTCATTCGTTGGTAAGCCACTTCCGGATTTCTTGTACTTGTGGCGGATCATATATGTTTGAATGATTCTCCTCCTTGCATTTTCTTTTTTATGTTTGTGTGAAATACTAGTATTGGATGGTAAATGTTGAAATAAAAGTTGACTTTCCCTGGTTTAGCCTCTAAAAAAGCTAGAGAAACTTTAAATTGAGGGTAGAGCTTTGTCCTTCTCTAGTACCCTGCTCTGTGTATTTTTCTGTTTACCTTCAAGTAACAATGAACTGAGCGTTTCATAATAGATATCATAGATACCTTGAGATGAATCGTCACCAACAGAAAAGTCTGGAACTCAGAGTAGTGGAGCAGAAATATCTTTACACAAGGAATCTGGTCAAGCCTCTTGGCTCTAGTTTAAAACTTCTTCCTATGGCTGATTCATGTTGATGTATGGCGGAAACCATCACAATATTGTAGAATAATTATTTACCAATTAAAATAAAATTAAAAAAGGAAACTTCCTCCTGTGTGTCATATTTCTCAATCACTCCAGAAATCTAGAAGTCAACCCTTTATCTATGATTCTCAGAGCAAAAACCACAATTCTCTTAAACTCTGTAATTAGGATTTTCCCCTTATTTCACTTCTTGGCTTTTAATCCCTCATCATAATTATTGTATTGTTACTATAATACTTGATGATGAAAGTAATATATTTTCTTTAGAGAAAATGTGAAAAATAAAGAAAATAGGGAGAGTAATTAATCCTATCCAAAGATGGGTCAGTAATAATAATTTTGATACATATATTTCAAGATTTATTTCTATGCATACAGGTGCATACATTAATATCTTCAGGGTGTAAAGGAGTATAGTATATGCTCAATAAGTACTTATTGAATGGACCATTGAATATAGAGATCATGTTGGGGCAAGGAGGAGACCAAAACATAGTGAATGAAAAAGGCATAGACCTAAGGAAAATGAACAATGAGGGAAATGAGGCAATATTACATTCACAGAATTCCTTCTTTGCCTTAAAAGCTAAATTACACCATATTTAGCATAAGGATTGTAGATTCAAATTCCAGTCTAATGGTTAATTTCTGGAAATAGAGGCATGTTCTAGGGCCATCTGTGCCAGAGGCTGTCTCATTTTCTTTGCACTGTGATAATTTTGTTTGGGGGCAAGATTCCTATTTTCCCTACAGGGTCTCTTTTTATCCTACCCTCTAAGCATCTGATTTGAAGAGTTTGATATTGCTTCATACAATTCTATCACTTTGAGGAACACAGTAAAGTCTCTGGGGCTAATTTACAGACAGATATAATCAGTTTAAATCTAAAGCATGAGATATTCAAATAGAGATCCAAGATTGAGTAAGTTTTGTGAAGGAAAACTTGTAAATCTTTTCAAGTACTTCTTAAACTTACTCTCAAGAGAATAGTCTCATTTTATATTCTCCATTGAGCTGCATAAATTTCCTCTGTCAGTAAGAGGACCTTTATCAGAAGCTCTGGTAACTGCCTCACTTTTTCTCCCTTGATCATATGTTTGCTTACCTTGTATTGTGAGCTCTATGCAGTGAATCAGGGATTACACAGAGGTTCAGTCAATTAATGTCTTAGATCAAAGGCATCACTCCACAGTTTCTTACATCATTCCATATGTTGGCAGTGATTTTTATGGAGAAAGGTTATTAGTTCTGAGATTACACAGATTTAACCTGAGTACTGGGACAAGTTTTCTTGATGCCATAGTTGATTTCAAAGAGGATTTCATTTCACAAAGTGACAAGATATTGAAAAATTATAGGAAGGGAGTCAGAGAACTCTAACTGGATGGTTCTTCTCTATTTGAAGGAGCTCTCTATGAGGGAGTATATGAGGGAATTCTGAGAGAAGGAGCGTGAGAGGCAACTCTGAGAAAGGGAGAATGTGAGGGAATTCTGAGAGAAGGAAGCTGCTAGGAAACTCAGAGAGAGAAAGTAAGAGGGAATTCTGAGAAAATAAAGGTGAGAGTTAATTCTGAGAGAAGAGGGAATATTGCTAGAGGGAGAATGAGAGGGAAATCTAAGTGAGGGAGGGTGAAAGGGAATTCTGAGAGAAGGGTGAGAGATAAATATGAGAGAGGACAGTGTGAGGGAATTCTGAGAGAAAAAGGGAATTCTAAGAGAAGGCAAGTGAAGATATTCTCAGGAAAGGAGGGAGTGAGGGAATGCTCAGTGAGAGAGGGTGTGAGAGAAATACGAGAGAAGGAAAATGAGAGGGAATTCTGAAAGAAGTAAGGTGAAAAGGAATTCTATGTTGTTGTAAAGTCCCTAAGTTATGTGCCACAATTTTTTTTTTTGTTTGTTTCCAGGCTCCTCTGTCTAAGCAATTTCCCAGGCAAGAATACTGGAGTGGGTCACAATTTCCTTCTTCAGGGCATTTCCCCTCTCCAGGGATCAAACCTGAATCTTCTGCATTAAATGCAGGCAGATTCCTTGCCTCTGAGCCACCAGGGAAGCCCAAGTGAAGGAGGGTGTCAGGGATTTCTGAGAGAAGGAGGGTGAGGAAATTCTGAGAAAAGGAGGGGGGCAGAGAATGGTGAGGTGGAGAGAGAGTGTGAGAGAAAGAGAATGTGAAGGACTTCTGAGAGAAGGAAGATGAGAGGAAATTCCGAAAGAAGGTGAGAGAGAATTTTGAGAGAGGCTGTGAGGGAATTGTGAAAGGAGAGGAGAATTTAGAGAGAAGAAAGGTGTGAGGGAATTCTGAGTAAGGGAGAATGTGAGGGAAGAGTGAAAGGAGCAGGATGAGAGGGAATTCTGAGAAAATGAGAGTGAGAAGGAACACTGAGAGAAGGAAGGAAAAGAGGGAACTTTGAATAAGTGAGAGTGTTAGGAAATTCTGAGTGGAGACTGAGAGGAAATTCTGAGAGGAGGAAGGTGTGACAAAACTCTGAGAGAGGAAAGGTAAAAAGAAATTTTGAGAAAAGTGAGACAAAATTCTGAGAGAAAGAAGATGAGAGAGAACTCTGAGTGAAGAATGATGAGAGGGAATTCTGAGAAAATGAGAGTGAGTGAGAATACTGAGAAAAGGAGACTGAGAGGGAATTCTGAGAGAAGAAGAGTGAGAGAGTTCTGAGAGAAGAGGTGAGAAGGAATTATGAGAGAGAAAGGGTGTGAGGGAGTTCTGAGAGAAAAAAACATGAGAGAATTTTGAGAGATGGAACCTGAGAATGAAATCATAATGAGGGAGGGTGTGAGGTAATTCATAGTGATGGAGGGTATGAAGGAAATATGAGAAAAGGGATAGGTGAAAGGGAATTCTAAGAAAAGGATGTATGAGAAAACTCTGAGAGGGAGAGTTAGAAGGAATTCTGAGAGAAGGGGGGTGGGGGAATTATAACAGGAGAGTGAGAGGGAATACTGAAAGAAGGGTGAGGGGATTGTAAAAGAAGGAGAGTGAGAGGGAATTTTGAGAGAAACTATGAGAGGGAATGCTGAGCAAGGGAGGGATAAGGGATTCTGAGAGAAGCAGAATGTGAGGAAACTCTGAGTGAAGGAGGGTGACAAGGAATTCTGAGAGGAGCAGAATAAGGGTGAATTCTGAGAGAGGAAGGGTGCTAAGCACAGCAGCACAGTAGGGTAAGAGGGAATCTGAGTGAGAGAAAGTGTGAGGGAATTCTGAAAGAAGGTGAGAAGGAATTCTGAGGGAAGAAAGGTGAGAGAGAATTTTGAGTGAGAGAGGATGTGAGGGAATTCTGAAAGGAGAGTGAGAGGAAATTCTGAGAGAAGGAGATTGAGAGGGAATTCTGAAAGAAGAAAATGAGAGGGAATTTTGAGTGAAGGAGAGTGAGAGGGAATTCTGAAAGAAGAAAATGAGAGGGAATTTTGAGTGAAGGTGAGTGAGAGAGAATTCTGAGAGGAGAGTGATAGGGAATACCAAAAGAAGAAATGTGAGAGGGATTTCTGAGTGAGAAAGTGGGTAAAGGACTCTAAGAAAAAGAATGTGAGGAAATTCTAGCAAGGAAGTGTGTGATGTTATTCTGAATGAGGTACTGTAAGAGGAAATCTGAATGAAGGAGGGTGTGAGAAAATTGTGAGAGGAGTGTGATGAAAGAGAGTGATAGGAAATTCTAAGAAGAGAGTGAGATGGAATCCTGAAAGAAGAAAGATGAGGGAATTCTGAGAGCAGGAGGGTGAGAGGCAATTCTAAGAGAAGAAAGGTAAGGGATTCTGAGGGAGAGAGTGTGTGATGGTATTCTGAATGAGGTAGGTAAGAGGGAATCTGAGTGAGGGAGGGTATGAGGAAATTCTTAGAGGAGAATGTGAAGGAATTGTGAGAGGAGAGCACGAAGGAATTGTGAAAGAAAGATGAGAGGGAATTTTGAGAGCAGAAGGTAAGAGGGAATTTTGAGTGAGTGTTTGTAAGGAAATTCTGAGAGAAGGACAGTGAATAAACTCTGAGAAAAGGAGAATGAAAGGGAATTTTAAAAAGAGAAGAGCAGGAGGAAATTCTGAGAGTATGAGAGTGAGAAGGAATTCTGAGAGAAGAAAGATCAGATGGAATACTGAATCAGGGAAGGAGTGAGGGAATTCTGAGTGACAGAGTGTGTGGTGATATTCTGATTGAGGAGTGGAGGAGGGAGGGAATTCTGAGTGAAGGATCCTAAGAGGGAACTGTGAGAGAAGGAGAGTGGGAGGAAATTCTGAGAATGACAGTGAGAGGGAATTGAGAGGGAATTCTGAGAGGAGTGATAGGAAATTTTAAAAGAAGAAGAGTGAAAAGGAATTCTGAAAAGAAAGGTAAGAGAGATTTGTGAAGAAAGGAAAGTGAGAGGAAATTTTGAGAGAATGAGAGTGAGAAATTGTAAGAGGAGAGTGAGGGAATTTTGAGAGAAGGTATGTGAGGGGGAATTTTGAGTGAGGGAGGGTGTGAGGGAATTGTGAGAGGAGAATGAAAGGAATTTCAGAGAGGAGAAAGGTGTGAGAGGAAATTCTGATTGTCTGAGGGTATGAGTGATTTCTGAGAGGAGTGTGTGAGGAAATTCTGAGTGAAGATAGGTGACAAAGAATTCTGAGAGGAAGAGAATGAGAGTAAATTCTGAGAAAGGATGGATGTGAGGAAACTCAGAGAGACAAATGAGGGATTTCTTAAAGAAGAAGTGTGAGAGGGAATTCTGAGAGAAGGAGAGTGAGAGGAAAATCTGAGAGAGAGAGGCTGTGAGGGAATTCTGAGAGAAGGAAGGTGTGAGGAAACAGAGAGAGAAGAAAGGTGTGAGGAAATTGAGAGAGGAAAAGTGACAGGGTATTCTGAGGGAAGGAGAATGAGAGGAAATTCTGAAAGAAGAAAGGTGAGGGAATTCTGAGTGAGGGTGATCATGAGGGAATTGTGAGAGAAGGAATGTGAGAGGCCTTACTGAAAGAAGGGGAGTGAGGAAATTCTGAGAGAAAGAGTGTGAGAGGGAATTCTGAGTTAAAGAATGTGAGAGGGAATTCTGAGTGAGGGAATATGTGATGGTATTCTGACTGAAGTAGGGTAGGAGGGAATCTGAGTGAGGGAGGGTGTGAAGGATTTCTGAGAGAAGGGAGAATGTGAGGGAAATGCGAGAGGAGAGAGTAAGGGAATTATGAAAGAAAAAAGATGAGAGGGAATTCTGAGAGCAGAAAGGTAAGAGGGAATTTTGAATGAAAGAAAGTATGAGGATATTATAAGAGAAGGAGAGTGAGAGGGAATTTTGAAAGAAGAAAGGAATTTTGAGTGAGAGAAGGTATGAGGATATTATAAGAGGAGAGTGAGAGGGAGGGTATTTTGAAAGAAGAAAGGCAAGAGGGAATTTTGAGAGAAGGAGGATGAGAAGGAATTCTGAGAGGAGAGTGAGAGGAAATTGTGAGATAAGAAGTGTGAGGGGGAATTCTGAGAGCAGAAAGGTGAGAAGGAATTCTGAGTGAGGGAGTCTGTGATGGTATTCTGACTGAGGTATAGGGCTAAAGGGAATCTGAGTGAGGGAGAGTGTGAGAGAATTCTGACAGAAGGAGAGTGAGCAGGGAATTAAAAAAAAATGAGAGGGAATTCTGAGAGCAGAAAGATTTCAGAGGCAATTTTGAGTGACAGAGGGTGTGAGGGCATTCTGAAAGAAGGAGAGTGAGGGAATTCTGAAATAAGAAGAGTGAACAGGGAATTTTAGAAGAGTGAGGAAATTCTGAGAGACGATAGATCAGATGGAATTCTGAGTAAGGGAAGGTGTGAGGGAATTTTGAGTGAGGGAGGAGGTGATGGAATTCTGAGGATGGAATGTTTAAAAATATATATACTTCAATCTTTCCATGTTTTTGTAGATTGATATTGTTTTCCTTTCTTTTTACAGTTGCAAATAGCACAACTCTGAACACTTTTATATATGCTCTTTGGTAAACATTTCTGTTGGATCTATACACAGGAATAGAATTGCTGAATTGTTAGGATTATATATGTCAAGTTTTAGAAGATACTGATAAGAAGTTTTCCCCAGTTATTTTACTAGATTAGACTGTCACCAGCAGAATAGAAAAGAGTAATTTTTACTACAACCTGTCAGCATTTGATATTGTCTGCATGTTTTTTCTTCTTTTCAATCATTTTGCTAGCAGTTTTGTTAGTATTTTATAAGCATTTTCTTAGGAACCATATATATTGAAGTGTTTAAAAAGTTAACTGTAGGTGAGTTTTTCACAGTATATTGTTGCTGTTGTTCAGTCACTAAGTCAAGTTGGACTCTGCGACCTTATGGACTGCAGCATGCCAGGCTTTCTTGTCCTTCACCATCTCCCAGAGTTTGCTCAAATTCAAGTCCATTGAGTCAGTGATGCTATCTGACCATCACATTCTGCCACCCTCTTCTCCTTTTGCATTCAGTCTTTCCCAGCATCAGAGTCTTTTCCAATGAATCTTCTCTTTGAATCAGGTGTCCAAAATATTGGAGTTTCAGCTTCAAGAATAGTCCTTCCCATGAATATTTAGGGTTGATTTCCTTTAGGATGGGCTGATTTGATCTCCTTGTTGCCCAAGGGACTTTAAGGAGTTTTTTTCCAGCATCACAATTCAAATTCATCATTTTTTTTTGGCGCTCAGTCTTCTCCATAGTCCAACTCTGACATTCGTACATGACTACTGGAAAAACCATAGCTTTGACTATATGGACCTCTGTCAGCAAAGTGATGTCTCTGCTTTTTAATATACTCTCTAGATTTGTCATAACTTTTCTTCCAAGGAGCAAGCATCTTTTAATTTCATGGCTGCAATCACCATCCACAGTGATTTTGGAGCCCAAGAAGGTAAAATCTGTCACTGTTTCCACTTTTCCCCATCTATTAGCCTTGAGGTGATGGGACTAGATGCCATGATCTTAGTTTTTTGAAATTTGAATTTTAAACCAGCCTTTTCACGCTCCTCTCTCTTTCATCCTCATAAGAGACTCTTTAGTTCCTCTTCACTTTCTGCCATCAGAGTGGTATCATCTATATATCTAAGGTTGGAATGAAAACTGACCTTATCCAGTCCTGTAGCCACTGATGAGTTTCCCAAACTTGCTGACATATTGAGTGCAGCATCATCTTTTAGGTTTTTAAATAGCTCAGCTGGAATTGCATTACCACCACTAGCTTTATTCCGAGAAATGCTTCCTACGCCCCACTTGACTTCACACTCCAGGATGTCTGGCTCTACATGAGTGCCCATATCATCATGATTTTCTGGGTCATTAAGATTTTTTTTTCTATAGTTTTGTGTATTCTTGCCATCTCTTCTTAATCCCTTCTGCTTCTGTTAGGTCCTTACCATTTCTGTCCTTTATAGTGCTCATTCTTGCATGAAATTTCCCTTCATATCTCCAATTTTCTTGAAGAGATCTCTAGTCTTTCCCATTGTTTTCCTCTTTTTCTTTGCATTGTTCACTTAGGAAAGCCTATTTCTCTTTGCTGTTCTGTGGAACTCTGCATACACTTGGGTATATCTTTCCCTTCCTCCTTGGGGCTTTTTGCTTTTCTTTCCTCAGCTACTTGTAAAGCCTCCTCAGACAACTGCTGTTCTTGCATTTCTTTTTCTTTGAGATGACTTTTGTCACTGTCTCCTGTACAATGTTAAGAATCTCTGTCCATGGTTCTTCAGGCACTCTGTCTACCAGTTCTAATCTCTTGAATCTACTTGTCACCTCCACTGTATAATAAGGGATTTGATTTAGGTCATACCTGAATGGCCTAGTGATTTTCCCCACTTTCTTCAACTTGAGCCTGAATTTTGTAATAAGGAGCTGATGATCGGAGCTACAGTCAGCTTCAGTTCTTGTTTTTGCTGACTGTATACAGCTTCTCCTTCTTTGGCTGCAAAGAATATAATCAATCTGATTTCAGTATGACCATCTGTTGATGTCCATGTGTAGAGTCTTCTCTTGTCTTGTTGGAAGAGGGTGTTTCCTATGGCCAGCGAACTCTTTTGACAAAACTCTGTTAGCCTTGCCCTGCTTCATTTTGTACTTCAAGGCCAAATTTGCCTGTGACTCCAGGTATCTCTTGAGTTCTTCTTTTGCATTCCAATCCCTTATGATGAAAAGGACTTTTTTTTGGCGGGGGGAAGTTAGTTCAAGAAGATCTTGTAGGTCTTCATAGAATCATTCAGCTTCAGCTTCTTTGGCATGAGTGGTTGGGAGATAAACTTGGATTAGTGTGATGTTGAATGATTTGCCTCAGAAATGAACCAAGATCATTCCTTTGTTTATAAGATTGCACCCAAGTACTCCATTTCAGGCTCTTTTGTTGACTGAGGCTTACTCCATTTCTTCTAAGGGATTCTTGCCCACAGTAGTAGATATAACGATCATCTGTATTAAATTCACCCATTCCCATTCATGTTAGTTCACTGATTTCTAAAATGTTGATGTTCACTCTTGCCATCTCCTGATTGACCATGTCCAATTCACCTTGGTTCATGGACATAAGATTCCAGGTGCCAGTGCAGTATTGTTCCTTACAGCATTGGATTTTGCTTTCACATCTAAACTGAGAGTCATGTTTGCTTTGGCCCAGTTGCTTCATTCTTTCTGGAGCTCTTCATAATTGCCCTCCACTCTTCCCTAGTAGCATATTGGACACCTTCTGACCTGGGGGCTCATCTTCCAGTGTCATAACTCTTTGCATTTTCATATTATTCATGTTATTCTCTTGGCAAGACTATTGGAGTGGTTTGCCATTCCCTCCTCTAGTGGGCCACATTTTCTCAGAACTCTTCACTATGACCTGTCCATCTTGGGTGACTGTGCACAGCATGGCTCATAGCTTTGTTGAGTTATGTAAGCTCCTTCACTATGACAAGGCTATGAACCATGAAGGTGATTTCACAATGTATACATTTATCAAAACATCAATCATACAACTATATGCAATTTTTGTCAACTATGCTTTAAAAACAATGGAAAAAAATAAAAGTCTGACTATAGAGTACATGATTTTACCCATCAGAAATACATGGGTACTGAAACGTAGCTTTTCCTTAATTTTTAAGCTGATTTCTCACTTCTGTAAAGCTCCACTCCTATGAGTAGGAAAAGAGTTTAAGCCAGCTTATTCAAATTAACTTAGCCTGTATCATCTTAAACAGTTCTTTTCAGGTCAATACAAAATTTAAACCTTTTTCAGGAATTTCTGATCCCTCTGAATGTCTCCTCATCCCATGATGGTGTCTGTGTAGAAGAATGTATCCTCAAGATAGCAGTGAATTCCTGTCTTTGCCTCATCTCCTGGTCTGGAATAGTACTATTTCTTGTTGATCTCTGCTTGATGTGGCTTCACCTTGCCTTGTTTTAGAGGTGCTGCTCTTTTTATAGTTTCATCCAAGGATGAAGTGTCAGGTTTATTATTTCCCTGTGAGACAAACCTTGGGATTTTCTTTTCCTCCTTGTCTTTCTTTTTCTTTCTCCTTTTTCCCTTCTATTTTCCTTCTTTTCCCCTTTCCACCCTCCCTCCCTTCCTTCCTTTCTTTTCCTTTCCCTGTTTATTTCTTTTCTTCTATCTCTCTTCTATATCCCATATGCAATATATGTTAAATTGCTTTTTAAAAAATGTTTGCATTGTTCCATTAATATTTATTAAATAATTTTCTCCTTTGACTCAGTAATTCTATATAGATTAATCTTCCAAACAGTAAAAAAAAAAAAAAGATGTTTTATAAACATATATACTACAAACATATATGCTACAATGAAAAGCTGAAATAGTAAAATATTTAAACAAAGTGAAAGGCAAATTCATTCTGGAACATTCCCACATGTGATCTTATATGGTAAGTAAAATTTTCCCAAGAATATTTAAGAACTTGATTAAATATTCATGATAAATTGGGTTAAAAAATTTAGACACAAAGCTATGAGCTACACACACACACACACTATACACATACACACATTGCATAATTTCCTTAACTTTTCTTCCAAATCATCCAGTAGGTCTTTTTCAGACATATGTTGTTTGAGTCTCCAAATGCTCTACTTTTTTCCATAATGCCATATTTTTTCCTTTATGTTCCATGACTACTCTCTTCTCCCCATTAAAGATGTTTTAAAGCTCAGATTGTTAGAATACAGAGTAAGTCATCCTTGGTCTTAATCCTGTTCAAGAACAGTGGTTAATTTTTTTCCTCAGAGTGACAGAGAAAAGGTTTATTGAATGCACCCTTCTTATTTCATATGCCAAGATCCACTACATAGTCACAGGTGTATCTCTGTGCAATTGGAAGTTTATCTTCCTACTGCCTGTGTGTCTCGTTATCTGCTTTTCTCAGAAGTCACTAGTCCCTGAAAAGTTGCACTATTCTGTAAGCATGGCTACAGAGCCCCTGCCACATCTGCTTTCATGATAGTAATTTTGTTTTCTGATTTATATAGGACGTGGGTCTTTGAGTTAGAAGATATAAGAAAATGTAAGAAATATGTTGCTGCAAGTTTTAGGCATTTTCTTTCCAAAGAAGCAGAACTGGGAATAGATGCAAAGTTCCTTCATTATTGAATCCTATTTGTTTAACTAAAGCATATTGCTGCTGCTGCTGCTCCTAAGTCGTTTCAGTCGTGTCCGACTCTGTGTGACCCCATGGACGGCAGCCCACCAGGCTACCCCATCCCTGAGGTTCTTCAGGCAAGAACCCTGGAATGGGTTGCCATTTCTCTCTCTAATGCGTGAAAGTGAAAAGTGAAAGTGAAGTCGCTTAGTCGTGTCCAACTCTTAGCTACCCCATGGACTGCAGCCTATCAGGCTCCTCTGTCCATGGGATGTTCCAGGCAAGAGTACTGGAGTGGGGTGCCATTGCCTTCTCTGAAAACACTGCAAACTTGAGCAAATGGGAAGAGATTGCTTGGGAGTGCTAATAAAGTCCTCATAAACTTGAGAGTTTTGGAATACCAGACTACCTGACCTGCCTCCTGAGAAATCTGTATGCAGGTCAGGAAGCAACAGTTAGAACTAGACATGGAACAACAGACTGGTTCCAAATCAGGAAAGGAGTAAATCAAGGCTGTATATTGCCACCCTGCTTATTTAACTTATATGCAGAGTACATCATGAGAAACGATGGGCTGGATGAATCACAAGCTGGAGTCAAGTTTGCTGGGAGAGATATCAATGATCTCAGATATGCAGATGACACCACCCTTTTGGCAGAAAGCAAAGAACTAAAGAGCCTCTTATGAAAGTGAAAAAGGAGAGTGGAAAAACTGGCTTAAAACTCAACATTCAGAAAACTAAGATCATGGCATCTGGTCCCATTACTTCATGGCAAATAGATGGGAAAACAGTGGAAACAGTGGCAGACTTTATTTTGGGGGGGCTCCAAAATTACTGCAGATGGTGACTGTAGCCATGAAACTAAAAGACACTTACTCCTTGGAAGGAAAGTTATGACCAACCTAGACAGCATATTAAAAGACAGAGACATTACTTTGCCAACAAAGGGCCACCTAGTCAAAGCTTTGGTTTTTCCAATAGTCATGTATGGATGTGAGAGTTGGACTATAAAGAAAGCTGAGTGCTGAAGAATTGATGTTTTTGAGCTGTGGTTTTGGAGAAGACTCTTGAGAGTCCCTTGGACTGCAAGGAGATCCAACCAGTCCATCCTAAAGGAAATCAGTCCTGAATATTGATTGGAAGTACTGATGCTGAAGCTGATACTCCAATCTTTCGGTCACCTGATGCGAAGAACTGACTCCTTGGTGTCTAGGACCCTGATGCTAGGAAAGATTGAAGGTAGGAGGAGGAGGGGATAACAGAGGATGAGATGGTTGGATGGCATCACCAACTCAATGGACATGAGTTTGAGTAAACTCCGGGAGTTGGTGATGGACAAGGGAGGCCTGGTGTGCTGTAGTCCACGGGGTCACAAAGAGTTGGACATGACTGAGTGACTGAACTGACTGAAACTTGAGAGAATAGTGGAACATAGTAAGTCCTACTACTGTTCTTTGTCCAAAAACTTCTCAGTCAAAAGCTAGGAATGCATACTTTACCAAAAATAATCTGACTTTTAACTGTCGAAATTCTGGATTATGGTACTATAAGTGTCCTAAATAGAGAACATTCTACACAGAAGAAAAACTGAGAGTCTGGTCGAGAAACCCTCTATGAAAATTATACAGTGTTTTCAGGAGACACTTGTTATTTGCTAAAATAGAGTGGAAGTTTGGGGAAAGACACATAAAAGTGATGAGAGAGATTTGGGGCCAGGTTATGGAAGACATTAAATGTTTTTATTTTTTCCCTTAATTGAAGCAAACATGGCATTTTTTGTTTGTTTGTTTTAGAAGGGCTAGAAAGATTTAGTTTTATAAGAGATGGTCAGCATCTTTTCATTGCGTTTCAAACTGTAGGCACAAATGCTGCATGAATTGGGATCTGTTAGCTTGTTCTTCAATATATGCCAAGATCTGGTCACTTTCCATCACCCTCATCTTCACTAGGTAGTTGAACTTACCATCATAGTTCATTTCAATAATTACCTTGGACTTCTAACTGGTCTAACTAGATTTTTGGTTTCTTCTGAAAAATCAGAAAACTCTTTTGAGAAGCTTCGGCCAGCAGTCAGCTAAAGCTTAATAGTACCAAGCTCTATAAATGGGGCTCATTCCGTTTCATTTCATCACCCACTCACTCTACTGTGCATCTGCTTGCTTCTCTTAGGGGTGTTACCTGACCCAGCCAGAAGAAATGTGTTGCAGCCATGGCCCTAGCTGAACTTTTTACAATATGCCAATGATTTTATATGAATATCCTTTCAAAAAACTTCTGTGAAAATTCACCTAAAAAATGTCATGTGCAATTTTGTAAATAAAGTTAAATGACTATATAGCAACTTCTATGAACACTTAGAGGTTCCTGATCCAAATAACTTTGAGAATAGACTATAATGAAGTGTTCTTTGTCTCAGAACTTTTCAACCAAAAGCTAGGAATGCATACTTTACTGAAAATATCTTTTACTGTCAAAATTCTGGATTATGGCACTATTAATATTTTATTTGTTGTAGTTTATCAAAGGCAAACACAGCCTCTTATGCTCTAACTTAATTTTTCTTTCTCAGAGATCATATGGAGAAGTTGTTGGGAAATTTTCCCTTGTCTAGCACTGAGGGAGGGTATCTTAGAAACGGCACTCATTGGCTTCTAAATGTCTAAGATCTAACGTGCCAACTTCCTCAGGCTTTGCAAAAATTTGAATTTAAATTTGTCTGTCTTCAGCCTTTTAAAGGCTATTTGGCTACAGAGGCACAAGAGAAAGGAACATGAGAACCTGCCCTACTGATTGATCCCTATGAATTTAATCTAATTGGGTAGAACTGTGATGTTGTAAAGTGACTGGATATCTTTGCTAAAATGTAAAAACTAAAATGTGTGGAGTAAATTGTTTTATTTATTTTGCTCACATAAAGTGACAATATGATGGTGTGATTGAATGAATGAATAATTAGGCTTTTGGTGTTCAATAAGTGAATTTAAAAGCAAAAAAACTCCCAACTGACTGAATCTAAAGGTAGCAGAAACACCTGTGCCAATTTGGAAGCCAGCACTTTATCTGAGTATGAAGTTTTATTTTAGGCACAATCAGACTAATTACACTGCCAGGTTTTCTAAAGGTGATAGATTTTTCTGTAGAATTCAAATAAGAACCTTTTGTAATATTGCCTTTTCTGCTTTATATATATCAATTTTCCAGGAAATGGATGTGAATTTGAGTAGATTTTAGAAATATCTTCATGATATGATTGAAATAGCAAATGACATATAGTTTCTCTTAGGTCTGCAGAAGAAAGTTTTGTGTTTTTAAGCCAATAAGTGTAAAAAATGAACTCTTTTGCCAAGTACCATGATAGAGTTACATAAAGTTAAAACATCATATTTAAGATGGCTGTCAGTTATATTCTAGTTAGGGTCTGTTACTTTTGGGTAAAGAACAAAAGAAATGGTCAGCTATATCACTCAATCATTTAAGATGTTTCCAAATATTAAAGAAAAGAGGAGGAAAATATATTAACAGTAGGGGATCTGAAAAAATTTTCTTACAATTTATATGATTCTGATATCATTTCCCCCAAATTTAGATCTCCCTGTATGTAGCACATCTTTTATTAACAATCAAAATATAATGTGCATCTTCTGTTTAAAGTAGATTTAAACAAGATTTATGTTCATGTACATACATAATTTTGGCTTAACACATCATTTAGTGACAAATTTAAAAGTACCAGTGATTAGAAGAGTCATTTAAGGGCATTGGGTCAGAGTGAAATTTTGGCTGTCAGTGAACCCTCCGAACATCTTTATGGATGCGGTCACTGTGAGGAGACAGAATTCAAGGGGTCATCTACACACACCTGTGCTTTCCAGTATGGACTAATTGAGCTTATTTATTAGTATTTGCAAATATTTAAGGATTGGTGCTGGCACTCTCAGCAGGCATGTATGTCATAACTCAGCCCTCATGAGCTATCCTGAGAGAGGATTAGGTGTCTCAAAGGTGTTAACACAAGTCCTCTGTGCATCCTTTTGATTTCAGTGTATTGTGATTTTTGCAATTTATTTGTGCCTAACTAAGTGGATTTGCAGATCATATTAACTACTTTTGATGAAACTAAGCCTCTCAAATTGAACAAATTGTTTAAAAAATATACCTGCAAAGAAATCATAGCTTGAATATATCACTAATAATGCAGGTGTAAATAAACCAGAAATGGTGGAGCTTAGACTTCTAACACTGACTCCTCTTCAACCACACTTTAAGCAAAAAATAATAACGTCATAACAATATTTGAGATGTTGATAAAAAAAATAATTGAAATTATCAGAGACCATTTGAAATGTATACATTCAGTGTGTCATTAAGGATGAATCTTGTCCTCTTTATTTAGCCCTGAGTTATTAGCTAATCATGGTATAAAGCCATCATGAACAGCAGGATATTGAAAAAGTAATCATTTAGAATAATAAGGTGATCATTTTTCAGTAATGTTGAGGACCACATGATCCAGTACTTTATAAAATTTGTGTGTGTATACCTACTCAGTCTCATCTCATCTCACACGCTAGTAAAGTTATGCTCAAAATTCTCCAAGTCAGGCTTCAACAGTATGTGAACCCTGAACTTTCAGATGTTCAAGCTGGATTTAGAAAAGGCAGAGGAACCAGAGATCAAATTGCCAACATCCATTGGATCATCGAGAAAACAAGGAAGTTCCAGGAAAACATCTATTTCTGCTTCATTGACTATGCCAAAGCCTCTGACTGTGTGAATCACAAGAAACTGTGGAAAATTCTTAAAGAGATGGGAATATCAGAACACCTGATCTGCCTCCTGAGAAACCTGTATGCGGGTCAAGAAGTAACAGTTAGAACCAGACATGGAACAACAGACTGGTGCCAAATTGGGTAAGTACATCAAGGCTGTATATTGTCACCCTGCTTATTTAACTAAATGCAGAGGACATCATGAGAAACGCTGGGCTGGAGGAAGCATGAGCTGGAATCAAGATTGCTGGGAGAAATATAAAATACTTCAGATATGCAGATGATACTACCCGTATGGCAGAAAGCAAAGAAGAACTAAAGAGCCTCTTGATGAAAGTGAAAAAGGAGAGTGAAAAAACTGGCTTAAAACTAAACATTCAGAAAACTAAGATCATGGCATCCGGTCCCACCACTTCATGGCGAATAGATGGGGAAACAATGGAAACAGTGACAGACTATTTTTGGGGGCTCCAAAATCACTGCAGATGGTGACTGCAGCCATGAAATTAAAAGATGCTTACTCCTTGGATGAAAATTTATGACAAACCTAGACAGCATATTATAAAGCAGAGACATTACTTTGCCAACAAGGTTCTGTCTAGTCAAGGCTATGGCTTTTCCAGTAGTCATGTATGGATGTGAGATTTGGACTATAAAGAAAGATGAGTGCCAAAGAATTGATGTTTTTGAGCTGTGGTATTGGAGAAGACTCTTGAGAGTCCCTTGGATGGCAAGGAGATCCAACCAATCCATCCTAAAGGAAATCAGTCCTGAATTTTCATTGGGAGGACTGATGCTGAAGCTGAAACTCCAATATCTTGGCCACCTGATGCGAAGAACTGACTCCTTGGAAAACAGCCCAAAGCTGGGAAAGATTGAAGGAGAAGGGGATAACAGAGGATGATGTGTTTGGATGGCATCACAGACTCAATGAACATGAGTTTGAGTAAACTGGGAGTTGGTGATGGACAGGCAGGCCTGGCGTGCTGCAGTCCACGGGTCACAAAGAGTGGGACACGACTGAGCGACAGAACTGAACTGAAAAAGATAAAATAAACTGTGTTAAATATATTTCATGTAGTTCGGGAAGTTTATTAGATAGATGGATAAATGCAGAGACTTTTCTAACATTCAGACTTCATGGTAATTGCTGGGTTATATTTCTTTTTGTGGGCACATAAAGAAAGATATGTTCTCAGCATAAATAACTAGATTTTTAAAAAACTGACTGTACTCTGGGTCAACCCAGAGGGATGGCGTGGGAGGGAAGTGGGAGGGGGGGTTGGTTCAAGATGTCGTGACACATGTGCACGTGTGGGTGATTCATGTCGATGTATTGCTAAAACCAGAATATTGTAAACAAATCATCATCTAATTAAAATAAATTAATTTTTTAAAGTAAAAAACCAAAACAAAACTAACTGCAAACTACTTGTTTTATGACAAAATATTTACATATAACTCTTGATAAAATTGCTGATTTGTCTGGAATTATTAAAAGGGTTCTTAGTTATGGTTAGGCTTCCCTGGTGGCTCAGACGGTAAAGTGTCTGCCGACAATGCAGGAGACCCGGGTTCAATCCCTGGGTTGGGAAGATCCCGTGGAAAAAGAAATGGCAACCCACTTCAGTATTCTTGCCTGGAAAATTCCATGGATGGAGAAACCTGGTAGGCTACAGTCCATGTTGCGGCAGAGTCAGACATGACTGAGCCACTTCACTTCACTTCACTTGGTTATGGTTAGAGAGTCCTCTTCACAACTTAAATTCATTCTTTCATTACTTGTATAGAAGCATCATTTTCAATGTTATTAGTATAGCTGGTTTTGTAAAAACAATAATTTTGGATGGTAGAACAGTTTGTATTTTTTATTAAACACAGTAAGAGTGACCATGAGTCTTTTCTAACCCAGGAATTGTCTGGTTGTCTCACGGCAAGTGGTTAAAAGAGCTGACAACTTTTTTAAAAGATATAATTTTTCTCTTAAAAAAGACAAACGTTCCAAATTTGCTGAACTTTCCAGGGATGAGGAGGCATTCCAATATGTGGAAGATATTTTTCTAAAAGAAATAAACACAAAATCTATCTCTTCAAGTTAAAGGTGACATTTAAACAAAGATTGAGAAAATGAATCCTTTTTCAAAGAGCCTTTTGTCAAAAGAGAATTTTAAAAATAGGTACTTGGAAATGTTCACATTGTTATGTAGCTTTGTTGACAAAAACAGTTGTAAGCACATAACCTATAAACTCTAAAGTCTGCATATCTGAAAACAGAAGTTTCTATCTCTTTAAAATCTCCCAAAGGAAGAGCTTTTGGAGGTTTTATCTCTATGTGTTTAAAATAGAATATTATGTTTGTTGTTTTATAATATGTGAATTATATCAGGACAGGTAACACTTACCAGCTCAACTTCATAGTTTCCCTTTCTGATGGACAAGATAGAAAAAAGATATTGTGGTTTAGTGATTGGATGAAGCACGAGTTGGAATCAAGATTGCTGGGAGAAATATCAATAGCCTCAGATATAGAGATGACACTCTCCATATAGCAGAAAGTGAAGAAGAACTAAAGAGCTTCTTCATGAAAGTGAAAAAAGAGAGTGAAAAAGTTGGCTTAAAACTCAACATTCAGAAAACTAAGATCATGACATCTGGTCCCATCACTTCATGGCAAATAGATGGGGGAACAGTGGAAACAATGACAGACTTTATTTTTTTGGACTCCAAAATCACTGCAGATGGTGACTACAGCCATGAAATTAAAAGATGCTTCTTCCTTGGAAGAAAAGCTATGACCAACCTCGACAGTATATTAAAAATCAGAGACATTACTTTGCTAACAAAGGTCCGTCTAGCCAAAGCTTTGGGTTTTCTCAGTGGTCATGTATGGATGTGAGAGTTGGATTATAAAGAAAGCTGAGCACCAAAGAATTGAGCTTTTGAACTGTGGTGTTGGAGAACACTCTTGAGAGTCCCTTGGACTGCAAGGAGATCCAACCAGTCCATCCTAAAGGAGAGCAGTCCTGAATATTCACTGAAAGTACTGATGCTGAAGCTGAAAGTCCAATACTTTGGCCACCTGATGTGAATAACTGACTCATTTGAAAAGACCCTGATGCTGGGAATGATTGAAGGTGGGAGGAGAAGGGGACAACAGAGGATGAGATGGTTGCATGGCATCACCGACTCAATGGACATGAGTTTGAGTAAGCTCCAGTAGTTGGTAATGGACAGGGAGGCCTAGTGTGCTTCAGTAAATGGGGTTGCAAAGAGTCAGACATGACTGAGTGACTGAACTGAACTGAACTGATTGTGGTTTAGTAGAAGCAGCCAGTGAAACACTTTATTAATTTGGATCTATATGTTTTTATAGAGTGTCTTTTCCAGGTATACAGTGTATGCCAATCAATCAAGTAGGAAAATGAGCTGATTTATAAGCCACACCTCAGAATTAGTATATTATAGAACTTAAGACAAATATTAATGCAAATAATTTCCAAATATTTTATGTTGGGGTATATGTTCACATTTTCCTTTTTAACCATTTGAGTTCAGAGTGAAATATCCAGATATCACTGGTCTATGCATAGCTCCTGTTTTAAGATGCCCCAGAATTGGGTTAACATCACCGATGAGGCCTGATCCTATGGGAGGGGTCCATCACCAACCACAACAAGTTTCTGCAATAGCTTATTTCAAAACAGAATATAAAATATTTCTATGTGATATTATTTCTGTACCTTTTTCTTTAGTCTAGAGGAAACTATTACCCTGCATTAAAAAGAAATCGATAAGTAGTCTGCTTACATTTGTCCCTGTTTTCTTCTCAGAGCTAAATCCCACTCCACTCCTCTTCAGTTTCTCCCTTTGTTTCTCTCTGCCTTCAAACAATTCTTTTTCTTTTTGAAAACAAAGAAACAAACCTTCACCTATCTTGTACTAGAGTTATCATTTGCTTTGAATTTCCTTATTGCCAAAGCACCCACAAATATGGGGTGTATTTATTGTTCCAGTTTCTTCACTTCTCCTCTTCACACCCCATGAAAATATGTATTCTGTTGTTTTTACTCTTTTTTTTTTAAAGATCGCTGGATGCCTCCTCAATAAGTAAATGCCCTTGCCCTTACTCTTACTCTCCACAGCCTCTTTGCAGCATTTCACATCATTTACTGAAAGCTTCCTCATCCCCTCTTTCTCATCATTTGTATGATGTGGTAACATCTCATTTTTATGAGATTTCTCACCACTCTTTGTCCTTGTCCCCAAGATATCAAGTGTCAATGTTCAATACTATCCAGTTCCTCTAAATTAAAGAGGATTTTTTTTTTTATATATAAACACCTTTCCAGACACCCCCACCAAATTTTTCCCATCATTTGATTTAGTCATGAAATTGTTAGAAAACTTAATTTACCTACAGATTATTTAATAAAAGGATTATGGAGGTGTTGGTTGGGTTAAAGGCTAAAAAGAAAAAAAAAAAAATGATGGTACAGTACTGAGAATAATCATGATGGGAAATTATCTCCACTTCAAGGGCTAAAGGAAAACGGAGTGATCCAATGTATAAGAGCCTTGCTGTCGTCATTGTTCTGTCACTAAGTCATGTCCGGCTCTTTGTGGCCCCATGGACTGCAGCACACTAGCCTTCTCTATCCTCCGCTATCTCCTGGAGTTTGCTCAAGTTCACGTCCATTGAGCCGGTGATGTTCTCTAAGCATCACACTGAGCCTAGTGAGGCCAGAGACCTGGCAGGAAGTAACTGCTAAGTGGGAGTTACAATTAGGGAGTAATGCAGTTACTACCAGAAGCCAGAGCAAAATCCGGCAGATCTTGGGAGGGGGCAAAGACAGACATTGTATCATCTCTGTGTAATAACTACAAATATTTTTTTCCTGTTAGATTGCTCACCTTAATCTAATTTCCAGGTCAACTGCCTTTTGGCTAATTCCACATGACTTTTGTTGTTGTTGTTGCTATTCCTTCAAACATAAAATGTCTAAAAACAAGTACCATTTATTTTTAAATAAACTAACCCTGAGTGAATTTCAATTCATGCCAAGGTCGCTTTGAAATTTTCTCTCATCTGTATCTGCTTTCCACTGTTCTAATTCTAGGAGTCCCTTAGTCTGCAAGGAAATAAAACAAGTCAATCCTAAAAGAAATCAACCCTGGCTATTCATTGGAAGGACTGATGCTGAAGTTCAATACTTTGGTCACCTGATGCAAAGAGCCAACTCATTGGAAAAGACCCTGATGCTGGGAAAGATAGAAGGCAAAAGGAGAAGGGGCTGGCAGAGGATGAGATGGTTAGATAGCACCACCAATACAATGTATATGAGCTTGCAAAAACTGCAGGAGATAGTGGAGGACAGAGGAAGGAGCCTGGTGTGCTGCAGTCCATGGGATCGCAGAGTAGGACACAGCTTAGTGACTGAACAACAACATTGCCCTTCTGCCTTAATGCCGAGACTCAGTGTCTACTTTGAATTATACTTCTAGAAGTTTAATGCCGTATTTTATTTCCAATGCTCATCTCATCTTGCTTTTTTTATATCCTATATCCTTTGAAATTGAAGTTCTCTCCCAGAGGCAGGAATGTGGCAACCTGCTGATGGCCTTCTGAGTAGCTGTTGTCTGCATGGCCTCCCTCCACGGTTCTCTGAAGAGCCTCTATTCTAGGAGCCACAGCTGTCCCTGCTGTTCTGCTCATCTCTTCAGGCATCTTCAGGGTGGGATTTCCCAATGTCTGGGCACACTTTTGTGGCTAGTGTTAGCCTCCAGATATACACAGTGTTCCAGTTATGATTTTCTTTCTGAACTTCTATTCAAATCTGTATACTCCTAGTGTCTGTCTGTTTCTGCTAATGAATTGTATTCTAGACATTAGTCCCTTCCAATTGGAGGAGTTAACTGGGTTGTTCAAAATTATGGGACTCTCCTAAGTGATCTAATTTATGAAAAATACTGACATCTTAACTACAGTGTACTAAACCAGACAGTTTTAACATTTATTTTTCTAATGTAAAAAAAGTAACACAATTATAAAAACATTGAATGATAAAAAAAATAGAAAACAAACAAAAAAATCTACCTGTATTTATAATGCTAACATCCAGAAACAAAAACTAACAGTGTTTGAGGTTTTTCTAACCACATCAAATATATTAGGCATATATAATATATTACAATAAAAATATCATTCAATGTACAGTTATAGGTAAATGTTTCTAAAGGTTTCATATCTTTAGAAAATACTATATGCATACATACAATGTATTCATACAGTTCAACTAGTTCAGCCTCTCAGTTATGTCCAACTCTGCAACACCATGGACTGCAGCATGTCAGGCTTCCCTATCCATCACCAACTCCTGTAACCTGCTCAGATTCATGTCCATTGACTTGGTGATGCCATCCAACCCTCTCATCCTCTGTCATCCCCTTCTCTTCCTGCCTTCAATCTTTCCCAGCATTGGGAGCTATTCCAATGAATCAGTTCTTGGCCCAGGTATTGGAGTTTCAACTTCAGCATCAGTCCTTCCAATGAGTATTCAGGACTGATTTCCTTTAGGATGAACTGGTTGGATCTCCTTGCAGTCTAAGGGAATCTCAAGAGTCTTCTTGAACACCACAGCTCAAAAGCATCAATTCTTCAGTGCTCAGCTTTCTTTATAGTCCAGCTCTCACATCCATACATGACTACTGGAAAAACCATAGCTTTGACTAGATGGAGCTTTATTGGCAAAGTAATGCCTCAGCTTTTTAATATGCTGTCTAGGTTGGTTATAGCTTTTCTTCAAAGGAGTAAGTGTCTTTTAATTTCATGGCTACAGTTATTTTGGAGCTCAAATAAATAAAATCTGTCACTGTTTCCACTGTTTACCCATCTATTTGCCATGAAGTGATGAGACCAGATGCTATGATCTTTGTCTTTTGAATGTTGAGTTTTATGCCAGTTTTTTCGCTCTCCTCTTTTACTTTCATCAAGAGGCTATTTAGTTCTCCTTCGCTTTCTGCCATAAGGATGGTGTCAGTTGTGTATCTGAGGTTACTAATATTTCTCCCAGTAATCTTGATTCCAGCTTGTGATTCATCCAGTCCAGCATTTCTCATGATGTACTCTGCATATAAGTTAAATAAGCAGGGTGACAATATACAGCCTTGATGTACTCCTTTCCCGATTTGGAACCAGTCTGTTATTCCATGTCCAGTTTTAACTGTTGCTTCCTGACCTGCATACAGGTTTCTCAAGAGGAAGATCAGGGGATCTGGTATCCCCATCTCTTTCAGAATTACCCACAGTTTATTGTGATCCGCACAGTCAAAGGCTTTGGCATAGTCAGTAAAGCAGAAATAGATGTTTTTCTGGAACTCTCTTGCTTTTTCGATGATCCAGCAGATGTTGGCAAGTTGATCTGTGGTTCCTCTGCCATTTCTAAAGCCAACTTGAACATCTGGAAGTTCACAGTTCATGTAGTGCAGAATCCTGGCTTGGAGTATTTTGAGCGTTACTTTACTAGTGTGTGAGATGAGTGTAATTGTGCGGTAGTTTGAATATTCTTTGGCATTGCCTTTCTTTGGGATTGGAATGAAAACTGACCTTTTCCAGTCCTGTGGCCACTGTTGAGTTTTCCAGATTTGCTGGCATATTGAGTGCAGCCCTTTCACAGCATCATCTTTTAGGATGTGAAATAGCTCAACTGGAATTCCATCACCTCCACTAGCTTTGTTCGTAGTGATGCTTCCTATACGTAGTCACTATTTACAAATTGTGTGGCAAGAGAGCCTGAGCACACCATCTTGCCTTATTTTCTTTCTCCGCGCACCATCATATTTTAGAAGCTACCCAGGTGTATGTCCGTGCCCATCTACCAATTTATTCCTCCCCCTCACTTTACCCCTTGTCACCATAAGTTTGTTTTCTGTACCTGTGATTCTACTTCTGTTTTGTAAATAAGTTCAATTGTACTTTAAAAAAAAATGATTACAGGTGTAAGCAATAGCACATACTACTATATATAAAATGTATAACTAATGAGGACTTCCTGCATAGCACAGCAAACTCTATTCAGTATTCTGTAATGACCTCTGTGGGACAAGAACCTAAAAAAAAAAAGAGTAAATATATGCATATGGACATCTGATTCATCTTACTGTGGCGCTAGACCCTAGACGCCAATGCAGGGTACATGAGAGATGCGGGTTCGATCCCTGGGTTGGGAAGATCCCCTGGAGGAGGGCAAGGCAACCCACCGCAGCATTCTTGCCTGGAGAATCGCATGGACAGAGGAGACTGGCAGGCTACAGTCCTTGGGATCGCAAAGAGTTGGACACGACTGAAGTGAGTGAACACACACGTGTACACCTGAAACTGATGCAACATTGTAAATCATCTATACTCTAATAAAAATTTAAAAATAAAATTTAAAATTTGTGTATTTAAATTAACAACAAGACAAAAAAGCTACTCAGGAATCTTCCTGGACACATGCATTCAGGAGGTTCATGGCACTTTCCACAGTTAGAGGTCTTGACTGGAGTCCTAATCCCGACTCACAGCATTTCATATCAGTTCACAGCATTTCTAGAATTTGGCGCACAACATTTCATACTAGCAAAATACCCACTAACCTGTCTTCTTATGTAAAGAAATGGAAGTCTTTAAATTTCCTTAGGTAGACTTAAAAAAAAAAATTAATCAATTTATTTCAATTGGAGGCGAATCACTTTACAATATTGTGGTGATTTTTGCCATATATTGACATGAACCAGCCACGGGTGTACATGTGCCCCCCGGTCCCGAACCCCCCTCCCACCTCCCTCCCCATCCCATCCCTCTGGGTTGTCCCAGTGCACCTGTTTGGGTGCCCTGTTTGATGCATCGAACTTGGACTGGTCGTCTTGTGTAGCCTTTTAAAAGCTATCTTGATCCTCCCTCTCCATTCCCACTCCTATTTGATAAATGTGATTCTGGTTGATTGAAATGTAAAACAAATGCAGCCCTAAAAAATTTCTGTGGTGCTTAATTTTGAGAACAAATGTGTGAAATTCTTCAAAGTATAGCACTAAAGGTGTATCATGCTGCTGTCTTGGAAATTAGCTTAGTAAACCTATTTCTAATGTTGCCCGTGAAACAGCAAAGTCATTCCCTTCAATTTGTTCCATGGAGATTTACTTCCATTTATCAGCCATTCCCTCTACAAGCAGAAGAGGATCCTGAAGATATATATGTAGGCATCGCTGTCTCACTTTATTAAAGACAATGAATCCTTCGTGTGAATGTTTATAGTTTGAGCTCTATCATCTCTGTGACAAATGAAAAGCTAGACATTAGCAGTAAATATTTATCTTAGTCAAAATAAAAGCTCAAAAATACTCTTCCTGTGTTGTTAATTTGTACCTTTCCTTGTCATTAACTTTGTACTACTTCTTGTCAATTTCACAGTGGGAAATAGTGTGAAACAAATGGAAAAGAGTTTGTGGCATCCCCTTTCCCTTAAAGCAGGAAAGAAATCCCAACTGAAAGTAACATTTAAGTCAAAATTATGGTTGCTCCTTTTGTTATTAAACATGTTTTCTGAGTTGGAGAGTAAAATAATAGGTTTAATCAAAAGTTTCTCTCTCTCTTTTTTTTAAATCAGTTTCCATTTATTCCTTTAAAAGCATTTGTTAATTTTCAAAGTGAGTGAGGAATTCCCTTGATTTGTGTTTTAAGTCTGAAAACTGTTATCTTGAAAAGGAACATTTTAGAAAGACGATATACATGATACTTAAATCCTTTCCATCAGACTTTTGTACCATATGTAGTGGATTGTGTCCTTCTTGAATTCATAATTAGAGGAAGAAGCAGATGGCTAGGACTTATTGTAAAATTATCTACCCATTAAATAGCAGCTTATGCATTCTCAATGACTACTTTCTGTAGTGAGGTGAGCCAAACATTTAAGGTGATGTTTTATTTTAAAAGAAGAAACAACATACATTTTTTGCTTTTAGATTACTTGCTGTGTACATCAGAATCACTTCACAGTTCACTTTCAAATTACTATACATTAAGAGTATGGGATTTTTGTTCCAATCCTTTTCATAGACATTGTGACATAGACACCTTTGGAACAACAATCCTTACAATACAACCAGAAAGTTTATTCCTTTTCACTTATTTTCATGTCCTTCTTCTATGAAAATCATTTTCAAAGATATTTGACATACTTCATAGTGATCTTAGGGTTATTTCCAAAAAAGATACATTTGGGCATGTGCCTCATTAGTCCGTGGGTAGAGGCAGGTGAGCTAGCCCATCATTTTCTGATTTTGTTCTAATTCTACCCAGAAGAGTAGAGTAACTAAATGCTGGGGTGAGCCCCTCCATTTCCTGGTGTTGCCCACACATTCTCAGCCATGACATTAGAGGCAGATCAGTGATTCATTCATTCTCATACATAAACCCTTCCACATTTGTTGAACACTTGTGATTGAAAAGCATTCTTTACTTCCTTTCTGTGTATATTTTGGAATTACCTCCTGCTAGCTGTTGATGGACAAAGCATTCTGATTTTGTGAGAAATGAGGCCTGAAGATAGTCAAGTACAATGCTTTTGAAGATTTTATTATACCTTTAGCATGAAGCTTTCAGTTGTCAGATTCATTAAAGTATGGATTTTGTATTACAGAAGCTACATCCCTGGAAGGACGTTTTTGGAATGAGTTCTCTTTCTATACACTCAGAATTTTGTTGGCCTTGTACCTCTACTTTTTCTCCACTTAAATATTCTTTTAGAGAAACTTTGGGGCCTCACCTGGGGACCAAGTCAAAAATTACAACCATGAATTCCATATTTATCCAGCCTCTGTGTTCTCCTGTTAGCTAATATATAGTTGTTAAAGAGTCTTCATTGAAAAAAAGGAATATTTGTATTATATATCAACAATTTTGTGGAAATTCTGGAAATCTCTGCTTTGTCATTTAGTGAAATAAATATATATATGCATAAATAATGTGAGACAATATAATGTAATGTTAAAAAAGCAATGTTAAATGAAAGCAGTTGCTCAAAATTCTGATGAGTGTAAAATTAATGTCTTTATAACTGTGAAACCAGATATTCTTCACAAAGATCTTTTAAAATACATATTACATGCCTTTTATTGAGAGAAAATTATTTCTGAATTATTTTCATGCAAACAATGAAAACAATACAAAAAAGGAGTGATGTTACATTTGCAGTGAAGTCTGTCTGGGCCTTATTGCTATTCCTAGTTTTAACAACCCTTACATATTTAGAACCAACAACTTAAGGAATCAGCTCTGAAAGAAGAAAGTAGATTTCCCTGGAGGACCTCCAAACTGGCCTCAGGCCAGATCTTGTTATCTTCAAGGATTCCACTGTTTAAAGAACAACCAGAAGTTTAGGGAATATGGATACTAGGAAGATTAGGAGTCTGCCATGTATTTCTTTTAGGTTCAGAAACTTAATGTTAACCTAAAGCTTTCCTTCTGTAATCCCAGAGATTGGGATTGACCATTCTTGAACAGACTTGATTTGATCCTAGGAAGCATGTTAAGATTTTTCAATCAGAATTCTCTCTCCCCAGACTTCTAGAGACACCCTTCTTAAAGTGTTAGTTGCTCAGTCATGTATGACTCTTTGCGACCCCATGGGCTGTGGACTTCCAGGCTTCTCTGTCCATGGGGTTCTCCAGGCAACTATACTGGAGTGGGTAACCACTTCCTTCTCAAGAAGATCTTCCTGACCCAGGGATCAAACCCAGGTCCTCTGCATTGCAGATGGATTCGTTACCATCTGAGCCAAAAAGTATGTCAATATGAGATTTCAGTGAAAATAATATATCTATTTTTTCCTTCTCTCAACTGGTCACTGTTCTTATCTGAAATGTACCCCTCTGACTGATACAGCTTTTGTGATTGATACATGAATTTAATAAATCATTGGATGGTGCTCAGCATGAATAATGGAGGTGGCATTCTACAGAACAGCAGAGATGATTGATGTCAAGGTGGACTTGTGAATCAGCAAAAAGAAAAATCAGTTGTGATTAATATTAATTATGTTGGCTCAGTAAGGGCATAAACTTTTAGTTAACTATTACAATATGTGAGAGTTTTTATAAATATGTAATATAAAAATATAAATTGCTTATGTGAGAGTGTTACATGTATATATTACATATAAATACATGTATGTTAAATTGACACTTGCATTCTAATCACCTCCCACTCATTCATTTTAAACAGAATATAGTATGCCTTGTAATGATGTTTGGGGATTTTTAATTTTGCTCATTACCCTCCCCTTAAGATTCTGTGCTTTTTTTATTTTTGTCTATTGTTTTCCAACTTTATTGTTCTGTATTGTATTTTACATATAAAGATATGTCCTTATGCAGGGAGCTTCCCAGGTGACATTCATGGTGAAGAATCTGCTTCCCAAAGCAGGAGACACAAGAGATGTGGGTCTGATTCCAGGGTTGGTAAGATCCCCTGGAAAAGGAAATGGCAATCCACTCCAGTACTCTTGTCTGGAAATTTCCATGTGCAGAGGAGTCTGGCAGGTTACAGTCCACGGGGCTGCAAAGAGTTGGACACGACCGAGGATATACTCGTGCACTGATTTTGTTTTATTGTACTTCGTTTATAGTGCTTCACAGATATTGCTTTTTCTTTCTTTCTTTTTTTTTTTTTTAACAGATTGCAGATTTGTAGCAATCTTTCATCCTGCACGTCTATAAGCACGTTTTCCAACACTATTAACTCACTTCATATCTCTATGTCACATTTTGGTAACTCCTGCAATACCTTAAGCTCTTTAACCATTGTACTCATTAGGGTGGTCTGGGATCAGTGATCTTTGATGTTACCGTTGCCAAAATATCACTACTCGCTAAAGTCTCAGAGGATGGTTAACATTTCTGAGAAATAAAAAATGTTAAAATTAAAGTATGTATTTAGTTCTTTTTTGCACATAATGCTATTGCACATTTAATAAACTACAATAGAATGTAAGCATAGCTTCTATGTGTACTGGGAAACCAACAAATTTCTGTGATGCTGCTTATTGTGGTATTTGCTTTATTGAAATGGTTTGGAAGCAAACCTACGATATCTCTGAGATATGCTTATACTATCTTTTTCTCACATTCATTGCCTCCAATTAACTGTAACTATGAAGAGTGAACTAGCCAACATAAAATTGGATTTTATCTTACCTTTTTAATTAAAAAGAAAATTGCAGTGGTAATTTATGAAAATTCTAATCTAAGACAGGTATTATGTGAAAAAACTTATATTAACTATGTTATTGATAAGCTTTTTCTCTCAATATTCTAAAAGATTATATTCCTCCAGAATATTCTTCAGTGCTGAAGGGAAATTTGACAGCAATCTCAGGAGAAGTAACCTGAAATTTAGCCATAAATTTAAGAAGCAACTGAAAATGTTCACTTAAAACAAAAAAGAACTTACCTAGAGATTGATTTCTAAGCTAGGAACGTGTGCATTATCACTTGTCAGTTATACACTCTCTGTTTGAGTATATATTATGCAATAGTCATTTCTGATAAATCTGTGATTAGTACCTGGGACTAAAGATCTTCTAGTATACTTCTGACTCTACATAGATCAAAGTAAGGGGCTATTTATTTTTATGGTGCTGAAAATATGGATTTCCAGAATATGTTCATTAAAAGAACAATAAATCAAACAGGGACTCTATCAACCTAGAGGGGTGGGGTGGGGAGGAAGATGGGAGGGAGGTTCAAGAAGGAGGGGCCATATGTATACCTGTGGCTGATTCATGTTGAGGTTTGACTGAAAACAACAAAATTCTGTAAAGCAATTATCCTTCAATTAAAAAATAAGTAAATTAAAAAAAATAACCTCTCAGAAACTGACTACTAAAAATAACTATCTACACTAGGACTTTTCTCCAGGGAATCCCTGATTTTCTAGCTTTACCAGAATTAGCAGAATTTCATCTCTGGCTTTCCTCCTTGTGCTGGATGCCACATGAGCAAGTAACCTCAAGAAGTATATCTTAGACATCCTTCCTAAATGTTCAGATCCAAAAGCATGGGACCCAAAGCCTGTCTTCTCAGTTTGAGTTTCAGGAACTATTTCTCTGGACAATCATCATTTGTTCAAGGACTGGTCCATATCAAGGTACATGATACTGTTAAAATTTGATTATCAAAAATTAGATATAAATAAAATCCAAAGGATACTCTTAAATACTTGCAAGAATTTAAAAAAGCAATGCATTAAGTTCATTCTCTAACCAGGGGAGAACAGTTGGAAGAAGGAGCATAGTGAGTTTGGGATGGACAGCTGCACATTGCTATATTTAAAATGGATAATCAACAAAGACCTAATGGATACAGGGTAATTAGGATTATCCTATATCCATTATGATAATCCAAAATGGATATAGCACAAGAAACTCTGCTTAATGTTAAGTAACAGCCTAACTGGGAAAAGAATTTGGGAAAAGAATAGATACGTGTATCTGTATAGCTGAAACACTTTGCTGTATATCTGAAATTAGCACAACAAAGTTAATCAACTATATTCCAATATGAGATAAAAAGTTTTTTAAAAAATCACTTTAAGAAAGCAAGGAACAGTGAATATCTGTGTATGTACCACCCAACATAGAAAGAAATCCATTCCCTTGTGGTCACAGACACTCCTTTATGAGTCCCGATTCTATTTCCTTCATCCTCAGATGTAACTGTTTTATAAACCTGAATTTCAGGTTTATTATTCCCTTGTTTTTCTAATTTTGTATTTATATATCCCAAGCAATCTATTGTTCAGATTAGGTGTTTGAAGTTTATGTGACTCACTTTAATTTTTCAGTTATATTAATATATTTTTCTTCATTTTTTTTTGCCACTCAAAATTATTTTCCTTTTATGTTATGGTGTTTAGCTGCAATTTGTTTATTTTTCTGCTGTATTGGATTCCATTTGCAATCATTTGCAACCATCTATTTACAGATTCTACTGTTGATGGATGCATGACATTTTGACAAGTTAATTTTTTATGTCTGCTTTCATATTCAGTTCTTTTTTCATTTTCATTTATTTCCTATTCCAAAATACTAAGTTATTGAGTTTCAAGCATTTTAAAACTGCTATTGAATTGCCCACTCTAATATCATACTGTCTCTAGTTTCCTTCCAACCTGAGCAATTTTCATTCCAGGCATACGTGTTATGTCACCTTACTGTACACTACTGAGGGCAATGATGTATGAGAAGATTGGGTGGGAGCCAGGAGTGGAGTTTGGGTAATCTTCTGATAATAATAAGTTTTAAAAGAGTAATGTTTTATCTTTAATCAAAATGTTTTGCTTTTTCAGTTTCAGCAAGTAGTATTTTTAAACAAATAAGATGTCTGGGTGATAGGTTATTTCAATTCACTTAGTTTGATGCCCTTTCCACATATAAATACACAAAGCTTAGATGTTACTGTATAATTTACTACATAATTTCCTATGAGTTCATTTGCCTGGCTGTGAGGACCTGAATTTTGTTTTTTTTAATCACTTTTATTTAATGGGGAAAAATCGCTGTTGCTACCAAAAGAGAAGGACAATTAGAAGACTTTTTCTTTTTTCTATTTTCAATGATTTTCTAAGAAAAGAGCTAATTCCCCTAGGATATTAATACTTTATAAAATGAGTAAGAGCTTATTGTGGATCAGGGAGATGTAGTGCTATCTTGGGGAGAAAGTGAAGGAAATTTATAAGGGAGATTAGAAAAGGGGCTGAGATTTTAGTCAAAAAACAGAGCAAGTAATTAACTTCACAGAAGAGATAACATAGTTCATAAGTCCTTCTTGGAGATGCATGATTTTTCTTTATTGATTGATTTACTGCATTGTATGTGTCAGAGAAAATGCAATGAGGCTTAAAATTAAAATGCCTTACTCTGCACATTGAGTAATTTTAATGTACTCTTACGGGATTCTTGTATTTCAAAGGGCTTCCCAGGTGGCACTAGAGGTAAAGAACCTGACTGCCAATGCAGGAGACATAAGAGATGCAGGTTTGTGTCTTTTATCTCCCTGTATTTGTTTTGAAGACATGTGTGTGCATGTGTGCTAAGTCACTTTAGTCGTGTCCAACTCTTTGCGACCCTCTGGACTATAGCCCGCCAGGCTCCTCTGTCCATGCGATTCTCCAGGCAAGAATATTGGAGTGGGTTGCCATGTCCTCCTCCAGGGGATCTTTCTGACCCAGGGATCAAACCCGTGTCTCCTGTGTCTCCTGCCTTGTAGGCAGATGGTTCACCACTGAGCCACCTGGGAAACCCTTATTACAGCATTACTCTTGTTAAATTGTGACACCTTTTACTGCAAAGGAAGAATTTTTACTTTCTTGTCCTTGTTTCTGTGAAACACCAGCATGGTTCTCTTTCTTTGTTAAAAACAAACCAGAACGTGGTGTTGGGAAGGGATAGTCTTGAAAATAGAGGTAATGTGTAATTTCTCATAATTAAGGACTTAAAATTGATGACTATTTAGACTGGAGTACAATCCATATTAGTTTGTTTAACCTGCACAGTGATGCTAAGTCACATTCTCAGGAGAGAGCTATTGCTGAAACAGGATGGGGACATTTATTATGGTTGAAATGCCTTCAGCTGGGCCTAAGCAAGAGTGCAGAGGGACAATGTTGTACAAACTAGATTGAAAGATGCATGCTATGCAAATGCCCTGGTTCTATGACTAGGCCAATCTACCAGCGGTGTTACACTAACCTTGGGTTAAAACAACTCTTTGCTTTCCATTTCCTCATCTGAAAATTGATGAAACCTATACCTGATTTATCTACTTCACAGGATTATTATAATCACTGAATAGAAAAAGGTACATGAAAGATTTGTAAACTTTTACATATTCATTTTAAAAGTGGTAACAATATTGTTTGTGTTCATTTGATTTTCACAGTGGTAGAAAGTCTGGTCCAGATGTTTTTTAGATGGAAATGAAGCTCAGAAAGTAAAAAAATGTCACCTATAATAACACTACTTACATATTCCGTGTTTCTTTCTCGGGCATTCCCTATGGACTTTATTTAGAAAATGTTTCAAAATAGAGTAGAGTTTGCTGGGTGGAGGAATTTTTTGGTGATTATATACTAGATAGAACTCTGTTTCAGCTGTCAAGGACAGAAACCCAAAAGATGCTGCTGCTGCTAAGTCGCTTCAGTCGTGTCCAACTCTGTGCAACCCCATAGATGGCAGCCCACCAGGCTCCTCCATCCCTGGGATTCTCCAGGCAAAAACACTGGAGTGGGTTGCCATTTCCTTCTCCAATGCAGGAAAGTGAAAAGTGAAAGGAAAGTCACTCAGTCATGTCCGAGTCTTCGTGACCCCATCGACTGCAGCCTACCAGGCTCCTCCGTCCACGGTATTTTCCAGGTAAGAGTACTGGAGTGGGATGCCATTGCCTTCTCCCAAAACATACTGCTGCTGCTGCTGCTAAGTCGTTTCAGTTGCTAGCTTAGAAGAAAAACATAAAAAGGAATATGTATTTGTTTGTATAATTGGGTATTCATCCTTGAATAATGCTCAGTCACTCCCCATTTCCTTCTACTTAAGCCACGGCTTCCTCCCCTCCCACACTGCATCAGGGTTAGTCTGTATGACCAATAGATGATAGCATGTGGCTTCTGAGGATAAATCATTAAGGATGTGGTAGCTTCTACCTTGCTCTCCCTTAAACTGTTCACTCGAAGGGAAGCTTTCTGCTAAGTAGCTCCTTGGAGAGATCTATGAGATGAGAAACTCAGGCCTTCTGAGAAAAGTCAGTGAAGAATTAAAGCCTCTAGTAAAATCCATGTGTGAACGAGTAATGTTGGAAAAAATCCTCCAGCCCCAGTCAAATGACATCAAATGACAGTCAAATGGCATCTTGTCTGCAATCTCATCATTGTTGTAGTTACTAAGTCACGCCTGACTCCTTGCAACCCCACAGACTGCAGCACGCCAGGCTTTTCTATCCTTCACTGTCTCCCAGAGTTTGCTCAAATTCTTGTCTATTGAATCAGTGATGCTATCTAAACATCTCATCCTCTACCACCCTCTTTTATTTTTGCTTTGAATCTTCCCAGTTTCAGGGTCTTTTCCAATGAGTCAGCCCTTCACATCAGATGGACAAAGTACTGGAGCTTTAGTGTCAGTATTTCCATATATTCAAGGTTGATTTCCTTTAGGATTGACTGATTTGATTTCCTTGCATTCCAAGGGACTCTCAAGAGTCTTCAGCAGGTTTCATAGAGGTTTAAGATGATTCAGTAGGTTTAAAAACTAAATTAAATAGTAGTGATTATATATCAATATAAAACATAAACTGTCATGAATGGCTAGCTTGGAAATCATACATCTGAAGTTCATGTTAAAACACTTTAAAGAAAAAAATCAAAAGCCTGAAGTAGACCATGGAGGTCATTCTGGAGAGTTGAGAACGTTGGTGAGTAGATTTGAAAAGGTAGTGAATATTTACAACATTAAAACTTCCCAGGGTCAAGTCCCAGGGAATTCTATTAGAACTTAAGTAACTGTGTTAATGTTTTATAAATAGATTAGTAAAATATATATTCAATACAATGTGCCAGCAGAGTGTCTAAGAACATAAATCAAGAGAATCCGCACATGTTATTCATCCTTCCCCAGTGCATATATATAAACATCTTACAGGGATAAAAAGGAACAATGACTTTGCAAATGTACCTAGACCAATGGAATAAGATAAAAATGCTCTTCCCATAAGAAGAAAAAAATATTATATGGTAATAGGGAGTTATACAGAGGGAATTTCAGATCCCAAGGAGAGATTTTTTTTTTGTGATGATACCTGTAATAATATATTTAGCCATTGTTCTATAACTGGAAACTTGGCTTATTTTCTGTTTTTCACTATTAAAATAGTTCTTCCTAGGATCTTGGCTCTTCTTGGCCCTTCATTCTTCCATATACATTTTAGAATCAGCTTTCCATGAGCCACAAAAAATTGTGGTTTGTTTGTTTTTGGTAGAAATGGCACTGAGTGTTTACTTACTATCCATGGAATGGTATATCCTTCCATTTCGTCGTTGTTAAGCGGCTAAGTCATGTCTGACTCAGCTGAGACTCCATGGCTTGTAGCCCACAAGGCTCTTTTGTCCATGGGATTTTCCAGGCAAGAACACTGGAGTGGGTTGCCATTTCCTTCTCTAGGGGATCTTCCTGATCCAGGGATCGAACTTAAGTCTCCTGCATTGGCAGGCAGACACTGATCCACCAGGGAAGCTCATGCCTCCATTTAGGTAATTTTAATTGTAATAAATTTTATATCATTTAAATAAAATCTTATATAGCTTTAGGTGGATCTTACTCTTAGCAGATTTCATTGTAAAAATTCTTGCTCCTGTTTAATAAAATTTAACTGTCTTTTAATGTAATCTATGTTCAAGAAGCTTTAATATTTTCTTACTAAGTCCAATAATTTATCTTTAAATATTTTGAGGGTTTTCTACATAGAAAATATTTTAGCTGAAAATCATGACACATTTTTCCAAACTTTATATCTTTTTCATTCAGATCAGTTCAGTCGCTCAGTCGTGTCCAATTCTTTGTGACCCCATGGACTGCAGCATGCCAGGCTTCCCTGTCCATCACCAACTCCCAGAGTTTACTCAAACTCATGACCATTGAGTCGGTGATGCCATCCAACCATCTCATCCTCTGCCGTCTCCTTCTCCTCCTGCCCTCAATCTTTCCCAGCATCAGGGTCTTTTCCAATGAGTCAGCTCTTCGCATGAGGTGGCCAAAGTATTGGAGTTTCAGCTTCAACATCAGTCCTCCCAACACTCAGGACTGATCTCCTTTAGGATGGACTGGTTGGATCTCCTTGCAGTCCAAGGGACTCTCAAGAGTTTTCTCCAACAAAACAGTTCAAAAGCATCAATTCTTTGGTGCTCAACTTTCTTTATAGTCCAACTCTCACATCCATACATGACTATTAGAAAAACCATTGCCTTGACTAGACAGACCTTTGTTGGCAAAGTAATGTCTCTGTTTTTTTAATATGCTGTCTAGGTTGGTCATAACTTTCTTTCCAAGGAGTAAGCATTTTTAATTTCATGGCTGCAGTCACCATCTGCAATGATTTTGGAGACTCCCAA
This sequence comes from Muntiacus reevesi, assembly GCF_963930625.1. Lineage (NCBI taxonomy): Eukaryota > Metazoa > Chordata > Mammalia > Artiodactyla > Cervidae > Muntiacus > Muntiacus reevesi. The sequence continues at coordinate 50,274,096 of NC_089267.1, forward strand.
CAAACTAAAGTCTGTCACTGTTTCCAGTGTTTCCCCATGTATTTGCCATGAAGTGATTGGAACCACATGCCATGATCTTATTTTTCTGAATGTTGAGTTTTAAGCCAACTTTTTCACTCTCCTCTTTCACTTTCATCAAGAGGCTCTTTAGTTCTTTGTTTTTTTCCATAAGGGTGGTGTCATCTACGAATCTTAGGTTATTGATATTTCTCCTGGCAATCTTGATTCCAGCTTGTGCTTCATCCAGGCCAGCATTTCTCATAATGCACTCTGCATATAAGTTAAATAAACAAGGTGACAGATATCTTCAGGTATCTGCCCCCAGGTGTTTCTTGACTTTGGGTGTTAGTTCTAGAAGGTCTTGTAGGTCTTCATAGGACCGTTCAACTTCAGCTTCTTCAGCATTACTGGTCAGGGCATAGACTTGGATTACAGTGATATTGAATCGTTTGCCTTGGAAACAAACAGAGATCCTTTTGTCGTTTTTGAGATTGCATCCAAGTACTGCATTTCGGACTCTTTTTTGACTATGATGGCTACTCCATTTCTTCTAAGCGATTCTTGCCCACAGTAGTAGATATAATGGTCATCTGAGTTAAATTCACCCATTCCAGTCCATTTTAGTTCACTGATTCCGAAAATGTCGATGTTCACTCTTGCCATCTCCTGTTTGACCACTTCTAATTTGCCTTGATTCATGGACCTAACATTCCAGGTTCCTATGCAATATTACTTTTTACAGCATCAGACCTTGCTTCTATCACCAGTCACATTAACAACTGGGTGTTGTTTTTGCTTTTGCTCCCTCTCTTCATTCTTTCTGGACTTATTTCTCTACTGATCTCCAGCAGCATATTGGGCAGCTACCGACCTGGGGAGTTCATCTTTCAGTGTCCTATCTTTTTGCCTTTTCATACTGTTCATGGAGTTCTCAAGGCAAGAATACTGAAGTGGTTTGCCATTTCCTTCTCCAGTGAACCACATTTTGTCAGAAATTTCCACCATGACCCGTCCATCTTGAGTGGCCCTATATGGAATGGCTTAGTTTCATTGAGTTAGACAAGGCTGTGGTCCATGTAATTAGATTGGTTAGTTTTCTGTGATTGTGGTTTTAGTCTGTCTGCCCTCTGATGCCCTCTCTTGGTGCCTACCATCTTTCTTGGGGTTTCTCTTACCTTAGATGTGGGGTATCTCTTCACGGCTGCTCCAGCAAAGTACAGCTGCTGCTCCTTACCTTGGACATGCTAGTTAAATATGGTAGAAACCTAGTTTACAATGGGTTGCTATTGCCTCCTCCAAGGGATCTCCCCAACCCAAGGACTGAAACATGGTCTCTAGCATTGCAGGCATATTACTGCTGAGCCACCAGGAAGTTTCTTAAGACAATATTGTTATTTATATTGCTAATTATATTTAAAATGAATTTCTTCTTTTTATCTAAATTATCAAACGTTTTGACTTAAACTTATTCATGATACTCTTTTAAGTTTAATCTCTCCTGAACCTGAAATTATGTTCCCTTTTCCAATCTTACTGTCTGACTAATTGGTGCTTTTCCCTTTTATTTTGTGATTAATATTGAAAAAGCTCCACAATTTTACTAGTTTTACCAAAAGCCAAATTTGGTTTGATTATTATTAAATTAACATAATTTAATTTTTTCCCATTTCTTTCATTTCTTCTCATATGTATTAATTCTACATTTTTTTCTTTTCAAATTTATGTGCCTCATTAATATTCAGTTTTATTCCTTTTCCAAAATTAATATATAAGAATAAAATTTTCTTAATTACTGACTTGGCTGTGTCCCAATAGATTCAAAGAAAAATTTTCATTATTGTACAGTTCTAAGTATTTCCTAGCTTCTATTATAGTTTCTTCTTTCACTAATTAATTATTAACAATTTTATTTAAAACTTTTAAGCATATTATTTTTAACTTACTGTTATTAGTTCTTAATTGCACTGCAGTCCTTAAAACTTGTTTTATGATTCAGATTCTATTAAATATGCTGAGATTTATTTTATGGCCTAGTAAATTATCAATATTTGAAAGTATTTCATGAGCTTAGAGAAAAAATTTATTTTCCAGTTGATAGCTATAATGGTTCTATATACCAACTAAGTCAAGTGAGTTGATTGTGATTTTTAAAACCTCTAGTCTTAAAATTCATTTGCTTACTTAAACTATCAATTAGATAAATTCACCAATTTATTCCTGATATCAACACATCTTTGTTTTATGCATGTTTATTAAGTTCTTTATTATTAAGTTCACAAAGATTTAGAATTTTACCTTCATATGAATTAAAATTTATAATTTTTTATTATTCTCAATAAAACTTTTTGCCTTAAAGGCAGTTTTATTTGATGTTAATAAGGCTATACTGAGGTTTCTGAGGTTAGTATTTTCTATGTACACATACATTTTCCCTGTGCTTGTATTTTTCCTTGTCATTTCCTATGTTACCTTGTCATTATAGCTTATGTTTATACCTTGTATGGTGGTGGTTTAGTTGCTAAGACGTGTCAGACTCTTGTTACCTGATGGGCTACAGTCCACAGGATTCTCTGTCCATGGATATCCCAGGCAAGGATATTGGAATGGGTTGTCATTTCCTTCTCCAGGGGATCTTCCCGACTCAGGGATTAAACCTGTGCCTGCATTGCAGGCAAATTCTTTATCACTGAGCCACCAGGGATACCTTATACCTTGCATACCAATGACACTGTACTTTTATAATGTTTATGATTATATAGCTTTATTATCCAGGTTGCTGTTTTACTTAGCTTACCAGTTTTTTAATCCCTGAATTTTTTCTTGATTATTACTTTTTCTTTCTTAAGTAGATTCCCTAGAACTCTCTTTTGTGAACCATTTATAGTGAACATTCTTTTTGAGTATATTAAAATATCTCTATTTCAATCTTACTTTTGAAAAATTGTTAGCCAAATACAGATAACTAGTTTGACAGTTTCTCTCATTCTGAAAATAGCATTCTTCTATTTTTATCATAGTTATTGAGGAATTATAAATCATTGAGATATTGGAAATCATTCTAATCATATTTACTTTGAATTAACTTTGTACATAATCTCTTAAAAACTGATAGCTGTTTTTAATACCTTCCCTTTGTCTTCTATAGTTAACATTTTTAGTATGATATGAGTTGGTATAAATTTCCTTTTTATTTCCCCTGCTTAGGTTTCATTCAAGTTTCTGAATTGAAAATTACACTCTTTCTTCAGTTTTGGAAAATTCTCAATACTCTATATTCTCTCTTTCTGATAATCTAGTAGGTCTTATATTACATCTTCTTACTCTTTGAACTTCCTGTTTATCTTTGTTTTTCCTGTTTTGTAATCTTATAGATTCATTTTTCAGTTTATTTCTAACTCTTTCTAGTCTGCTGTTAACTCACAACATTGCTTTTATTTGCATATTTGTTTCTCATGTTTCTATTTTGTTTTTAAATATTCTGGTCAATTATGATAGATTCTTATTCCTTCATCATACATTTAATTATTTCCTTTATTTGTCTGTATGCATTAAAATATTTACTTTATATTTAGTACTGGAGAATTCTAAGATTACCTTTCCATTTTGGGCAGACACTATAGTTTGTTCTTGTTGGTCATCTTACTATCAGCTTGTCTTCTAATGTGATTAGTAAGTTTTTATTATGAGCTCATATTTCCTGAAACTCTGTGGTGATTCTTTGAGTGCTAAATTCTGTGTATCTCTATCCATCTGCTTCCATCTGTGCAGGGAAACAACAGAAACATAGGTGGTAAATTTTCAGCTTAGATTATTTTAGGGCCATTTGGGTAGGCAAACCTTTACGAATGGGGACTTGTAATTTCAGTAGGTATTTATTTTCTTTGTCATCACAAAACCCAGAATCAAGTTCAAGTTTTGTCTCTTCCTCTAGAGTCTCTCTCTTTGGGAATCTGGTTTACCCACTGAGTCCTCTATGTTCCAGGGCTCCACTGTTATCAGCATTCTCTAATCAAACTTCCTAGGTTTTTTCCTTAAGGTTCTTGCACTCAGCTTGTTAAATCCCAGCTCTCATCTACCCGGGATGGGCAGAAAATTCCAGGGTTAATACAGTCCCAAAACTCAAATATAGATTCTTATTGTTTCTGACTTTAGTGGATTTCATTTACTCTGATTCAAAAGAAAGTGTTATACATGGATATATTTCTCTTTATATCTTTTCTGCCATTATGTTAAAATGGAAGATGCAGGTGTTCTTTGAAACAAATCATGTTCCTCTCCTACTGAAACACTCTATTGTGACTCATCTATTTAGAGTAAAATTAAAAACCTTTCCATGACCTGTACAACTTTATGTGGATGGATCTCTAGCTACTTCTCCATCTCTTTCCCCACAGCTCTTACTCATGTTCTCTCTACTTAAGTCTCAATGAACTCTTTGATTTTCCTCTATCATACTAAGCTTACATTCACATTGAGGCTTTTTAATCTGCTTTTCTATTGAGTGTGAATGTTCTTCCCCCAAATCATGATGTGGCTCCTCAGTTCATTCAGATGTATATTTGAGGCAGGAGGTAGACAGGCCCCTCCCACGGTAAAGCAATAGGAGATTCATTTCTTGTGGGCCAAAACTCTAAGATGAGAATAGCAGGAAAATTAAGAGAGGAGGGTGGGTCCTTCCTAGACCACATATTCCTTGTTCTCAAAGTCAGGAGATCTCCCCAACCACACGTGTGCAAACAGGCTCCTTAGAGGTCAAAGGAGAGTGATGCTAACTGATGCTCTACCCGTAGGCCCCTGTGATAGAATCCACTTTAGCTAAGAGATGCACTCACACACATGGGAGCAACCTGAGATTCAAAAAATACGGACTATGAACCAGGAAAGTTAAAATGATTGGCCGAAGAAACCTGGAAGAAATGCCCCATAAAAGTAACTCAAATTGTCACAAGGGCGCGACTCAGGGGCTTTTCCCTCTGAGTCTGCCCGCATGTCTATCCACACGGACTGTACTGTTTCCTTCTAACAAACGCTTTGTTTCACTGCTTTCTGTTTTTGCGAGAATTCTCTGCAGGTCTAAGGGCCAGGGCCTTTTCACTGACCCCTGGACTGGCAGCTAGGATCTGGTGCTCTCGCTGCCGTGACCCAGCCCCAACATCCGGCTGGGGAACTAAAGCCTCGCTTCAAGCTGCTGCAGGCTAAGGCCACGTGAGATCATATTCAGTGTGTGTCTATCACTGCACATAGACTTTCCTTGTCTATCCAGCATGATATAGCATCCTCTTCCACTGTTCCTGTAACTTGATTTTTCTTCATTGTGCACATCATCACCTGATGTTTACACACACACACACACACACACACACACACACACACACACACACGCATCAGCTTTTTAAATCCTGGCACAAAGTAATCATTCAATAAGTGTTTGTTGAATCGAGTAGTTGATGCCTTCAATTCTGTCACTTTTTTCTTGTGGATTCTTTGTTCTCACATCAATTTAATATAAATTGTCTTCTGTATTTTAACTTGTTTTATAATTTTGTTTAGCTACTATATACTGTGTTCTTCCTATAGGTTAAACAGATATATGTATCATTGTACTCGATTCGAAAAACAACTGAGTCGTGAATTATTTTCCTTATTTCACAGTGAGGAATCTAAAACTCAGGAGAAAGAATAAATCACCTTAGGTTATGCACAGCTAGTTTGAGTAGCAGTCCAAATTATATTTGTTATCACCTCAAAGCGATATTCTTTACAAAAGCTGCTGCACTTATCCTCCCTCTGAAATTCACTGGGCTTCCCAGAAGGTTCAGTGGTAAAGAAGCCACCTGCCAATGCAGGAGATGCAGGTTTGATCCCTGGAGAAGGAAATGGCAACCCACTTCAGTATTCTTGCCTTCAAAAACTCAATGCTGCTATATGCCCAAATGCAACATTGGAAAGCCATAAGGGAAATTTTGGAAGCAAATCATCATTATTCAGGAATTCTAGACCAATCAAGACCTCCTTGCTTAGTATGCAAGAGAGATTCTTGTTCACTAAGTGCCTCCAAAATGAACCTGGGGTGCGTATTTTGAGTGTTGTCTTCATTTTATTTCTTAGCCAGTTGTCTTTATTGAAAAGATGCTTTTGAAAATAACCTAACTAGACCCATGTGTTTCATGGACAATTCAGGGATTCTGGCTGAAGTAACTGTTAAAACATGTTTTAAAAAACCAAAATGTCATTTAAACTTCATTTTTTAATTTGTCTTAATGCATAAAACTAGGCTTACTGTCAAAGCAAAAAAAAAAAAAAAAATCTCAATGGACAGAGAAGTCTGGTGGGCTACAGTCTATGGGGTTGCAAAGAGTCAGACACAACTTGGCAACTGAACACACACACACACATATACATACACGGAAATTTACTACAGGGATTGATCAATATAAATGGAAAAACTGGCAAAATCCAAATAAAGTCTGGAGTTTTGTTAATTAAAAAATATCAACTACTTGTATAAGCAATGATATTGATGAATCTCAAATTATGCTAAGTGAAAAAAGCCATATATTTTTGTTCACATACCAAATAATGCAATTTACATGAACTTCTAAAATGCGCAAATGACAGAAAACACATCAGTGGTTGCCTGGATTCAGCAAGTGGAATGGAAACTGACTGAGAATAGGCCTGAGGAAATGTTTTAGTGAGGAGGAAATGCTCTATATCTTTTTGTGGTGGTTACACATGTGTCCACATTTTCAAAATTCATAGAAATGCCCAGTTGAAATAGATGCAAGTTATGGCATATAAATCATATCTCAATAAAGTTGATAAAAAATACATAAACCAAATATTCCAGACTTGTGAAAATATCTTGAGTTAAAGCCAATATTTTATATTTTGTAAATATCAGACCTTTGAGATCAGCAGGTTGGAAATAAGAGTCCTGCTTCCATCGCTGAATGAGTGTTCAGCAGTTCTCTTAGTTCCTCTGGCTGTGGTTTTATCATCTACAAACCAAAGGGGTTCCTACAATTTCCAAGGTTCTATCAACTCTGCAGTATTTAGATACAACTCTGTTAGAGGTAATATTATTTAGTCCTCCATGACTTCTGGAAAATCTACTGTACGATTAGTCAAGCAACATTAGTTAGCTAACTATCCAAAGAAATGGACAGAAGTAAGAACATGTGGGGGTGCCCATAATCTAGTGAGCAGTTTAGTTAGACTATTATGGTGTTTTGCTTGTTTTCTGTGTGTGTGAATATTCAGGATTTGGAGTGGGCTAAAGACATTCTGGTAGGCACTATGTGAAGGTAATATAGAATTCGGCTATCCCAGAGATGACTACATATTTTTCATTATAAGACATGTCTCCAAAAGTTATACACAAATGATTAATAGTTGTAAATAATAAAGAAAATGTGACTGTATAGAATTAGTTTTTTTTTAAAGCAAAATTATATTTTGATTACAATCCACATGTGTTTATTTAATGCATAATTTAAATGTACTAACGAGTGAAAACAGCAAGCTGTACAATGATACAAAGAAAAGGACCTCATTTTAGGTTTTTATTATTTTTTTTTTCTGGGTGTTTGTATTGGCTTTATTTTTTAATAGCAGGAATTTTTATCATTATTATTATTTAAAATGGGTCCTTATTGGTTATCTATTTAAAATATAGCAGTGAGTACATACCAGTTAGAATTAGATTCTTAAGATAAAGAGCGCCTATATATCAATAAACAGTCTTTGTACCCCATCTTTTACTGAGCAAAGGGAAAGAGAGGAGAAGAAATGTATTGTGCACGACCTTCAGAAACTTACCATATAGAGAGTACAGGAGATGAGACACGTTTCCAGTCTGTCACACTGAAATAGGTGTAACAGTAGAGGTACTATACCCATGGGAGTTGAGGGAAGAAAAACAGTTCTGAATAGGACATCTGGGAAACTTGCTAAAATATTCATTATTTCCACTGGACTTTGAAGAATGAGGAAGGCTTTCAGAAATGACTATAGGAAGGAAGGTTATTTCAGCAAGCACTCTAGAAAGACTGGGAGACCTGTGGGAGACTTCCCAGAGGTTCCCAAACAATGAGTTTGAAGCAGGTTAGGCCATGACCTCAACCCTCCTGTACTGCCCTTTAGAAGACATTACACCAACGAGCACAGGATTTTTGACCAGGAACCTTATGTGACGTTAGGATATGGGTCTTGTTGAAACACTTTTATTTTAGCTTTAAGGATTTATTGCGAATCTATGTAAAAGTGAGCCACATTTCCTAATTCAAACTTCTTGATAGTTCAAGGAAAAAATGATTTTATTCCAGCAGCTACACACTGTACTGTGGAAACAATAACAAATGTTCATCCTTATTGCCACAAATGAGTCTGTATGTGTTCAGGTTCCTAGTCTGCAGCCATTTGGGAGAAACACAGTGAAACTGACAGCACTCCCTGAGATTTAGACGATTGGAATGTCTTCTTTCAAAGTGTGCGTTGAATTGGAGTTTAGAATGCAGAGATAGAGGCAGTCAGGGGTTGGTATTTTTGTTGTAATTTGCATCCAAGCATGATTTTGCGTCGGTGGTAATTTTGAAAAAAGTGATTTTCTCTTTTGCTAGATCTCTTCTCCTTGGTTTCTGTCATTCTTAGAGGCCTTTCAATGGAACTTTGTCAGGAAGCAGTTCTTAATCAGCTTTCTTCAGCTTTGAAGTTTTAGCTAATGGTCATCTGAATGTATTTTTCTAAAGCAGCCTGCTCAGCAGGCAGTCTGCAGGCAGGGTTATATGAAAAAAGTGCCAGTTTTCAGGAGAGGCACTCTCAGATTCAGCTCTCAGCTCTTCTGCTTGTCGGCTCTGTGTATGGGTAGTCATATAATTTCCATTTTTACGTGGATAAGATGAGACGAATAATTCATTCTCTCTACACACAATTGTGAGAGTTAACTGTGCAGATTGATATTAGCAATCTAACAGGACTCCACTCCTCCCATGGTAGTGTCCTTCTCTATATCTGATCACAAAGGTGATTTCTTTCTAGCCTCATGTTGCCCTGGCATAGCTTTGGTCACTGAGTATTTTTCTGCTCTTTGAATATGACTTTTGCACTTCACCCCACCCCAGAGATGTTGCAAATATCTATCTTTCTGAAACTCTTCCTTCATAACACTTGTCACTGTTGGCAATTTCTATTTATTGGTGTGATTATGGGTTTGTAAACTTGATGAGGGTAAAAATCAAGTCTGTTTTCCTCTCCATTGCGTGGCAATTCTCTATCTATTGCTTGGCACTTAGGAGTCTCAGAAAATACTTGTTGATTTTATAATTGAATAAAATGGAAAAGCAGAACTTTTCAGTTTTAATATAAGATATTTCAAAACCCTTGTAGACAAGTTGAGCACTCTGAATAGACAAGACACAGGAGGCAGAGAAAGCTGACTTATTCTCTGCCAGATATCTTTAGACAAATTATCCTCTTTGAAGTTCAGTTTCCAGATATGAAAAATGAGGCTAAAACATTCACCATGTAATTTGTTTTTAGTCTTAAGTAGGATAAAGTCAATGAAAAGGCCTTGCATAATGTGTCATATGGTAGGCATGCCATAAATGATAGTTTCAAATACTAGCAATAGTAATAATGGTAATGTTACTAATAATAGTGTACTTTAAACAAATAATATTCTAGATTGACTTTAAAAGTTCCATTCTAAAAAAATAAACAAAAGCTCCATTCTTTGTTGTAATTAATGAAATTTGCTAGTAATCATTAAAATTTAATGCAGGGCAATGACATTTAATGCAGGGCTTCCCCTGTTGCACAGTGGCAAAGAATCCACCTGCCAATGCCAGCGATGCAGGCGATATGGGTTCGATCCCCAGGTTAGGAGGGTCCCCTGGAGAAGGCAAATGGCAATCCACTTCAGTATTCTTGCCTGGAAAATCCTATGGACAGGGGAGCCTAGCGGGCTATAGTCTATAGGGTCTCAAAGACTTGGACATGACTTAGTGACTGTGCCAGAGCCTCTGGAAGAAGAATGCCATTTATCTGAATACAAGAAGACAAAGCCAAGTACTTTTCTTTAAGGAAAGTTTTCAGAACTTCGAACACATTTTTTTTTTAGTAGCTGACAAAGTATAATAGCATAAACATTTGGGGGAAGAAAGTGTTTAAAGAACAGAGCTGAGCTATTAATTTGTGGTGCAAGACGTCACCACAGGAAGCAACACTTAGAACTGGACTTGGAACAACAGACTGGTTTCAAATAGGGAAAGGAGTACAAAAAGGCTGTCTATTGTCACTGTGTCTATTTAACTTATACACAGAGTACATCATGAGAAATGATGGGCTGGAGGAAGCACAAGCTGGAATCAAGATTGCCAAGAGAAACATCAGTAACCTTGGATACGGAGGTGACACCACGCTTATGGCAGAAAGCGAAGAAGAACTAAAGAGCCTCTTGATGAAAGTGAAAGAGGAGAGTGAAGAAACTAGTTTAAAACTCAACATTCAGAAAACTAAGATCATGGCATCTGGTCCCATCTCTTCATGGCAAATAGATGGGGAAACAGTGGAAACAGTGACAGACTTTTTGGACTCCAAAATCACTGCCAAAGATGACTACAGTCATGAAATTAAAAGATGCTTGCTCCTTGGAAGAAAACTTCTGACCAACCTAGACAGCATATTAAAAAGCAGAGATGTTACTTTGCCCACAAAGGTCTGTCTAGACAAAGCTATGGTTTTTCCAGTAGTCATGTATGGATGTGAGAGTTGGACTACAAAGAAAGCTGAGCACCAAAGAATTGATGTTTTTGAACTGTGGTATTCGAGAAAACTCTTGAAAGTCCCTTGGATTGTAGGGAGATCCAACCAGTCCATACTAAAGGAAATCAATCCTGAATATTCTTTGGAAGGACTGATGCTGAAGCTGAAACTCCAATACCTTGGCCACCTGATGTGAAGAACTGACTAATTTGAAAAAACCCTGATGCTGGGAGAGACTGAAGGTGGGAGAAGAAGGGGACAACAGAAGATGAGATGGTTGAATGGCATCACCAGCTCAATGGACATGCGTTTGAGTAAACTCCAAGAGTTGGTGATGGACAGGGAGGCCTGGCCTGCTGTGGTCCATGGGGTTGCAAAGAGTTGGACACAACTGAGCGACTGAACTGACCTGAATTGAACTGAAAGACACCAGTATTAAGTCCATTTTATGGAAGATGTTTCTGAGGGATGAAAAGTCAGGTTGCAAACACATTTGAGAGCTGAAGACATCTGCTCATTGTCTCTATGTCCGTGCTTTTTGCAGGTTTATGAAGCTTTTTATGTTCAGAAAGGGTTAACTTATTGGATACTTTTGTCTCTGTATTGGAGTCTTTTGAACAACGGGGGGGGGGGGGGGTGGGCATTGATCAATTTTCTCCTTGTGACAGCTTCTATCATCATCTCTGTCAGGTCTACTGATCTGGTTGACAAAGAACCTCTTTGAGATGGCTCATGAATAAGCCCTTGATAATTTTTAACAATAGAAAGACCTGTGGGCTGGGCAAGATATTAACAGCAGAAAGCATAACTAAATCTCTACATGGGAAATTTTTGGTCATACTGTTGCTTTGGATTACTCATGCAACAGGGAGAAGATGTGTGTAACTTGAGTTAGTTATAATTCCTTGATGAGAAAAAAATACTCATAGCAGAAAATCTGTAGCCCAGGGAACACTTAGATACTACTTGGTATTCAGTATGCTTTACAGTCTTCCAATGGCAGAAGAGCCACTTTAGAATTTATTGTATACATTAATTTGATTGCACAGTGATATATTTGTTAGACAAATTACCCAGGTCTAATTAAAAGGCAGTCTTAAAGCCACCTGATTACTGATTTATGTTACATTTATTCGATTCCAATATGTTTGTGGAGATAAATTAGATGTAATTTCCAAGTAATAAAACTTAAGTGGCGTAAAATCTCAAGGTTACTAGATCAAAAATAAATGGAAAAACTCAACCACATACTGGATAATGTGAGTCATTGAATGAGGTATTGTGTATCAGCATATAAGCAATGTATTCCATCAAGAGACTCTTTCTAATATCTTTTTTGTTGCTGACTTGTGGAATCTACACACATCTTCCTGTTAGACACTTCGGTGTCTTCATTTGAAAATGAGCTGTTTGGATTTACTGTCCAGGGTTGTTTGTAAGAAAATGAATAAGATGGGGAAGTGCTCTGCATTCCCAGGGATATATGATGACAGATGATGAAAGCTATCTCTTCTGATAAATTTGTGAACCCTAGGCCATCTGAGCTGAAGAAGCAGTGGGCTACAGTCCATGGGGTTGCAAAGAATCAGACATAACTGAGCTACTATCACACACATTCTAGAGCAATCTGGAATGGATTTGTGGCATCTGAGTTGTTTATCCTGTTGCCTGCACCTGAAGACAATCCGTAAGTACGCAAATTATAATTTGCCGTAATACCAGTAAACACCTGGACAAAATACATATTTATTAATTCTAAAGCTAATGACTAAATTAAATATAGTATAAAAATAACCCACTACTTTTATCTCTGAAAACATAAATTATTTTCCAGCTATTCCAAATCCAGTAATGGTTGAATTATGATATTAAATACTCATCTTTAAAATTAAAAGGGAGTTTGTGATAGAAAGATGGATATCTGTCAGTGTTGATGTTGTGTCTTCATCTTGATGAATTAATGAAATTTACTGATTCTTTTTTTTTTTTTTTCATGTTGTGACACTGATAGGTGTGAACTAATTTACCAGAACATGGGCAACACTTCAGACTTTTGAACTAGTCCATGAGAAGATGGACAAAATTAATGAGGAAGGAAACTGCATTAGAAGGTGGATGGGAATTCTCTTGAGAGTTCTTGTAACAAGAGACCATCCAAAGGAAATGTCTCGCATGTTAGGAAAGTGAAGGCGTGCACACCTGTCTGCCTGCTCCATTTCTGTGTGTGTGTGCATGTATGTGCAATTATAATGTAAGGCATTTATAGAGGATTCTTTTTTCTCATCTTGCCCTGCCTGTGGTGCTGGGAACCTTAGGTTGTATGGGCAGCCCCAGGCTTACTGATTTTGCCATCTGGTGTTTGAGTAAAAAGTGACCTACTTTATCTTTTATTTAAGATGTCTCTTTATCCTCATTTGTCTTTCCTACCAAAACCTCCAAGCTATTTATATGCATGAAAGAAGATTTTCCTTCTGCCTGTGGTTAAATTTTTCTTTCTTTTTTTGTTTCTAGTAATTTATGCTCCTTGAGTGTCTCTTCAATCCGTTGTAACCAGTCACCTTCATAATTTATTTATTCCTTTCCCCAAACTGGAATGTTTATTTTCTACATGTCGTGTCTCCTTAAAAGAATTATTTCCACTGTCCTCACTTTTTTATTATCATTTCTCATTTTATTTCAATCATTAGACTTTTTTTCCCCCTAGTCTGAGACCTAGTTTGTGACACATATTAGCAAATTCAGTAACTAGTTTAGGCTGGGAAGTGCGGATAAGCTGAGCTGCAGACAACTAAAATCTTTTTTTATTTGTAACACTTTCTAAAGTTAGATTAAAATGTTTTCCTTTTGAAAACATTATCAGTAAAATCATTCAGGGTGTGTCTGATGCAGTTATCAACTTGAGAACCCAATCCTGGGGCTCTAGATTTTCAGATACATGTATTAAAATATTTTGAACCATCTCTGGAAGGGGGCTTCCCTGGTAGTTCAGACAGTAAAGAATCTGCTTGTGATCTAGGAAACCTGGGTTTGATCTCTGGGTTGGTAAGATACCCTGGAGAAGGGCATGATACCCCCTCCAGTATTCTTGCCTGGAGAATTCCATGGACAGAAGAGTCTGGGCCACAGTTCATGGGGTTGCATAGAGTCGGACACAACTGAGTGACTAACACTTTCACACTCTTACATCTCTGGAAAGAATAAGCCAGCCTTAAGAATTGTACTTCCATTCTCACCATAATAGCCCCAAAGCTGTGAATAATCTCTGGGTGATAGTTTCTTAATTAATAAATTAAATACTAGAACTCAGTAACTTCTAACATCTCTTTCAGTTCTAAAAGATGACTGGATTCATGTTATGATTTTATCACTTTATTGTTCAATTTCTATAGATATTTTTTAGTAGTAAAGAATGAAATGAATACTTCCTAATAAAATGAGATTGTAATATTAGCCATGCTTTCATATAAAGACTTAGTGATAATTAAACACTGTGGATGAATGGTAATTGTTTTGATTGAAACATAAAAATTTTAGAAATCACTTAAGGTGTTATGCTTTTGTCATAATTATATTTACAAAGAAATTTTGACTGAAATTAGCTTGAAAGACAAGAAGAAAAATAGCAGTCAATTTACAATACATAAAATTTTTAATTTGCCACTGGTCAATCATGAATATGGTCTTCCTGGTGGCTCAGATGGTAAAGAATCTGCCTGCAATGGAAGAGACCTGGGTTCGATCCCTGGGTTGGGAAAAGGGAATTGCTACCCAGTCCGGTATTTTTGCCTGGAGAATCCCATGGACAGAGGAGCCTGGTGAGCTACAGCATATGGGGTTGTGAAGAGCTGGACACAACTGGGCAACTAACACTCAAGAATAGAACTGATTTCCTAACCAATAGAGAGTTTAAAAAAATCGTTCTAAAATGTCTTTTGTGCTTCGCTTAAAGCTAACATTTGGCCTTGACAATGATATATATGGGTTTTTGTGTGTGTGTGCTCAGTCACTCTTTGCGACCTCATGGACTGCAGGCTGCCAGGCTCCTCTGTACATGTAATTTTCCAGGCAAGAAAACTAGAATGGGTTGCCATCTCCTCCTTCAGGGCATCTTCCCAACTCAGGATTTAAACCACCTCTCCTGCATTGGCAGGTGGATTCTGAGCCTCCTGGGAAGCACTATATGGGTTTATAGTATGCTCCATTTTGTGCCTTCTCTTATTTGACCTGATTTAAAACATAATAAGGAAGATAAATGGGCACAACACTGGAAATTAACAGTCTAGTACTGATCATGCCAACCATGGACAATACGACCTTGAGAAGGTCACTTGATTTTTCTGAACTCTAATTTTATAAAATGAAGAAATTGGACAAGGTGGCTGAAATTATTTCAGGCTTTGTGAAGCAGTGAGTATTTCTGTTTTAATGTGACCACTTTGTATTTTATGCTATTTACTTTTATTCTTTACTTGAATTTGTTCCATGATAACCTCTAAAGGAGATTAATTTGTGAGATGTATTTGGCATAAAAGTATTCTGTAAAAAGCCCAGGTTGACTTAGACTTCATTTGTAGTAAAGATTTTATTCTAGACTCTGTATTGGAATTCATCATTGTTTTCTAAGTTATTTGTATTCTCAAATTAGGTTTTTGGTTCATTTAAATAATAATTTGTGAATAGTAGCTTTAAGTCACACATTAGTAAGTAAACACTAACGTTAGTTTTAGCTTAAAGTATATGCATTCCCCTCAAAAGTCAATTTCTTCAAAATACTAGAAGCAACTGTTTTTAACATTATATTTCTAACAAAGGCAAATTTAGTAATGTTGATAACCAAAATTTAAATTTCATCATGTAATGCAAAAACTATCACTATCTAATATTATAATGTTTAAAACAGCTACTTAGCTCTAATAGGCTTGATTTACCTAGAAATTCATATTTTTGTCTATAAAAGTTAATAATAATCATAGTAAATAAATTACTCTACTAATACTATAAACACATGTTGTCCTAGCAATCCTATTAGGTAAGGCTCAACACATTTACAAGATTTAAGAAACTTGTATGAAGTCTTCAAAAGGATCCATAGACTTACAATGCACTATGTTGTAGCATGCCGAAATAAATAATCTACTAGAAAAGCTGAAGTTATCTGAATGTGTATTTCTGCAATGCAAATTGGGTTACAGGTGATCAGCAAACAGGGAAATGTCAATTTAAAAATAGGCCAGTGATTTTTCCTAGGGTGCAAGCATGTTCGAAGTATGTAGAAACAACATCCACACAGATAGAGAAAATTTTTTACAATATGTAGCAGTAGTGGTTTTCAGAAGCACCGGCTGCTTTATTCAAACAAGATATTTGGTGCTGCCTCTGTGCGTTCTGGGGGCTTCCCAGGCAGCACTGGTGGTGAAGAACTTGCCTGCCAACGCAGACTTGACTCACGTTTGAACCCTGGGTCGGGAAGCTCCCCTGGAGCAGGGCATGGCAGCTCACTCCAGTGTTCTTGCCTGGAGAGTCCCGAGAACAGAGGGCCTGGCGGGCCACAGTCCATAGGGTCACACAAAGTCGACTGAGGCTGAAGTGACTTAGCATGCACTGCACACATTGGAAGTGCAGAAGAAGAAACTGAAGATAATTGTTAAGAGGAACAGAGGGAGGGAGAGAAATTAAAAAAAAAAGAAAAAAAGAAACCCTGAATCTCGATACTAATTTTTACTTTTAATCAAAGAAGAATCTATTGAAAGCAAACACATTCAAAGACCTACATCTCCAATAAGGATTAGTTAACCAAGGTGCTGGGTGCGTATTTCTGTGGCTCTTTAACTATGTGAAGATTTCTAATCATTATTGCTTTTTTACTTTTTCCATTAGTCTTGCTATTTTTGTGCACAAGACATAATGCAACTGTCACAGCAGAAGATTCCTTAGTCACCATCTCTGTTGCATTCATATTCATAGCCACTTAACTCAGTTGATAAATGTCGTGTTAATGAGATTATCATCTAGTTCACGGCTTCACACTGTTCTAAGGCTGTAGTCTATACTTAAGATCCTTGACGAAATTAGGAAAAAAAAAGAACGTAGATGAATTAATGCAAATTAGTCCTCATTAACAGAAGAATCCTTCAAAAATTAAAAATTTTTAAGAAAAAGAACCTACATTGTAAGGAACATTTAGATCAAGTGGAATGCCTTTTTAAAATGAAAACAAATGCAAACAGTGACATTAACAAATTTAAAATCACCAATATTATCCCCATCAAAACTAAACTATTATTATTTTGACATATTATATCCAGACTTTGTCGTTTCTCTCATTAATATACATATACATTTAAAACAGTTGTAATTATAACATTCATAATTTTTACATTTGTGCTTTCACTTGTTCAGTTACTTACTTTCTTTTTCTTTTTGACTTACAAGTAGTTTCATAAAGCACCAGAAATATGATTTGTGAAGCCTCTCCTACTGTTTGGTATTTGAATGATTTCCATTATTTTCTATCGTACTTAATGAAGAAAACATCTTAGTCAAAATAGTTATGTATTGTTAAATCATTATCTTAGCACTTTGATAAAACTAAAGATTACAGAATAAATGAATATTTCTTTATAGATAAATAAAACTATTTATTAGAGCTTATATATTTTACAGTATTGTTTTCTATAGTGGGTGAAAAGTTTAGAATTCCATCAGCTGTACATAAATATGTTTGTCTTGCCACTACATTGTCAGTATTTATTTGACCCTTTTATGTTCAAAATTGATGAGCGGTACGAAACTATATTTCAATATTTCCTTTATTTGCATTTTTACTAAGTGCTGGTCAGCTTCCTATAAAAATTCTCTATTTACTGTTCATTGGGCAAGTAAATTTTTAAGCCTTTTAGAAACAGATTGTTGAGATATAATTGACATACAATAAACTGCATGCATCTATGGTATAAAATTTTATAAGTTTTGAAATATTTATACATTTCCCATCACCGAAGTCAAGAACAAGAACATATTCTCTTCAATATCTAGAAGATTTTACATAGAATTGACATTATTACTTCCTTCAAGGGGTGGGCCAAGAATGCGGAGTAGAAGGCCGTGTGCTCATCTTCTCCTGTGAGAACGCCAAAATTACAACTTTCCCATTGACAGGAGAATGTTGGATCCCACCAGCTTCCCCAGCAGTCAGTCTCTCCCTCCAGAAAGCTTTCATAAGCCTCTTATCCTTCTCCATCAGAGGGCAGACAGACTGAAAACCACAATCACAGAAAACTAATCAAACTGATAACATAAGCCAAAGCCTTATCTAACTCAATGAAACTATGAGCAATGCCGTGTAGGGCCACCCAAGAGAGATGGGTCATGGTGAAGAGTTCTGACAAAACGTGGTCCACTGGAGAAGGGAATGGCAAACCACTTCAGTATTCTTGCCTTGAGAACCCCATGAATAGTATGAAAAGGCAAAGATAGGACACTGAAAGATGAACTCCCCAGGTTGGTAGGTGTCCAATTTGCTACTGGAGAGGAGTGGAGAAATAACTCCAGAAAGAATGAAGAGATGGGGCCAAAGGGAAAACAATACCCAGTTGCAGATGTGACTGGTGATGGAAGTAAAGTCTGATGCTGTTAAGAACAATAAAGGTATCAAGGTAAATTGGAATCAAGGTAAATTGGAAGTGGTCAAACAGGAGATGGCAAGAGAGAACATTGACATTTTAGGAACCAGTAAACTAAAACGGACTGGGATGGGTGAATTTAACTCAGATGACCATTATATCTACCACTGTGGGCAAGAATCCCTTAAAAGAATGGAGTCGTCCTCGTAGTCAACAAAAGAGTCCGAAATGCAGTACTTGGATGTAATCTCAAAAATGGCAGAATGATCTCTGTTCGTTTCCAAGGGAAACCATTCACTATCACAGTAATCCAAATCTATGCCCCAACCAGTAATGCTGAAGAAGCTGAAGTGGTACAGTTCTATGAAGACCTACAAGACCTTCTAGAACTAACACCCAAAAAAAGATGTCCTTTTCATCATAGGGGACTGGACTGCAAAAGAAGGAAGTCAAGAGATATCTGGAGTAACAGGCAAATTTGGCCTTGGAGTACAAAATGAAGCAGGCAAAGGCTAATAGAGTTCTTCCAAGAGAACAAACTGTTCATAGCAAACACCCTCTTCCAACAACACAAGAGAAGACTCTGCACATGTATATCACCAGATGGTCAACATCAAAATCAGATTGATTATATTCTTTGCAGCCAAAGATGGAGAAGCTCTATACAGTCAGCTGAAATAAGACCAGGAGCTGACTGTGGTGCAGATCATGAACTCCTTATTGCAAAATTCAGACTTAATTGAAAAAAGTAGGGAAAACCACTGGATCATTCAGGTATGACCTAAATCAAATCCCCTATAATTATTGCGGTGGAAGTGAAAAATAGATACAAGGGATTAGATCTGACAGACAGAGTGCCTGAAGAACTATGGACAGAGGTTCATGACATTGTATAGGAGTGATCAAGATAATCTCCAGGAAAAAGAAATGCAAAAAGGCAAAATGGTTGTCTGAGGAGTCCTTACAAATAGTCAAGAAAAGAAGAGGAGCGAAAAGCAAAGGAGAAAAGGAAAGACATACTCATTTGAATGCAGAGTTCCAAAGAATAGCAAGGTGAGATAAGGAAATCTTCCTCAGTGATCAGTGGAAAGAAATAGAGGAAAACAACAGAATGGGAAAGACTAGAGATCTCTTCAAGAAAATTTGAGATACCAAGGGAACATTTCATGCAAAGATGAGCACAAGAAAGAACAGAAATGGTATGAACCTAACAGAAGCAGAAGATATTAAGAAGAGGTGGCAACAATACACAGAAGAACTATACAAAAAAGATCTTCATGTCCCAGATAACCACGAAGGTGTGATCACTCACCTGGAGCCAGACATCCTGGAATGTGCAGTGAAGTGGGCTTTAGGGAGCTTCACTACTAACAATGCCAGGGGAGGTAATGGGATTCCATCCCTAAAAGATGATGCTGTGAAAATGCTGCACTCAATATGCCAGCAAATTTGGAAAACTCAGCAGTGGCCATAGGACTGGAAAATGTCAGTTTTCATTCCAGTCCCAAAGAAAGGCAATGCCAAAGAATGCTCAAACTACTGCACAGTTGCAGTCATCTGCAGACTTTGGATTTGCACCACTGGAAAAACCATAGCTTTGACTAGACGGACCTTTGTCGGCAAAGTAATGTCTCTGCTTTTTAATACTCTGTCTAGGTTCGTCATAGCTTTTCTTCCAAGGAGCAAGCGTCTTTTAATTTCATGGCTTCATTCACCATCTGCAGTGATTTTGGAGCCCCCCAAAATAAAATCTGTCACTGTTTCCATTGTTTCCACATCTTTTTGCCATGAAGTGATGGGACTGGTTGCCATGGTCTTCGTTTATTGAGTATTGAGTTTTAAGCCAAATTTTTCACTATCCTCTTTCATTTTCATCGAGAGGCTCTTTAGTTCTCTTCACATTTAGGCATCCAAACTCATACAAGATCTACTCACCCCGTACAGTACTGCTGAGGTTCATGTCATTTTTTTGATTTAGTATTTTTAATGAATGTATAAACTGTAAGATTTATTTATTTAGCTTTTAAATTTTATTTTAATGCATTCATGGACTCTATATGTTAATGTAAGTGGAAAGAAATTTCCTCAAATGAATGATTTTGAATGTGAGCATTATAAATAACCAGCAGTAAGTATTGCACATTTAAATTGAATTCTTTTTATTTTAAATATTCACAGTACAGAGTTCATTAGGTCTGAATAGAACATCGTTATTTACACATCCAAGGAATAATTCTAGTGGTAAATCAGTGAAGTACTTACACTGAATATAGGAAATATAATTGAAGAGATTTCTGCTTACATATACAGGCTCAAATCTTTTATACATTTATTTCTGCCTGGGGATCATAGCACAGATTGAAGTCACTATTAATTGCTAAACAAAATTTCACAAAATTATAACTATAGCAATTACATCATATATTTATAAGCCCAGAAAGACACCAACGGCAAGGAATCCAAATTATAATGGCATTTTTAAGGGAGGAAAATCTCAAATGACATCTCCAGTTTAATTTGTGGAAAACACAAGTTCTCCAAATAGCTGAATATACAGATCTTCAACGGCATTTTGCCTCTCATGGCTTATTAACATATTTGCTTAGCTGCCATAATGTGTTATGCTATTTACAGGTTGAATCAATACAGGGAACAGTATGGTAGCAAACTGAGAGCCCAGATTGATGTCTGCTAAATGTCACAAACATACAACATCCTGGTCTGGAGGGTTGGCCTCCACATTGCTGGGACTCATTACTCATCATTTGGATTACTGCTTGACTCCAAGATGTAGCAAGACTCAGATGCAAGATTTTCACTTGGAATGCTAACTAGAGTCAGGTTTTCATACCAGTACACTAACTTCACTGAAGCTGTTAAAATAACCTGAATGAACCAAATGCCTGTAAATAAATAAATAAATAAATGTATAAATAGGATCCCCACTGTTTTAATAACATAGCAATGAAAGTAACTTCCAACAGGATAAATGTTACCTTGATGTTTAAGTCACTAAGTGCTATGTTCTAGCCTTACCATATTATGGTGAATAACTAATTTCATTGGGCATGGTTGGTGGCTGTTGGTCCACATTTATTATCAGTTTAGAATTAAGCCCTTCAAAAGGCATAGTTTCTGAAAAAAGAACACAAAAGCAAAAATAAAAATAAGACTTTGCTGAATGGAGTAATTTCTGCTCACATGGACTACTGCAAATTATCAGCATGCAGAGGCTTGGTTTTGCAGCCAAAATTCACATTTTTTCTTTACCCAAGTTACTGAGGAAAAGACTGGGTTTATCTTCTTTTCCTCCTATCAGTTACACTGATTGGTTGTCCACACTGCCTGGATGTTCTGTGTTATTGCCCGAATTAGTGTTGTGCAGATCAGGCCTCAAGTTTTTTTTTTGTTTTTTTTTAAATAGCCTCACTGGCAGTAGTACTGATTTTGGCAGTGTCAAAAAAAGACATACCATTCTTGATTGTAGAAAAAGCTGCCAGAATATTGTGTTCATAGTATGGAACGAATTGAGATGATTTTTTTCATGCTTTATTATAGGAAAATGCTATACAGTAAATTGTATCATTTGCCAGCAAGTGATTTTGTTGTATTTTATTGCCAACAAGAAACTCCAAGAAGAAAATTGGGAGGAGTGGAATTTACCACAATACACGGCAAAGTTAGAAAGTAAGCAAAGTTGCATTGTCTATGGGCTTATTCACACCAAGAGTAACTTTTCACTTCTAAAGTTTAAAAAGGACTTTTGAAAGAACGTGAATCATGCACACAGAATGAGATGAAGTCTGTGGGTGAGCTGTCAGTGTGAATCTCCCCAAAGTTGTGTGATTCACTAATGGCATGCATTTTTCACCCAATATAACAGAACCTTAATATTGTCATATAATTTCTAGCACATCTAATTTCAAGCATGCATTGGCTACTAAAATAAGATTTTAAAGAAAAGCTGATGTTTGATATAAAATAATCATGTTTTTTTCAAGTGTGGAAAAATACTCTACAAAAAAAATAAGTAGAAAAGTGATTTCTGAGCAATGTAAGATTTTATCTACAAAATTCACATGATCAATTAGTGTGCTTACAACAACCCTATTGGGTCTGCATGGCAATAATACACATACAGAAAGTTAAGAACCTTAAACAACTATTAGCACAATGCAATTAAATCCTTATCAGGAATAACACAAACCTATAAACTGTACATTTGGCATTTAGGTTTCAGGGTGTTTTCGAGTCTGCTTAAATATGACAATACAATAGTGCAAAATCACATTACATGAATAAAGTACACAATTACCATCCAGATAATTTATGGATTACTGACCCTTACAAGTCACGTATTGGCTAGAATTGGCACATTTTGTTTCAGCATGATAGTTTGACCTCCTTACTTGAGTATATGTCATTTTATTCAAAATTATACTTAAACTACATTTAAAAAAAGTTAGATATGGGTGAATTTTTATGTGTGTTCTTGAGGATATTAGGTAAGAGAAAGTATATAGAATCCCTATTCTTCATCTGTACATCTCTATTGTTGCTTTCTTCTTTAGCAGCTCTTTAGTTATTGCCTGTTAACTTTTTTTCTCTTATGGCTCACTGAGCATCCACATGACCACATGGAACGGAGCAGGGAGAAAAGAAGAAAAATTATAGACAAATATATTACAGCTCATGTCCTGTGCCAGGCTAAATAAATCAGGATGTCTAATCAAAAAATTAAAATTTGCAAGAGCTTCTCAGAGGATGATAAGGTAAAGTCCACTGAAATCGGCTGACAGATGAGAAATCTGTGGCTCAGAAAAGCTAGCGAATTATGCAATAGATAGTGTAAACTAGAGTTCGACTTCTGATCCTTAATTCACTCTTCCTTTCCTTGTTTCTTGTCATCATTTTTCTCCTTTCTGAGCTTTGTGAACTTTAGTCTACCTGCAGACTCGCCAGCTCTTTATTTTTTCCCTTTAAAAACATAATACACAAGTTGTTTTGGATTCAGAATAAACCACAGTATTCCAATGAAGATGGTAAATCTCAATAATTCCATTCAAATAATTTTGACCAGTTGCATTTCCTCCAGCAAACATTACTTCTTACCTTCATCTGACACAAGATTTATAGAAAAAATTTACAATGACTCCACTAACCTTGACTCCTGCTGAACCCAACCTTAGCCAGAAAAAAAAAAAAAAAGGAGAAAGATAAAAGAATGGGGTGGGTGGAGGGGGAGGGGAAGACACACAAACAGATACATTATTTGTGAAGGTTGCCATCATACTGATTGCTCTAGAGATTAAATTTTTATTTTAAGAGGATTTATAGAAAAAATTTACAGTGACTCCACTAAACTTGACTCCTGCTGAACCCAACCTTAACCAGAAAAAAAAAAAAAAAAAAAAAAAGGAGAAAGATAAAAGAATGGGGTGGGTGGAGGGGGAGGGGAAGACACACAAATAGATACATTATTTGTGAAGGTTGCCATCATACTGATTGCTCTAGAGATTAAATTTTTATTTTAAGAGTTAAAAGGCATGCTGCTATTTTCACAGTTTTTTTTTTTCCCTGTCTCTATTTCCAATGGATTACACATAGTTTGCTAATCTTCCAGGGCAAGAGATTTTATTGATTTGAATATAGAGCATCTACAAGCTAAAGGAGACTTTTTGTTTTCTTGATGTTCTTTGTCCATGGATTCATTATGTTAAAAATATGTAAAATATGTGAGATATGTCATCTGTTATCTAAGAAGTGCTCTGCTCCCAGTTTTATACAGACAACCAGATATTCTCATTTTGCTCAAGAGCTTTTGAAAACCAGTATATGAAGGGCCTGATCTTATTACAGTCCTTGGAGACACATATCCTACATTGGATGATAGTGAGTTCTCTTTCAGCAAAATTGCCTTGGATGAGGATGGCATCTTTAGGACTGTCTCATCCGAGGAACCAAAGGTGGCTAATGAGGCCCATCTGAGGTCAGAGGATGCACTGTTGTAACTCTGGCACATATTTCTTGCATAATGAGTAGTACTGGGTTATTAATTTAGTCTGGGTACTGTTTCTGCCGAGCCTGCTTTTCCATCTCCTGCACTCTCATTAATCAAAATGGTATGCAGTCATGTGTAGAAAGCCACCACTGTTAATATACCTCTGTGTAGAAATCGCTTTTAAAATTTTTCAGATAAAACTTACGTTTTTCACAATGAGATTCAAGCAAGCTCTAACAACATATTTTAAATATACGTTTAATTCAACAAATTGGCTGCCAGAGAACACAGAAAAATGACTTAATTCAGTTTTTGAAATTTTCTAATGTATCTGAAATGATAAATGTTTCTAATATTTTTTAAAGCAATACAACTAGAAACTACTTAAAAATACTATTCTGAATATCATTTTTTTACACATTAAAATTTTTCCTTAAGTTTAAGTTTTTGTTTTCTTATAGTACAACTTAGAAATTGTGCACACAAACAACTGAGATTATTCATGTCAAAACTCTTTTTATTATGCAACTAGCAATTAGAGGAGTCTTAAGCACACTCTGGCTAAGAATTACTTTATTTCTGCACCACTAAACAAATATATTCCTGCTTATTGAATGTATACCCTAATATTTTAAAAGAATCTTTTAGCATTTTTAAAAAACTTTATGAAGAGTAGAGACTTGATTCTGTTTCCTAACGTATCATAACTAGTTCTGTGGCTACACTACTGGACAATTGAAATGAACGATTAGTCAAGTTGTTGAATATTTCTAGGCCTCTTTCCTTACCAGAAAATGATCTCTGAGAATCTTCCTGATATTCCATTAACTGGTTGAGCCATACCAGGCAAATTGACTATTGATTTACTGATTGTTCATAAGTATGGAGAGAAAACTAGGTTTGCTTTGGGCTACAATGATTTTAAGAAATTATGTATATGTCTAGTAATGCAAATAATGCCTACTTACTATGACTGTCAGCTTCCCCACCCCATGCCTACAGAAAATGTGAATGCACACTTCCACACTATGTTTGTTTCACCTCTCCTAAAGAGTATTCCTTTGGCTTCCTTAAATTTGCAATGATTCTTATACACTGTCTTCTTAATGTTTTCAGAGCCTCAGAAATGAGATTGTGGAAATAATTTTGGATTCCCCACAATGATCTTTCATTATAGTGGAGGTGGTAGTTTAGTCACTAAGTCATATCTGACTCTGGTGAGCCCATGAACTGTAGCCCCCCAGGATCCTCTCTCCATGGAATTTTTCAGACAAGAATATTGTAGTTGATTGCCATTCCCTTGTCTAGGAGATCTTCTCAATCCAGGGATTGAACCAGTGTCCCCTGCACTGCAGGCAGTTTCTCTACTGCTGAGTCACCCAAACCATATTAATTGGACGCCTTGTATGGTCACTTAAATATCATTTCATTTGTCCTCACACACACAAAAAACATCAGGAATATGTTACCTCCACATGCATGTTACCACCACATGCAAAATCTGAGGCTAAGAGAAGTCATATAACTTGCACATAGTGAATGGAAGAGCTAAGATTCAACTATAAATCTGTGGTCATCAAAAATCCATGTACTGTACAATATAAACTTGTTGTTTATTGTGTACATCACAAGAAAAGATAGCCATTATTTTGTAATGTAACTTTAAATGGCATGTCTATAAAAATGTTGAATCACTATATTGTACATCATCTACTATATGTATGCATGCAAGCCATGTTGCTTCGGTCATGTCCAACTCTGTGATCCTATGGACCACCAGGCTCCTCTGTCCATGGGATTCTCCAGGCAAGAATACTGGAGTGGGTTGCATGCCCTCCTCCAGGAATTGAATGAACCCAGGAATTGAATCCTCATCTCTTATTGTAAATCAATTTGCTATACTTCAATTAAACATTTTATGCATTATCCCTTGCTACTATTTTCTAATTGCAAATTACTTTCTACTCATCAAGCAAGGACTTTGGAATATGGGAAAGCTTATCCTTTATGTGTCTCTTAAACACATATAGCAGATAAGCAGATCACAGAAGCTTATGATTTTTATGGCTATAAAGAATTCTAGTAATCAGATAGTCTAGTCCTTTCATTGCAAAATATAAACATGAAGTTATAACCCAGAAAGAGAATGAGAAGTTTTTTCCAAGATATATAACCTTTTCTTATCCTACTAATTCCTCCAGGCCAAGAATTGTTTATGTCTTTGGTGTAGACTGGTGGCTTCCAGAGGTGGCATCACCTGTGGAGACCCTGCATGGAATAATTAGGCACAGACAATGCTTTGGATCTTGAAGTAGAGGAATGAATACTTTACAGACATATTTGAAAGATTCCAGGTGAACTCAAGAAAGGTGATAGCTCCTATCAACTGAGCAATAGAATACTTCCCATTTAACAGGTGGCTAAGAATCAGACTTCAAAATTGAGAGTGTATCAGAACTATCTGGGGAGATTTTAAAAATACAAATTTCAGCTCCCATCTCAGACTCAGAGAATCGGAAGCTCTGCATTATTAACACTTTTTCAAGTGACTCTCATGAAGTTCCAAAGACATGTATGTGTTGGAGAACCATTGTCTTATGATGACTCACAATATATAGCATGGAACAATCTAACTTAGAACATGCATTAAAAGCATTTTTTTTTTTAACTTACATGAAGAGATTCCAATTGCATTAGCTGGACCTAGGAATCAGTATTGTTCATAAATACCTCTGGTTTTTCTAAGTCAGGTGACCCAGGAACCAGGCTTTTCATTAATATTGACAAAGGCAGCTACTGTTTGAGAGGTTCTTTTTTTTTTTGAGAGGTTCTTTTAAAATTCTTCTTTAAAATATATTTAATTTAAATCAAATGAATAAATGTATATTAGCCATGAGTTTAAAAAATAGCTCAATTGTCCAGATGTATTCAACCTGGCTTACTCAAATTAGCTCCCCTATTTTACTGTCACCTGGGAATTGACTATGCAGGTCCACTACCTCCTTGAAATTTTTGCATCAGTAAAAAATTTTACATTATTCTGGTAAGAATGTTGATAGTATAGAAAAATCTAAAATATTTTAAAATACTGCCCAATATATGGTTATTTTTCTGCAGGCAGTTAAGGTCTCAGGGAATGGTGAGTACATGAATTGCAAAGGAAGTTAGGTAGAGAACTAAGAGGAGGAAGGAGAACTAAGAAGCAGGCTTAGTTAGTTGAGCACTTGCTATATTCAAGCACTGGATCAGGGTTCTTTCCAAATATAAGATTAATAATCAGTTTTATACTTTAAATGCCTATTCAGAGAAGTAAAAGGCAAATCTCTTGGAATATTTACCTTTAAAACATAATTTTATGATGGTCATTGGAATTGCATTTGCGAACACAAACATACATCAATTTAGATCTTAGATGAGAGAGTAACAGAGGTAAAAGGAACATTACAAACAGCAAGGTCCAGAGAGGTTAAGTGGTTTTCTCAAATTATAGCTTTTTGGACCAATAACCCAGCCTAGCACTACTCATATTTCTGATTTAGCAGGCAAAGTCTCATTTATGTTGTTGTTGTGTTATGTGTGTGCTCAATTGTGTTTGACTCTTTGCGACCCCATGGACTATAGCCCACAAGGCTTCCCTGTCCATGGGGTTTTCCAGGCAAGAATATTGGAGTGCTTCATTTATGCTGTAAACTGCTTTATATAATGCTTATGGATATGAATTCATTCAATATGAATTACTGAGAGGAAGAAGACTTTTGGTAGTAGTGGAGCATACCCATTTGTAAAATGTTACAAAATCTCTAGATGAGAGACACCAGGAAAAAAAAATACCATCTTAATTGTCTGATGTTTGTGATATTAAAAAAAGTGCAGTTAGGGAGGAAAGAAAGATATTTCTCACAAGCATAGTTTGGGAGAAACTTGCTTTATATTCTGCTTGCACTTTATATTCTTCTTAAAACTAACTATTCTTCCTATTAGAAACAGGTAGTATGTTAATTTTTGAAAAGAATGTCAACATGTTCCAAGTTCTTAATCTTTCTTGCACTGTTACTTCTTTGGGGGTCGTAGAATGCAGTAAGACTAGAAAGACCTTAAAATGTCTTTCTTTTGCATTCAGGCAGCAGACTGACCAATGAAATAAGTATATAACCTCAGGTGAGTACCAAGAAGCTGGAACTCATCACATTAAAAAAAATATTTTGCATGTTCTCTAATGCAATCTGTTTATTCATTCAACAAATATTTGTTGAGACCCTCCTGTATATTAGGCACTGGATTTATTTTTTAGATCCTAAAGTTTATTGTGTTTAACAGCTTGATTATAGTTAATGTATTAAGAAATTCCATTAAACGAGATCAGAGTTTAAGGGCACTGAAAGATATGATAAAGCACAAAGTCATAATGTAAGGATCTAAGCCTTGTTTTCGTAATTAAGTCATACAAAGACATTTTATGGATGATTACCTCAAGACTCATCGAATCTAGTTTGAAAATAGGTAGGCAAAAAGATCTCAAAATTATAGTTTCCAGTTCTTTTCATATTTAACCCCCAACTGAAGGCAGGAATTTAAAGGCTCAGCAAATAATTTCTAAATATTTGGTTAATTTATACCTCAAATGCTCTGAGCTTTCTAAGCCCTCAAAACAGAAGGCATTTCTATACATTCTGGGATTATCAGAATTTATGTAGTAAATATATGATTTTTAAGTGGATAGTGGTTTCTTATTTAGATAATTCTTTTCAGTTTGTACTTCATGTTGTCAAATTTATGGCTGTCATAAACTATGACTGTCTTTTTTTTCCCAGATATGTCCTACTCCTGAATTTGAAGAATTAAGTACATGTTCTTATTAATACACCCTATAATAATTAATATTTATATTTCTTTAATAGTAAGGCCTGTATTGAATAGCATTTAAATAGATAATTGAAAATAAAAGATTTTTGATATTTTTAAATAAAACTTTTTGAGTGGACTATTTTTTTTTTTTATATTCAGTTTACCTTCTGGCAAGTTTGTTTTTATAACCAGCAGTTTTACCAAATCTTTATCTTTCACCTTGAGATATCCTTACAAAGTATTGCAATCCACAGGATTTATTAAAGAAGTAGCAGAGAAATAGTCACCATCTTGAGGGTTGCAAATCACTTAAAATGTAGTGAAAGCTTACTTCCTTCTGCTAATGCTCAACTCCTAAGATACTTAAACCAGAAAGAATTCTAACAAGTTCCATGTTTTATTGACCATATGTAAATATATTTTTTTAAGTCAAAGTGCTTCCACATAGAGTATAACATTCTACAACTCCTAATAATACCAATAAGATATTCATATTTTTAGAACTGAGATGTACTTCAGTGATAAGGTAAGAATATGATGAAAAAGAACACAGAACTGAGGGAGATAGTACTTTGAAATTCTGATCTTGGCTATGTCAATATAGCTGTGGGGTGTTTGTGTGTGTGTGTGTGTGTGTGTGTGTGTGTGTGTGTGTGTGTGTAGTATGTGAACATATGTCTTAAATAAATATTATCTTTGAATCTAGTTACCTCATAAGTAGAATGAAGCGATTTGCTTGTAAACATTGCTATAATTTCTTCTAGTCCTAAAACCCACTGATGAATGAACATAGAACTGAAGTTGACTCATTCATTTTTGGCACTTCAAATTAAGAAAACTTATTCTTTGGAAATTTGATGATGGATTTTTAATATACAGATGTGCTAGTTAGTCACTTAGTATTATTGCCTTAGCTTGAGCCATATTATCAGAATATAATTATAGTCTCAGACTGAGAAAGAGACCAAACTCATAGTTGACAATAAGTAATTATTAGTAATGCATTCTTTTTAGATCCCTACAATTTTTAGTAGGTCAAAAATATAGCAATGTAAACATAAATGTTTGAATGTATTTGAACATGATGAAATAAATGAGGGTGGAAATCTTTCCTTATCTAGGAGGGCATCTACACAGACGTGCCATTTCTGGATGCTATCCAATGATAAGAGATAATATGACAGGCATCTTCCATTGGGTCAAATGAATAAACAACGTTTGTGGCTCAGAAACTGGTCAAATAGCTAATCAGTTGGAGAAATTTATTACCTTATTTTCATTAAATCAGCAGTGACTCATATAAGCTGCATTGAGAGTAACATGTGCCTAAACATAGACTCAAAGGAAGTTTTCCTTATCTCTCGGCTTAATGGTAAGTTCCTTTAAGGCAGTGATGGTACCTTGTTCATCTTTATCTCTGGTTAGGGCCTTGCCTGACACAGGGAGCCTGTTCAATCATGGGTAAAGGAATGAACCTGAAGATCAAACAGGTCTTCAACCAATGCAGTAATTTTCCTCTGTTCAAATCCTTCTAGTGCTACTGAGAGCTCATTTTCTCACAAGCCATACTGTATTGTTGGACATAAACTCCTGCTTTCTGAATTCAAATTTGCCTCTCTGTCTAGCTTCCATTTGATGTAGAAAATTGTGGATTTGAGTTCTACTAATATAGAGGACTATTAGAATAAGTCACAAATAGACTCAAAGAGATGTCATCAGTACATTCTAACACTTTTGATGGGTTTTTGATCTGACTGGAATAAAGTCATTAAAGACGCTTTCGGGAAATGCTTTCTTTGAGAATTCTTAGAGTCCCATCTTTTCACATCTCCTGTTCTCTGCTTATATCCAGTCCTTAACCTCATGGAGGAGAAACACTACAGCAACGGCAATTCCAGGGGTGAATTCTCTAAAAACTTAGTGTAATGGAAGTTTATTCTGGTTCTGTGAAACCCTGAGGGTGATGGTCATATCGCCATTTATGGATAGTTACAAAAATGGATATAAAACATCATCTCAAGCTAGCAAGTCTAGACTACAGCTGTCTCTTTATTGGAATAAGCAAAGCTTTTCTGATGACATTGAATGTCATCCATTTATTAATTCAACAAATATGCATTGAGGTCTCATTTTGTGTTAGCATGTGTTCCCTGCTGACTCCCACTTTACTGTGTTTAACATTTTATACTTAACACCTTGATGATAATTTTATTTAGCCAAGTTGCTCAGTTGTGTACGACTCTTTGTGTCCCCAAGGACTATACTGTCCATGGAATTCTCCAGGCCAGAATACTGGAGTGGGTAGCCTTTCCCTTCTCCAGGGAATCTTCCCAACCCAGGGATCAAACCCAGGTCTCCTGCATTGCAGGCAGATTCTTTACCATCTGAGCCACCAGGGAAGCCCTAATTTTATTTAGGCTCTTTTAAAATAATAGGACAAACATCTAAAATATTATGTCAATTTAGATGTCCATATGGTATAAGGAAGATGTTTTAGACATTGGGCATTTGGAAAAAGATATTTTAAATTGATATGTTAAAAACTGTACATAAATGTACCATTTATAAACATGACATATCTACACTTAACCTTTTCCCTTGTCATTTGATGAGATTACTTGTTTTATTATAATAATGAGTGTTAAGATCAGAAAGAAAACTATCTTAGCTTTTCTTAAGTGTTTCTAGGATTATTTCCCAGGCACCAAAAATCGCCCCAAATTGGATATTTAAAAATACTTAAGTAATTTAGCTTAATATCATGAGAACAAGTGACCGTATTTGCAAGTCAACTTAATGAAAATAAACGAGAAGCCTAACGACTTCCTGAATAGAACAGTTCTGCTCCACTCTCTGGCTTATTCACTACATGAATAATTCTGCATTCACAAACATAACACAAAGGTGGAAAACAGATCAAATAGAGAGAGCTATACATTGTTCAACTTCAAAGTCAAAGAGGCTGGAATTCAATTACAAATTGATTTTCCTTTGCTTCGTTATGCCAACTTGGAACTAGAGATGATAATGTTTAATGAAAATATTTCATATTTGAAGATATGTGTCTTCATTTACCAAGTGGGTGAAACAAATGTTCAGTGTAGGAGCAACAATCAAATCACAGTTACATTAGAGATAACAACAAAAATGTGAAAAAAGAGGTTTACAAATGATAGAGAATAATAAATTATTTTTCAGTGCACATAATTAGGTATATATAAGATAATTTAAAACCAAGTGGAGTGATTGCTGATGCTGCGCTCTTAAAAATCTCCATCAAATATACATGTCACCCGAGAGAGTGATACAAATAAATTATGGCACAAGAGCAGAATAATGTCTCTTCTCATCCTTAAAACCTGGATAATATCTCATCAAAATGATTTGCCAAATGTGCAAATGATGGCAAACTTTAATTCCAAAACCATTTCTCTAAATTACCAACGGATTTATACTCTTGATGCCTTTTCACATGGTCACAAGCCAAGCATGCATGTGATTCCCAAAATCGAGGAAGATTTACTGTGAAATCTTTCCTCCAGTTAAAGTAACTAAGGTATAATTTATTGTTTTTGTCTACTTCTTTCAGATACTTAGCTAGCTCACTGGGAGAGTTATAATCTTCCACATGAATGAAGGAATCTGCTGGAATATAATTCTCATAGTTTTCCCTAGATGGCCCCAAAACAACAGGCACAGAGCCAGCCAGAAAAGCATTGTAGAGCTTTTCTGTGATGTAATCTTTGTGGATTGAGTTTTCAAAGGAAAGATAAAATTTGCAAGTAGATATGGTAGGAATCAAATTTTTATCAGTCACGTATTCTCCAAATGCTTGCCCATAGGTATGGATTTCAATGCTTTTGCTTAGCTCATTGTAATACTTGACCCTGGCATGCTCAGGGTTCCAGTTACTTACAACCCAGCACACTAACTTCTCTTTGCTTGGCACTTCAAACACGAAGGGGTTTGTGCTCACGGTCAAGAAACCATAAGGCACTTGGATATCTGAGTCGCGGCGATAAGTCAGCGTCAGGTTGAACAGGTGCTCTATGCCACTCTTCTGTGGTGTGTGAGTCGGTGATTCCAAATTCATCCAAATCCATTTCTGGAAGGGTGGCCTCGCCTGCTGAGGTAAATTGGTCAGATCCCAACTGATGTCTCGGTGGTGGATCAGAACTGCGTGAGACTTGTTGTACAGAGAACGGTCTGTCGTGAGATGGCATCCTTGGATGTTGAACATTGCTTGGCAAGATGTAAGGTCAAAGGTTTGCCCAAATGGCCACACCCAAATCAGAATAGTAGTTTCATTAAAATCACCAGTTTTGGTGGAGAAGAAATTTTTCATTTTCAGCACTGAGCTGGCTGACTCCATCGGGCTGAAGATCCAGCTGTTGGTGGGCTTGATGTAAATGAACAGACACACCATGAAGCAGGCCAGGATAATGCAGACAATTAAAAATGGGCGGAGAATTCCTTTGGATGCTGAGGTCATAATTTTTTCTGTGAAACAGAAAAGGAAAGATAGAGGAGTAGGTAGAGGTAGGGATGAAGAGTTAATCACAAATACATTTTGAGATAAATAGGTGGTACATCCTAAAATACACTTAATCACAAAATCAACTGCATTTTCTTTTCCAGTGTTACCAAAAACTAAACATGGTGTCTGCTCAATAAAATCAAGTTGCAAACAGTGCCTGTTTCCTAAAAGCTCACTCTCAACTAGGTTTGGTGCCAAGCACTTTGAACACATTACCCCTATCAATGAGGTCTTTTATCACTCTTCTCTGCAGAATGAGGAAACTGAGGGCCAAAAATAGGTAGCTTACCCATTGAATTATGCTTACCCATTGAATTGTTTCTTGCCTTCTAAAATCCTCTTTGAACAAGTAACATAAGCATCAGTAATCCATTGAGGTGCACTGGCACCTCAAGTTTTACTGTCTTGATTTCTCTAATCTCTGCCCTTAAAATAAGTGAGGGCTTCCCTGGTGGCTCAGTGGCAAAGAATCTGCCCGTCAATGCAGGAGATGTGGGTTCAATCTCTGGGTCAGGAAGATGCCTTGGAGAAGGAAATGGCAACCAACTCTAGTATTCTTGCCTGGGAAATCCCATGGACAGAGGAGCCTGGTGGGCTACGGTTCATGGGGCTGCAAAGAATTGGACACCATTTAGTGACTAACACTACCACCATTTACCCATGAGTTAAATTTTGATCAGTTTCCCTTAATAAGAACAATACCTGACACTTATCTGGGGCTCATTAGTGCCATGCATTAATATGAGACTTACATTAACAATATATGTATTAATTTATATATTTACACAAGTGTGTGTATCTCTTTGTAAGTATATGTACTAACTCATTATATTCTCATTTCATTCATGAAGAAACTAAGGTCCCAAATGGTTAACAAACTCCAAAGTCACGCACAGTAAGTGGCAGAGCATTCTTTTAAACCCAGGCTCTGGGTCCAGAATCTGGGCACTTGATGACTCCATTTTTATAATCATTGATTCCGTAGGCTGCAGCTAGAGAATACAATCATCTTGATGATACCAGAACATAAGCTTCATGAGAAGCTTTGTTTCTCACTGCTATATCCTCATCAACAGGTTACACTAGGTGCTTAATAGATGCTTAGTAGATGCTATGAATACTGCATAAATGAATAGGTGGATTGCTGAGTATCTTGGGTGGATTCTCAAGGTATAAGCATTGGTAACTAGATAAATAAAAATAAACAAAGTACGAATGAATGAAATTATACTTAGTTGCTTTCTTGGTATACTTAACATATATCACTCTATAGAATGAAATGACTGACAGGTATTCTTACCAGTAGTTGAGCAAAATTTCCCAGTTTTGACTGTCTTTGTTGCATCCCAAAGTTGGCATATAGTACATTTTAGTCCCACAACACTTTATTTGACCAAATGGGAAAAACTGATTGCTAGGCAGACATAATATTCCTTCCATTATGTGCCTCTCAATTTTCCTGCTTCTTGGGCATTTTGAGTTTCTTGAGGTTCTTCTTGTTAACTCTGCATATCGTCTATCCTCTCAACTTTCCACTGGTATTGGGGTCAATTACTAAACAACAGAGCTGTTACTCAGTAACACCTGCTTTGTACAGAAGCTGTCAGAAAACTGCCTCTTGGAGCCAAATTGACTTTCCCTTGACAAGAACTTTTTCACCTATTCCTCATTACTAAAATTCAGTTGGACACCTAACATGTCTTGAATTTCTCATATAACCTATATTTAAAGGACTTGCAGTTTGTTACTATAGCTCTCACCAGAGACAGCAATACATATAAACATAAAGCTAATTTTAACAATAAAGAGTATAGTTTAAAGACTACAGCATTAAAGATAACAGAAACTTCAGTAAAAGTACTACTTGTAAGAATTGGCATGTGTATAATTGCATTCTCCATAAAGAGACCTTTGGTCATACTTTAAGAATGATCTACTGAGCATTAAAGGATAGAAGAACTTGGAAAAGAAAAGGATCAAGTTGTGATTTTCAAACCATAAGTATACTTCAAGGTATTAGGGACAGAAATGTGAAACTAAGAATAGAAGACTTCTTCAAGGTGTGGTAATTCCAGTTTTGCATGTGTGTGTTTTGAACCTTAACTTTAAATGGAAACAAACAGGAATATACCTGGAAAAGATAGAATTTGAAAAGATAAATGGAGCCCAGTATTCTTAGCAGCACTATTCACAATACCTGAGACATGGAAGTAATCTAAATGTCTGTTGAAAGATGAATGGACAAAGAAGATGTGACACATAGATACAATGGAATATTGCACAGCTATAAAAAAGAAAGAAATAATGCCATTTGTAGCAACGTGGTTAGACCTAGAAAGTATCATGCTAAGTGACGTAAGTTAGACAAAGACAAATATCATATGGTACTATTTATGAATCTAAAAAATGGTATCAAAATATCCTATTTGCAAAATAAAATTAGACTCACAGAAATAAAAAGCAAACTTATGTTTACCCAAGGTGAAAGGGAGGCAGGGATAAATTAAGAGTTTTGGATTAACAAATAAACAATGCTACATATAAAATAGATGAACAACAAGGTTCTACTGTATAGCACAGCAAACAATAACCTATAATGGAAAATAATCTGAAAAAGAATTCACTTCAGTTCAGTTCAGTAGCTCAGTCATGTCCGACTCCTTGCAACCCCATGGACTACAGCATGTCAGGTCTCCCTGTCCATCACCAACTCCTGGAGTTTACTCAAACTCATGGCCGTTGAGTCGGTGATGCCACCCAACCATCTCATCCTCTGTTACCCCCTTCTCCTGCCTTCAAATTTTTCCAGCATCAGGGTCTTTTCAACTGAGTCAGTTCTTTCCATTAGGTGGCCAAGTATTGGAGTTTCAGCTTCAGCATCAGTCCTTCCAAAGAATATTCAAGATGATTTCCTTTAGGATGGACTGGTTGGATCTCCTTGCAGTCAATGGGACTCTCAAAAGTCTTCTCTAATACCACAGTTCAAAAACATCAATTCTTCGGCGCTCAGCTTTCTTTATAGTCCGACTCTCACATCCTTATATGACCACTGGAAAAACCATAGCTTTGACTAGATGGGCTTTTGTTGGTAAAGTAATGTCTCCGCTTTTTAATATGCTGTTTAGGTGGGTCATAGTTTTTCTTCCAAGGAACAAACATCTTTTAATTTCATGGTTGCCGTCTCCATCTGCAAGTGATTTTAGAGTCCAAAAAAAAATAAAGTCTGAAACTGTTCCCACTGTTTCACCATCTGTTTGCCATGAAGTGATGGGACCAGATGCCATGATCTTAGTTTTCTGAATGTTGAGTTTTAAGCCAACTTTTTCACTCTCCTCTTTCAGTTTCATCAAGAGGCTCTTTAGGTCTTTGCTTTCTGCCATAAGTTTGGTGTCAGCTGCATATCTGAGGTTACTGATATTTCTCCTGGCAATCTTGATTTCAGCTTGTGCTTCCTCCAGCCCAGCATTTCTCATGATGTACTCTGCATAGAAGTTAAATAAGCAGGGTGACAATATACAGCCTTGACATACTCCTTTTCCTATTTGGAATCAGTCTGTTGGTCCATGTCCAGTTCTAACTGTTCTTTCTTGACCTGCATACAGCTTTCTCAGGAGGCAGGTCAGGTGATCTGGTATTCCCATCTCTTTTAGAATTTTCCAAGTTTGTGGTGGTCCCCACAGTCAAAGGTTTTGGCATAGTCAATGAAGCAGAAGTAGATGTTTTTCTGGAACTCTCTTGCTTTTTCAATGATCCAGCAGATGTTTGCAATTTGATCTCTGGTTCATCTGCCTTTTCTAAGTCCAGCTTGAACATTCGGAAGTTCATGGTTCACATAGTGTTGAAGCCTGCCTTGGAGAATTTTGAGCATTACTTTACTAGCGTGTGAGATGAGTGCAATTGTGCGGTAATTTGAGCACTCTTTGGGATTGCCTTTCTTTGGGATTGGAATGAAAACTGACCTTTTCCAGTCCTGTGGCCACTGCTGAGTTTTCCAAATTTGCTGGCATATTGAGTGCAGCACTTTTATAGCATCATCTTTCAGGATATGAAATAGCTCAACTGGAATTCCATCACCTCCACTAACTTTGTTCGTAGTGATGCTTCTTAGAGCCCACTTGACTTCACATTCCAGGATGTCTGGCTCTAGGTGAGTGATCACACCATCATGATTATCTGGGTCGTGAAGATCTTTTTTAGATAGTTTTTCTATGTATTCTTGCCACCTTTTCTTAATATCTGCTTCTGTTAGGTCCATACCATTTCTGTCCTTTATTGAGCCCATCTTTGCATGAAAAATTACCTTGGTATGTCAAATTTTCTTGAATAGTTCTCTAGTCTTTCCATTCTATTGTTTTCCTCTATTTCTTTGCACTGACCACTGAGGAAGGCTTTCTTATCTCTCCTTGCTATTCTTTGGAACTCTGCATTCAAATGGGTATATCTTTCCTTTTCTCCTTTACTTTTCACTTCCTTTCTTTTTGTAGCTATTTGCAACATCTCCTCAGATAGCCATTTTGCCATTTTGCATTTTTTTTTCTTGGGGATGGTCTTTATTACTGCCTCCCATATAATGTCATGAACCTCTATCCATAGTTCTTCAGGCACTCTGTCTATCTGATCTAATCCCTTGAATCTATTTATCACTTCCATTGTATAATCATAGGGGATTTGATTTAGGTCATACCTGAATGGTCTAGTGGTTTCCCCTACTTTCTTCAATTTAAGTCTGAATTTGGCAAAAAGGAGTTCATGATCTGAGCCACAGTCAGCTCCTGGTCTTGTTTTTTTCTGACTATATAGAGCTTCTCCATCTTTGGCTGCAAAGAATATAATCAATCTGATTTCGGTGTTGACCATCTGATAATGTCCATGTGTAGAGTCTTCTCTTCTGTTGTTGGAAGAGGGTGTTTGCTATGACAAGTGCGTTCTCTTGGCAAAGCTCTATTAGCCTTTGCCCTGCTTCATTCCGTACTCCAAGGCAAAATTTGCCTGTTACTCCAGGTACTTCTTGACTTCCTACTTTTGGATTCTAGTCCCCTATAATTTAAAGGACAACTATTTTTGGTGTTAGTTCTAAAAGGTTTTGTGGGTCTTAATAGAACTGTTCAACTTCAGCTTCTTCAGCATTCCTGGTTGGGGCACAGACTTGGATTACTGTGATACTGAAAGGTTTGCCTTGGAAAGAAACAGAGATCATTCTGTCAGTTTTGAGACTGCATCCAAGTACTACATTTTGGACTCTTTTTTTGACTACTCTGTCGTTGAAAAAGAATATACATATATATAACCTTAGTCTGAAACTAACACATTATTATAAAGCAACTAACACATTATTATAAAGCAACTATACTTCATTTTTAGAAAAGACAGAAAGAAACAGGGATATACTATGGAGTCTTATACAATACTTGCCTAAAAATTTAAGATAGAACAGAATAGTTAGGTTTGTAACTTGCCACTTGGTCTTTATTCCTAGGTTGCAGTCACTACCCTCCTCTTCAACCCACCTCTCTATTTCACACTAGCTAGGATGTGGGGTTGGAAGAGGTTCTTCTCTTATGCCATTATGAGTCCTTGGGTCAACATGTTTGATAACCCCTATTTGCTACCTTTTCTATATGTTGTGCAAATTCATAATCAAACTACCTCTGTTAAGACAAAACTTTTTAATCTTCAGTAAAAATGCATAAAAATCACAAACTCTTTGAACAGAACTTTGGATCTACTTGGGCATCTAGAGATCAACTAAGATCAACCCCAAAGACCTAAATGAATCACCAAAAATTGATAAGTGGATTGAAATTAGAAATGATTTAAAAAAGAATTGCCATATATAGTCACATTGCAACTTCTTTCATGTTATATAAAGTAAAAATTTTAAGGTGCTTCCTATAGTGCCTGGACCATGCTGCTGCTGCTGCTAAGTCACTTCAGTCGTGTCCGACTCTGTGCGACCCCATAGATGGCAGCCCACCAGGCTCCTCCGTCCCTGGGATTCTCCAGGCAAGGATACTGGAGAATTTCCTTCTCCAATGAGTGCATGCATGCTAAGTCGCTTCAGTTGCGACAGACTATGTGTGACCTATGGACAATAGCCCACCAGGCTCCTCTGTCCACAGGAGTCTCCAGGCAAGAGTACTGGAGTGGGTTGCCATTTCCTTCTCTGTCTGGACCACAGAAACCACGTGTTTGCTA
The DNA here is from genome assembly GCF_963930625.1 of Muntiacus reevesi. Classification (NCBI taxonomy): domain Eukaryota; kingdom Metazoa; phylum Chordata; class Mammalia; order Artiodactyla; family Cervidae; genus Muntiacus; species Muntiacus reevesi. The sequence goes on from NC_089267.1 coordinate 50,314,060, forward strand.
TCACATTATTATTTCTCGTTAGTCAAGAATCAGAGTTCTCATAACAGCTGAAATTCTTTTGGAATAATAGATTCTTTCTGATTTCTGTGCAAATTATTACTATTTCTAACCACACACATACAATCTCCCCTAAGTACAAAACATAACTCATTAGTATTAATGTCTGGGTAAAATACATAAGGAAACAGATTATAGTTAACTAGCAGCAGAAGCAGCAAGCAGAGTCTTTCAATAGTTCATGAAAACAGCCTTTTCACAAAAGGTTGCTTTGTGAGCATATTGTGTTTAGATTCTGTGGCAGATATTTCCTGGTTTTTACTGTCTGGCAATCACTCACTTTTCTTCTGAAAATAGCATCCCAATTGCCTATCAGGATATACCTATCCTCTCCTATGTGCAATCTCTGTGACTTTTTCTCAACCACTGTTGAGGAGGGATGCCAGATCATTCAAACTCTCTCTCTCTCTCTCTCTGGGACTTTAAAACTTGCATGTAAGGGCCAAGAGAGAAAAATGTTGGAGATAATTAATCACAGTGGAGTTCCCTGAGAAGACTTATATAAACTCTGCTACCAGCCAACAAGGAGCTACTCAGGACCCTGCCTTCCTGGGTTTGGTTCTTGAGATATTCCTTCAGTTCCAAGAGCTACTCCATAAACACAATAATTTTCTTTTTGTTTACATTAGTTATAATTGATTATATTTCTTGAAACAAAGAAATCAAAACAAACAACAAAAATAAGAGTTCTAATCAAGCCAAAAATGAAAAAAAAAAAAACAAAACCCAATTGATTCTGTTTTCTCCCTGTTTTTCTTTCTGCAGCATATGAATTATCTAACTTAAATCTTTCAAAATATATCCACAATTATCTGGATCATGGTGGAGAGTTTTGATAAAATGTGGTCCACTGGAGAAGGGAATGGCAAACTACATCAGTATTCTTGCCTTGAGAACCCCATGAACAGTATGAATAGGCAAAAAGATAGGACACTGACAGATGAATTCCCCAGAAAGGTAGGTGCCCGACATGCTACTGGAGATCAGTGGAGAAATAACTAGAAGAATGAAGAGAGGGAGCCAAAGTAAAAACAACACCCAGTTGTGGATGTGACTGGTGATGGAAGTAAGTCTCTTTACTGATGTTGTAAAGAGCAATATTACATAGGGACCTGAAATGTTAGGCCCATAAATTAAGGTAAATTGGACATGGTCAAAAAAGACATGGCAAGAGTGAACATTGACATTTTAGGAATCAGCGAACTAAAATGGACTGGAATGGGTGAAGTTAACTCAGATGACCATTATATCTACTACTGTGGGCAAGAATCCCTTAGAAGAAATGGAGTAGCCATCATAGTAAACAAAAGAGTCTGAAATGCAGTACTTGGATGCAATCTCAAAAATGATAGAATGATCTCTGTTCATTTCCAAGGCAAACCATTCAATATCACGGTAAAACAAGGCTATGCCCCAACCTGTAATGCTGAAGAAGCTGAAGTTGAACAGTTCTATGAAGACCTACAAAACCTTCTAGAACTAGCACCAAAAAAGATGTCCTTTTCATTATAGGGGACAGGAATGCAAAAGTAGGAAGTCCCTTGTGGCTCAGACGATAAAGTGTCTGCCTACAAGGCGGGAGACCCGGGCTCGATCCTTGGGTCAGGAAAATCCTCTGGAGAAGGAAATGGCAACCCACTCTAGTACTCTTGCCTGGAAAATCCCATGGACGGAGGAACCCGGTAGGCTACAGTCCATGGGGTCGCAAAGAGTCGGACACGACTGGGTGACTTCAATTCACTTCACTTCACTTCACTTCAAGAAGCACCTGGGGTAACAGTCAAATTTGGCCTTGGAGTACAGAATGAAGCAGGGCAAAGGCTAATAGAATTTTACCAAGAGAACACACTGGTGATAGCAAACTCCCTCTTTCAAGAACACAAGAGAAGACTCTACACATGGACATCACCAGGTGGTCAATATCGAAACCAGATTGATTATATTCTTTGCAGTCAAAGATGGAGAAGCTCTATACAGTCAGCAAAAACAAGACTGGAAGCTGACTGTGGCTCAGATCATGAACTCCTTTTTGTCAAATTCAGACTTAAATTGAAGAAAGTAGGGAAAACCACTAGTCCATTCAAGTATGACCTAAATCAAATCTCTAATAATTATACTAGAGTGGAAGTGAGAAATAGATTTAAGGGACTAGATCTGATAGACAGAGTGCCTGATGAACTATGGAGGGAGGTTTGTGACATTGTACAGGAGACAGGGAGCAAGATCATCCCCAAGGAAAAAAAATGCAAAAAGGCAAAATGGCTATCTGAGGAGGCCTTACAAATAGCTATGAAAAGAAGAGAAGCGAAAAGCAAAGGAGAAAAGAAAAGATATACCCATTTGAATGCAGAGTTCCAAGCAATAGCAGGGAGAGATAAGAAAGCCTTCCTTAGTAATCAGTGCAAAGAAATAGAGGGAAACAATAGAATGGGAAAGACAAGAGATATCTTCAAGAAAATTAGAGATATCAAGGGAACATTTCATGCAAAGATGGGCTCAATAAAGGAAAGAAATGCTGTGGACCTAACAGAAGCAGAAGATATTAAGAAGAGGTGACAAGAAAACACAGAAGAACCATACACAAAAGATCTTCACAACCCAGATAATCATAATGCTGTGATCACTCACCTAGAGCCAGACATCCTGGAATGTGAAGTCAAGTGGGCTTTAAGAAGCATCACTACAAACAAAGTTAGTGGAGGTGATGGAATTTCAGTTGAGCTATTCAAATCCTAAAAGACAATTCTGTGAAAGTGCTGCACTCACTCAATATGGCAGCAAATTTGGAAAACTCAACAATGGCCATAGGACTGGAAAAGGTCAGTTTTCATTCCAATCCCTAAGAAAGGCAATGCCAAAGAATGCTTAAACTACTGTACAATTGCACCCATCTCACTCGCTAGTAAAGTAATGCTCAAAATTTTCCAGGCTAGGCTTCAACAAGACATGAACTGTGAACTTCCAGAGTCAAGCTGGATTTAGAAGAGGCAGAGAAACCAGAGATCAAATTGCCAATATCCACTGGATCATTGAAAAAGCAAGAGAGTTCCAGGAAAACATCTATTTCTGCTTTATTGACTATGCCAAAGCCCTTGACTATGTGGATCACAATAAACTGTGGAAAATTCTGAAAGAGATGGGAATACCAGACCACCTGACCTGCCTCTTGACAAATCTGTGTGCAGGTCAGGAAGCAACAGTTAGAACTGGACATGGAACAACGGGCTGTTTCCAAATAGGAAAAGGAGTATGTCAAGGCTGTATATTGTCACCCTGATTATTTAACTTCTATGCAGAGTACCATCATGAGAAATGCTGGGCTGGATGAAGCACAAGCTGGAATCAAGATTGCTGGGAGAAATATCAATAGCCTCAGATATGCTGTTGACACCACCCTTATGGCAGAAAGTGAAGAAGACCTGAAGAGCCTCTTGATGAAAGTGAAAGAGGAGGATGAAAAAGTTGGCTTAAAACTCAACATTAAGAAAACAAAGATCATGGCATCCAGTTCCATCACTTCATGACAAATAGATGGGAAACAGTGGAAATAGAGGCTGACTTTATTTTTTTGAATTCCAAAATAACTGCAGATGGATACTGCAACCACGAAATTAAAAGATGTTTACTCCTTGGGAGAAAAGTTATGACCAACCTAGACAGAGAAGTTACTTTGCCAACAAAGGTCCATCTAGTCAAGGTTATTGTTTTTCCAGTGGTCATGTATGGATGTGAGAGTTGGAGTATAAAGAAAGCTCATCACCAAATAATTGATGCTTTGAACTGTGGTGTTAGGGAAGACTCGAGAGTCCCTTGGACTGCAAGGAGATCCAACCAGTCCATCCTAAAGGATATCAATCCTGAATATTCATTGCAAGGACTGATTTTAAGGCTGAAACTCCAATACTCTGGCCACCTGATGCGAAGAGCTAACTCATTTGAAAAGACACTTAAGCTGGGAAAGATTGAAGGTGGGAGGAGAAGGGGATGGCAGAAGATGAGATGGTTGGATGGCATCACTGACTCAATGGACATGAGTTTGTGTAAACTCCGGGAATTGGTGATGGACAGTGAGGCCTGGTGTGCTGCAGTCCATGGGGTTGCTAGAGTTGGACTTGACTGAGTGACTGAACTGAACTGATATATAAATTAGGAAAAGAGCAAACAAATGTCTTCACTTTACATTAAGCTATAGACTTCACCCAGAGCTTAGCTATTTGGTGGCAGGTGATGTGGAAAGCAGTCCTGAATATTCATTTGGAAGGATTGATGCCAAAGCTCCAATATATTGGCCACGTGTTGCAAATAACTGACTCATTAGAAAAGACCCTGATGCTGGGAAAGATTGAAGGCAGGAGGAGAAGGGGGCGACAGAGGATGAGATGGTTGGATGACATCATCGACTGTATGGACATGAGTTTGAGCAAGCTCCGGGAGTTGGTGATGGACAGGGAAGCCTGTCGTGCTGCACTCCATGGGATTGCAAAGAGTTGGACATGACTGAATGACTGAAATGAATGACTGATGTCTAATTTGGGCTTCCCTGATGGCTCAGCATTAAAGATCTTGGTTTGGTCTGCGTCAGGAAGATATCCTGGAGGAGGCCATGGCAACCCACTCCAGAAGTATTCTTGCCTGGAGAATCCCATGGACAGGGGAACCTGGCAGGCTACAGTTCATGGGGTCTCAATGAATCAGACACGACTGAAGTGACTTTGCACACATGCACCCATGATGTCTAACTTAATGATTAGTAATCTCTTTAGTCAGGCTCAGATAACAATTGCTCCCCATATAACCATTATGGTGTTTCCGTTCAGTTCAGTCGCTCAGTCGTGTCTGACTCTTTGCGACCCCATGAATCACAGCCCGCCAGGCCTCCCTGTCCATCACCAACTCCCGGAGCTTACTCAAACTCATGTCCATCGAGTCGGTGATGCCATCCAGCCATCTCCTCCTCTGTGGTCCCCTTCTCCTCCTGCCCCCAACCCCTCCCAGCATCAGGGTCTTTTCCAGTGAGTCAACTCTTCTCATGAGGTGACCAAAGTATTGGAGTTTCAGCTTCAGCATCAGTCCTTCCAATGAACACCCAGGACTGATCTCCTTTATGGTGGACTGATTATGGTGTTTAGCAACATGCTATTAGTATCTAGGATTCTGCAAAAGTCTTGTGAACACTACATTTTATGTTCATAATTAAAATTGCCCCTCTAAAAAAATTGTGAGTTTTTTTTTTAGTGTTGTTTTGCCTTTACTCTTCCTTACAATTTTTATGCTAAAATCCTTTACAAGAATAAAAATATGTTTTCTATTTTCTACACTATATATTGAGTTATATTCTGCCTCAAAGTACTGTAGAACTTTATATATTCATCGCTTTACTATCAAAGACTCCCTTGACACCTCACATTCCAGTAAATCTTTCTCATGGGAATTCCCACTCTGAGTTTCCACAATTCTCTGCATTAAGTTCCTGAGCCAAATGCCTCCTGCCTTTGGGAGAAAAGCCATTTACTCTTTGGCAAGAAGACACTGGTCAATTTCTGGAATGCTATCAAATTGTGAACCGTTTTCAAAGACCTTTGGGTACAATCTCTGGTATTTCTAGGCATATGCTTGTGTTTCACTTCCTCCAAACACCAGAGAAGCTGCCACCAAAATATGCCAGCTTTGGTCACCAACGCTTTTCCTGAGTATTTCTTAGAATATATTCTGACAGAACTAACAATTTCCTGACCTATTCCTATAGTGGTTTCATTGATCTTACCTCCAAATACTCAAAGACTCCTCTCCACCCCCTGCCCCCTGCCCCCTGCCCTCCCGCACCACCTCGGCTTTCATTTTTGTCTCAGACACTTGTTTCTATTGGAGTGTAAGCTGCCAACTGTCACCTCTGCACCGCACACTTTTTTATCTTGGGAAGTTTCTACATTCAGTCTGAAATTTTCTCTTCAATTCAGGGATTAACTTTTTTTTTTTTTTAAAGTTTGATCTTTCATCTGCTTTCTTCTCCCTACTTGTAATCACTAGTTCTTAATCACTGTCTCGATTCCCTTTAGAAACTCTATTTACCAGCTTTGTCTGCAGCTAGAACAATCAGATCTGACTCTGAGCCCACGTGTAACTTGGCCCATGTGCCACCTACACATAGGAACACCCCAGACAGGACAGGGGCTGGTTTCTGGCATTTCCTCAGAACACGCTTTCTGGCTTCCCTTGAGGCAGTCTTTTCATAATTTGTCTGTCAGCACAGTGCTTTCTAAGGGCTTCCCTGGTGGCCCAGACAGTAAAGAATTCGCCTGTAATGCAGGCCTTGCTGCTTGATCCCTGGGTCAGGGAAAATCCCATGAAGAAGGGAATGGCAACCCATTCCAGTATTCTGGCCTGGAGAATTCCATGGACAAATGAGCCTGGCAGGCTACAGTCCACGGGGACGCAAAAGAGTTCAACATAACTGAGTAACTAACACAACAGCAGCAACAGGGCTTTCTATGATTGTCAGAGTTTAGAACATAGCAGCCAGCCACCAAAGGTCAAGAGGCCTTTGAAACAACAACAATGATAAAAAAGTAAAAATTCTCATTTTGGGCCAATACATTACTATGTGTTTCTAACTCTGAGAGTTCCTTCCTTCCCAATGACAAAGTAGAACAATTAACTCATTGGAATTTTCTTGATGTTTTCCTTTCCTTTAAATCCACACCCAACCCAGCGCCAGACCTGCCAATTTTGCCTCCTCAATGTTCCTTACTTAGACTGTCTGACTTCTCATCTCCCCAGGTTAAAATGAACATCACTTCTTGTATGGACCATTGTCATTGTTTTTTTAAAAGGTCCACTTGGCACTCACTTTTGATCCTTTCAGTTCATTCACAATGCAGTAGACCAGCGGTTCTCAAAGTGTGTTCCCAAGACCAGCAGGGTTAGCATTAGCATCTCCTGTGATCTTGTTAGAAGTGCAAATTCTCCCTCCCAAATCTAGACATATGGAATCAGAAACTCTAGGGTGAAATTGAGCAATCCATTTAAAAAAGTCCTCCAAGTGATGCTGGCATATACTTTTCAAACCATAGATCACAAATTATACTTCTGTTTAAGGGCATGAATTCCAATTGCTTTTAGGATAAATTAAAAAAATCTTAATGTGGCTTAAACAGTTTTGGATGATGGGGACTTTGCCTCAGTCTCCACCCTTAATGCATGATCCTTTTGCATTGTCTGCAATGCTGTCCTTGGCCTTCTTGCATGGGATCATTACACCAGCTCTTCTGTTGCCCTGAACAGTTTCCTGCTCTCTTTCTTGATTTACTTTTTCCTTCCCAGGTCCAGCGCCACTGGTGGTTGCTTGTGGAAGGATCCCAGACAATCTGCCAACACCAGCCCCACCCCCCCTCACGCCCCCCCCCCCCCCCCGCCATTGCTCAGCACACACACGTGCAAGTATGTATCTCAACCATGTGTCATTTTTACACAGCATTTAGCACAGTAGCAAGTTTACCTTTACTTGCGTGGGTATTTGATAAATATTTTGCCTCTGTTCTACCTCAAATGTTAACTTGTATGTAGTCATTGGGTGTTTTTCCTCACTATTTAACCCCTAGTGCCTAGTCAGACCTGGCATATCTTTGCTCTCTACAAATGTTTTTAGAGTGACCACATAACTAAAAATTACCGAGCATTTGCAGGGTTCTGGGCACCAGGCTAAAAGTTTTATATAGATTTTATCATTTTGCCCTCAGGAAAAATATATTTCTCTTTGTTAATTTAACAAATAAGTATGCATCAGTGTCTCTGTGACATCATGGTTCTAAGCATTTAACAAATATTAACTTCTTTAGAGCCCACAATTCTCAGATGAAATATACTCTACAACTATATTCATATTTACAGATAAGGAAACCTATGCCTAGCTATCTGTCTCATGTCATACAGTAAATGGTCAGTCAAAATGTGGACACACACTTGTCAGTCCAGTGGTTAAGACTCCTTACTTACACTGCAAGGGGCATGGGTTCGATCCCTGGTTGGGGAACTAAGATCCCATATGCATGCAGCATGGCCAAAACAAACAAACAAGAAAGATGTGGACTCTAGTGACTTGACTCCAAAGTGTGTTGCTTTAAAAATACATGTTAAGTATTGAGGTTCCAGCTGATAATTGCAGAGAATGCCTTGAATTATAGGAATAAAATTTTATGACATATATTATTCTGGAGCCATTGTTCCTTGGAATAAACTAGATTCATCAACACTTCTCTCCTGGCTTTTATTCTAGAAAACAATGTCTGGGGACAGTGGATCTGGAGTACTAGTAGTTTAGGTAACTCTCCTCCTGCTCCTAAGAGAGTGTGGAGAGGTAAATTAGAGCAAGGGTGAGTCTAGGACTTTCTTTTTTAATATTTGGGTGTTTATAAAGCAATTCAAGAAATACCAAGGATATTGACACATTTTTTATTTGCTAATCCAAGGCCTCTCTGATAATTATATTCCTGTTAGCCACACTCTCTTTCAGGTGAATTCCGTGTGTGCTGCTTTGTTGACTTAGCTTTGAAATTCAACTAACTTCAAAGAGTTAAACTGGTTAAAAACAATAAGGGTAGAGAAAAGAAATAATTTAAATAAAATTTTCAGTTCTATCCACATAATGTCCTCAGTTAATATTTTTAGAGGATTTACAAGTATTTATTTTAATCATTCCTTCAAATTTGATATGGAATTCCTTCTCTATAAATTTTTATATTCTTAATTCCCTAGCTCTCACCAGATTACTATATAGGGCCATATGCTTTGAATCACCAGTTTGATAGTTTGATTTCCATCAGTTTTACTACTAGGAATGTCTCTTCCTCAAGATGTCCCTCAACTGTTCCTGTGAAAGACACCCTAGTTTCATATGGACCCCAACTGGTCTGGCAGTAGCAGCCCCCATGTACGGTTTGTCCTTCTTCATCAAGTGGGTCCACTAGTTTGAGAATCTACTTGATGCAGCCTCGCTTCTCCTCCTAACCACCCAATGTGTGGACCTAGAAACACAAATGCAGATTTTCCCTGACTTTGAACCATCTGAGTACCAGTTTCCAGGTTCATGTCACAGTTGGAAAACCAGCTACTTGAATCAAGCTTGGTCGCTGACTCCAGTATTTTTGAATGCATTGAGACACTCAGAACATCTCTCCCAGAACATTTCCATCAATTTCTGGTCCTTTGTCTGTGAACATTATAGGCTTTATTCTAGTTTACAGGGCAAGTGAATGAATCCACAGAAAATAAACAGTTTTATCTTCCCTGACTATTTCCTATACCCTTATCCCCAACAATAAATTCTTGTTCTTCCAGCTACAAAAAACAGAAATGGAAACAAAAACAGAATACCATCATGCATACCAAAGGATGTTAACAGACACTAAGAAAGAGGCTGTCAGAATGAAAGAGAATATCTACCTATAGAGAGAAGCATTGTACTAGATGGGGCATTGCCATGACAACAGTTTCTGCACCACATCAAATTTTGCAGGCTGATCATCTTTTGAACTCATGTGAAACTAATTAGCACCAGTTTTACTGGGATTAAATAAAAGCAGATCACTGTAGTTAATGAGGAGCTTCTGAAACTTCAAGTTAAATCTACAATAAAATAATTGACCAGTAAGAATTAAAACAGAAAGAATGAGCCACAAGAAGTCAACAGTTCAAGAGACAATATGATAAAAGCGTGGCTAAGGAGATTACAGAAAAAAAGGAAGTTGCAAGTTTAATCAACTTGCAACTGAATAATTTGAAAATCAACTGATTGATTAACATATTCAACAGAAGAAAATATCATTAGAAGGAAGGTAGAAAGGGAGAAATTAGGAGTAAAAATTCCTGGAGCGAGAAATTTTTAATCTTGGAGATATAAGTATTACAATCCTTGGAAGTGAAACAGAGCAGGACGTATGGCCCTTCCCCCTCATGTCCTCTGCCTGCCTTTTGTCTGTGGAATACTTTAGTCATATAATAAGTTTAATGAGAGAAATGAGAGCATGCAGAAAGAAAGGAAAACAGTCAAGGAGACCAAATAATAATAATAATGTACTCATTAAGCAGAGTCAAGGACTTTTAGTTCCTTCTCAAGGGCTATAGATAATCTTCTGAGTCATATCCTGTGAGTTGTCTTATAGATATTGAAACCCTCACAAGGTAGAGAAGTTAAATACATGATGACCAGACTTTTCTCACAACATGAGCTGCCACAGTTCCAAGAAGTAACCTCAAAGAAATAGAAACAAACTAGATGTCAGGCGAGTGAGTGTATGCTCCTTGGTTTTGTCTTGTTACCACAAAGATTTGGAACGATGGACATTAAAGCCCTCAGCGCGTCACAGCTCTTGGGTCTTGGACAAAATGTGTTATAGCTCTTAGACAAATCAGTGTTACAGCTCTATTTTATATAAAAGTTAGCAGGAGAATCCATCCTCAAAGTGTGGGGGTATGCCAACCCAAAGACACAAAGAGAAGAGAGTGGAGGAGCGCACCAGCGCGCTGGGAGGAGGGGGCAGGGGAAAGGGAGAGGGAGAGAAAGAACGCACGCACACAGGGGTGAGAGAGAGAGAGAGAGAGAGAGAGAGAGCGCAATTTGCCTCCTCCTTTTACATGTTTTTCCCTCCCCCTGGGCCTGCCCTATGCAAACTGGGCCAGCCAGGAGTGCTGCTTTTTCTACCTGAAGTCCTCACTCCAGTCCTCAGACCTTCCTTTGTTCTATTTTTGTGGGCTTTTCCCTTCCTTGTCTTTTAGCCACTGCCATTTTGGACTCCTGTTTCCTATTCTAACTACCTAACATCCCCCCCTGAAGAGATGGGAGGCCCAGTTCTTTGGGAATAGGGGCGTTGAGGTTTCTCTGTCTACTTCCTGCTGAACTGGGACGGTGAGGGGTATTGGGCCTCCCCCTCTTGCTAGTCTCAAGCCTCAGAGTCCTCATAGCAGTGTCCATCTAAGGGTGAGTAATATTTTCCCTGGTGGGCCATAGTTTCATATCTTTGTTGAACTGACACTGCATGTTGTAGCTTGTTGACCTGGGCAGAGACAAAACATGTTAGACAATTGATAATACACGGAGCAATCATAAGCAGCATCAATATGGTATAACAAGGACTAGTAGAATTAGCTGATTCCAAATTCACATTGCCAGGATGGCTCAAGTCCCTCCCTGTTCAGGGATCAGAAGATCTATCTCCTGTCTGATTTGGAGTACAATCCCTGCCAAGCTGTGTTGGCTCTTTAGAGCTATCCTGAGAAATTTTATCCCCAGAAACCAGATTTTGGGGGTGTACATTAGAATGGCACTCATTTGTAGTCCTGAATAGGTATCTGAGATCTCCCAGAGGCTCACAGGTGTATTAAGTGTCCTCTTCTGTTTTCTTCCACAGCTTGACTCATGAGTAGTGAATCCAGGAGTCATGTCCTGGTACCTTGACTGCTGGTGGCAGAGGCTTAGCTTCTATGATCTTAAAATTGGAGACTATTGCATATCCAGATCTTCTTTTTCCATCTAAGACAAAGCTGCTTCCATCAGTGTACCAGATTTCCTCAGGATTGGTCAGAGGATTTTCTGACAATCCCTCTCGGGATTTTGTCCAGTGGTCCAAGGTTTCTAGAGAAGAGTGAAAGGGGAGAGAGCCCTCGGGGATAGGCAGGAGGGTGGCTGGGTTAAGAACCTCCCCAGGGGGTGAGGCCTGGATTTTCCATCAGCATTACTTGATATCTGAGGATTCTTTGATCAGACATCCATAAATGGCCTTTCCCATTTAGGAGTTGCTTTACTTGATGGCTGGTAAAAATAGTTAGTTTGCCCCCAAAGGAGAATTTTAAAGCATCTTCTATCATGATTGCAACAGCTGCAAGATTTCTAAGGCAGGGGGGTCAGCCTTGGGCGGTTGGATCTAGTCTCTTGGATAAGTAAGCTACAGGCTGGGGCTCAGATCCTAACCTTTGAGTTAACACTCCCAAGGCTATTCCCTCTCTTTCATGGACATAAAGTTGGAATGCTTTTTCTGGGTCTGACAACTTCAAGGCAGGTGCTTGAGTTAAGGCCTGTTTTAGTGTAGCCTCTGCCTTCTTTTGAGGAGTACCCCACAACAGTGGGATTGAATCATCCTGTCCCTTTACGCTTTCATATAAGGTCTGGGCAAATAGACCATAATGGGGTATCCAGATTCTACAATACCCAGTTAGCCCCAGGAAAGCTCGCAGTTGTTTTCGAGTCGTGGGGGAGGGCAGCTGGAGGAGTCCTTGTACCCGATCAGAAGACAGCCTCCTAGACCCGTCTGTAATCTGAACTCCCAGGTAAGTGACATTTGTCTCGACCGTGCCTTAGCACGGGAGACTTTATATCCCCTTTCTGCCAAAAAGTTTAGAACCTAAATTGCATGTTGTTGGGCATTTCCCTCATCTGGAGAGCAGATTAGTAGGTCATCTAAGTACTGTAATATTTTCCCATTAGGTCCCAGGTCCAGATCTAGGAGATCCCGGTTAAGGGCCTGTCCAAACAAGTGGGGGTTATCTCTGAATCCATGAGGTAATACTGTCCAAGTCATCTGTTGGTGTTTTTCTCCTGGGGCTTCCCACTCAAAGGCAAAATGATATTGGAATTCCTTAGCCAACGGTATGCAAAAAAATGCATCTTTGTGATCCAAGACTGTAAATCACATGGCACTGGGTGGGATTTCTCCCAAGATTACATAGGGATTGGGTACTGTGGGATGGAGGAGGACTACAGCTTCATTTATGATCTGGAGATCTTGAACCATTTGCCATGTTCTGTCCCTTTTCTTTACTGAGAAGTTTGGGGTGTTACATGGTGAACTGGTGGGGACCAATAGCCCACAAGCAAGGAGTTTATTTATTAAAAGCTGTAGTTCCTCCCGAGCCTCTCTTTTGAGGGGATATTGTTTCCGGTTAGGAAACCGAGTGGGATCTCGGAGGACAATGATGACCGGTTCAGTTTGGTGGGCTCGTCTGGGAATCCCCTGGTCCCACAGCTGGGGGTTAATTTTGTCCTCCCATAGCCTTTGCTCTGTCTCTATTGGAGGTGTGATGGGTTCCTCAGTAGTAACCAGAAGCTGTAGGGCCCTAGGGGCTGAAAAGCTTCCCACCACAAGGGTGGTCCCCAGTTTAGTGAGTATGTCTCTTCCCATTAATGGAGTAGGACACTCAGGAACCACCAGAAACTGGTGGGAGAATATCTGTCCCTCCCAGCAACAAAGAAGTGCTTGGGTGAATCTTCTAGTAGTTGCTTTTCCTGTAGCACCCCAAATGGTACAGGTTTGGGAGGAGAAGGCTCCGGAGTAGGAGATCAAGACAGAGTAGGCAGCCCCTGTGTCAACCAAGAAATTCTCGAACGTACCTGCCACATCCAGTTGCACCCTTGGCTCCAGCCACGTGATGGTTATCTGTGACAGGCAGGCAGGCTGGCTGGAGCGGGCTGCTTCAGTCCTCTAGAACCATTGTGAGGGAAGGCTTGGCGCTTGACCTTGAGGCTCTTGGGTCCTGAGGGCAGAGTGCTGCCAGTGTCCCAGTTGATGGCATTTGTAGCAAGCTGTTTTAGGAGACTTGTCACAGTTTGGACACTCTTTGGTCCAATGCCCCGCCTGTCTACAGATTAGGCAATTGCCTCGTGCCTTGTCCTTTGGAGTTTGCCATAAGGCTTCCCTGGAGGGTGACCAGCATCTGGGCATGCCTTGTTTCTTTCCTCCTCTCCCTCTCCTGGGCCTTGGCATCCTTCTCCTGTTCTCTGTTATAAAAGGTATTGGTGACTGTCTGGATCATCTCATCTAAAGAGGCAGCAGAGTCCTGCTGCTGTAGCTGTTGTAACTTAATTCTGATATCTGATGCACACTGGGACAGGAATTTGTCCTTTGAAATCACCTGTCCCTTGTAAGAGTCTATGTCCAGATGAGTAAACTTTTGGAGGGCCTCTTTTAGTTTTTCCAGAAAGGCAATGGGGTTCTCATTGGACTCCTGAGTTATTGCAGAGGCTGGGCACAGTCCCACAAGTAATAGGCTTCCTTCTATTTCCATGGGTGGACTTCCTTAGGGGTGAGTCTTCCTGAAGCTTATCCTGCTGCAACCTGAGACCCAGATGTCCCCGGGTCAGGGTGCAGATCCCCAGGCAGGCTGAGGCGTGACAACCTCCTGAAGATCGAATTCCCAGGCAGGTCGAGGCGTGACAACCTTTCGAGGAGCAGATCCCTAGACAGGTCAGGGCAGGTTGATCTCCTGGGACCCCCGGACTGGAGTTGGGCATCCCCAAATCTCTAGCAAGACCAGTGCTGGGTAGGATATTATACAGTATTTCCCTCCCAAGGCCAGCTATTTTCTGGTTGTCCCTCCAAAGATTGTAGAGGCAACATTGTGGGCCCAGATGGGGCTGAAGAAAGGAGGATGAAAAGGAGGGAATGAGGCAGAGCAGAACCTTTGAAAGAATGACATAACACAGGGCATAACATAAACTGATTAAAATCAGTTGGGTCCAACATGACAAGTAAAATTCAAGTAAACCTTAATCCCCAATCTATAAGCCAAAAGACACACCCAGAGGTGGCAGAACAGCTCTAGTTGAGTTCAGTTCAGTCGCTCAGTCGTGTCCGACTCTGCAACCCCATGAATCGCAGCACGCCAGGCCTCCCTGTCCATCACAAACTCCTGGAGTTCACCCAAACTCATGTGCATAGAGTTGATGATGCCATCCAGCCATCTCATCCTCTGTCGTCCCCTTCCTCTCCTGCCCTCAATCTTTCCCAGCATCAGGGTCTTTTCAAATGAGTCAGCTCTTCCCATTAGGTGGCCAAAATATTGGAATTTCAGCTTCAACATCAGTCTTTCCAATGAACACCCAGGACTGATCTCCTTTAGGATGGACTGGTTGGATCTCCTTGCAGTCCAAGGGACTCTCAAGAGTCTTCTCCAATACCACAGTTCAAAAGCATCAATTCTTCAGTGCTCAGGTTTCTTCACAGTCCAATTCTCACATCCATACATGACCACTGGAAAAACCATAGCCTTGACTAGACGGACCTTTGATGGCAAAGTAATATCTCTGCTTTTTACTATGCTGTCTAGGTTGGTCATAACTTTCCTTCCAATGAGTAAGCATCTTTTACTTTCATGGCTGCAATCACCCATCTGCAGTGATTTTGGAGCCCACAAAAATATAGTCTGCCACTGTTTCCACTGTTTCCCCATCTATTTCCCATGAAGTGATGGGACCAGATGCCATGATCTTAGTTTTCTCAATGTTGAGCTTTAAGTCAACTTTTTCACTCTCCCCTTTCACTTTCATCAAGAAGCTTTTTATTTTCTCTTCACTTTCTGCCATAAGGGTGGTGTCATCTGCATATCTGAGGTTACTGATTTTTCTCCCGGCAATCTTGATTCCAGCTTGTGCTTCCTCCAGCCCAGCGTTTCTCATGATGTACTGTGCATAGAAGTTAAATAAGCAGGGTGACAATATACAGCCTTGATGTACTCATTTTCCTGTTTGGAACCAGTCTGTTGGTCCATGTCGAGTTCTGTTGCTTCCTGACCTGCATATAGGTCTCTCAAGAGGCAGGTCAGGTGGTCTGGTATTCGCATCTCTTTCAGAATTTTCCACAGTTTATTGTGATCCACACTGGATCAAAGGCTTTGGCATAGTCAATAAAGCAGAAGTAGATGTTTTTCTGGAACTCTCTTGCTTTTTCAATGATCCAGCAGATGTTGGCAATTTGATCTCTGGTTCCTCTGATTTGATTTCTGTTCCTTAGAACAGCTCTAAGGCACTGTCCAAAGAGGGAGGAGTGGGTGGTTCTCCAAGGGTTGGGATGATCTTCCCCCTCATTAGCATATGAATTCACCCCACTGCCAAACCTAGCCAGGCTGGAGCCCTTGCCTTCGGCAATGGCCCACACCCTGAAGAGTGGCTTCTCTCTGAATCCTAACAAATCCACCTCTTAATGCTTTGTCTTTCAGTGAATTTTTGCAATGAAACTTTAGAGCCTGAGCTTCATTAGGTCCTGAAGCCAGGCATCCTGGGTTTTGGCTGGGCTCGAGTCCCGGGAGAGAGCTGAAGCACAGGAGAAAAAAGCAGTGGGAAAAACGTGCCAAGGAATCCCCCTCATAGCCTGCCGGAAAATCTGCTAAATTCCTGACCTGTGCTCACAGTTGAGAAGAATGCAGGAGCGCGCATCGGGGGGAGAGAGAGAGAGTGAGAGGGAGAGAAAGAGAGAGAGCACATGCACGCAGGGGGAGAGAGAGCGAGAGAGCAAGCTCTTTGGCTTCCCCTTTTGTATGTTTTTGCCTCCCCCTGGGCCTGCCCTATGCAAATTGGGCCAGGCAGGAGTGCTGTTTGTTCTCCCTGAAGTCCTCACTCTGGTCCTTGGACCTTCCTTTGTTCTATTTTCGCGGGCTTTTCCCTTCCTTGTCTTTTAGCTTCCGCCATTTTGGACTCCTGTTTCCCATTCTAACTACCTAACACTGACTCTGGAACTGATGATCAACTATACCTAAAACAATCAAAATGACGCTGGTCAGAGCACTGATGACCAATCTGAAAATGACCGTCAGAGCTGACTGTGCTGTTTCGGCATGTAGCCCCCTCCTTCTGTCTATAAAGGCTCTTGCCCCACTGGTTGCCAATGGGAGGAGTCAACCTTTAGACAGATGTTCGCCCTTCCCTTCCTTCCCCCCAGTTTGCCGAAATAAAGCAAACTTTCTTTTCTATGAACCTGGCCTGTTTATTGGCTTTGGGGCAGCAAGCAGCCAGAACTCATGCCTTTTGGTAAGAGAACAGCCATATCATGGTGATTCATCTGGCCTCTATGGTTTCTTTCTCTGTAGCCTGAACGAAACATCCTCAAGGGCCACCTGTCTTATTCTGATATCATTCCTAATAAATAATCTTTTGAATATTTAGTTTAACACGTAGTTGGATACTCAGAAGAAAATGTTATTATTTGGTGAACATGATAGAGAAAATAGAGGACACCAAAAGAAAATACTTGTCCTTCCTTCCCCCACAGTGAAAAAGACATCTGTCTTCACATCTACAGCTTATCCCTCCTCATAATTCTGGAATCTGAATGAGTAAAGTGACCTCATTCCATTTATTATGCCTGATTTTTTCTACAGCATCAATTTTGACATATCTCTAATTGTTGTTTTCCATTAGTATTTAAATATAATCGCATTTCTCTTATCTTCTATTAAAGAACCTTTACCCTCTTTAGGAGGGCACAAATAAAACTTTGTGTGAACCAGGACCCAGAAGAAAGGAGCAGTGACCCCACAAGAGAATGATCGAGATTGTCTGTGAGTGTCCAGGAGTGTCTGGTGGAGGCATGGATCAGCAGTGGCTTCCTGAAGGTTTGGGGGCATTGAGTGCAGAAGTGCATGCAAGGAACCTTTTGAAGGAGGGCAACAGTATCCTCATTATCTCCACCATAGTTTGGTCTCAGGTCAAACAACAGGGAGGGAACACAGCGCCACCCATCAACGGAAAATTGTATTAAACATTTACTGAGCATGGCCCCGTCCATCAGAACAAGACCCAGTTTCCTTCTCACTCAGTCTCTTTCATCAGGAAGCTTCTTATCCTTTCAATCAGAGGGCAGATAGAATGAAACCACAATCACAGAAAACTAATCAAACTGATCACATGGATCACAGCCTTGTGATCAATGAAACTATAAACCATGCTGGGTAGGGCCACCCAAGATGGACAGGTCATAGTGGACAGTTCTGACAAAACGTGGTCCATTGGAGGGAGGAATGGCAAACCGCTTCTGTATTCTTACCCTGAGAACCCCATGAACAGTATGAAAAGGCAAAAACTTAGGACACTGAAAGATGAACTTCCCAGGTTGGCGTGTGCCCAATATGCTACTGGAGAACAGTGGAGAAGTAACTTAAGAAAGAATGAAGGGATGGAGCCAAAGTAAAAACACCACCAAGTTGTGGATGTGACTGGTGATGGAAGTAAAATCTGAGGCTATAAAGAACAATAGTGCTCAGGAACCTGGAATGTTAGGTCCATGAAACAAAGTAAATTGGAAGTGGCCAAACAGGAGATGGCAAGAGAGAACATTGACATTTTTAGGAATCAGTGAACTACAATGGACTGGTATGGATGAATTTAATTCAGATGAGCATTACATCTACTACTGTGGGCAAGAATTCCTTAGGAGAAATGGAGTAGCCCTCATAGTCAATAAGAGAGTTTGAAATGCAGTACTTGGATGCAACCTCAAAAATGACAGAATGATCTCTGTTCATTTCAAAGGCAAACCATTCAATATCACACTAATCCAAGTCTATGTTCCAACCAGTAATGCTGAAGTAGATGAAGTGGAACAGTTTTATAAAGACCTAAAAGACCTTCTAGAACTAACACCAGAAAAAGATGTCCTTTTCATCATAGGTAACTGGAATGCAAAAGTAGGAAGTGAAGAGATAACTGGAGTAATAGGCATATTTAGCTTGTAGTACAAAATGAAGCAGGGCAAACGCTGACAGTTTTGCCAAGAGAACGCACTGGTCATATCAAACACCATCTTCCAAGAATACAAGAGACAACTCTACAGATGGACATCACTAGATGGTCAATACTGAAATCAAATTAATTATATGCTTTGCAGCCGAAGATGGAAAAGCTCTCTACAGTCAGAAAAAACAAGACTGGGAGCTGACTGTGGCTCAGACCATGTACTCCCTATTGCCAAATGCAGACTTAAATTGAAGAAAGTAGGGAAAACCACTAGGTCATTCAAGAATGACCTAAATCAAATCCCTTACAATTATACAGTGGAAGTGACAAATAGATTCAAGGGATTAGATCTGGTAGACAGAATGACTGAAGAACTATGGACAGAGGTTCATGACATTGTAAAGGAGGCAGTGATCAAGACCATCCCCAAAAGAAAGAAATGCAAAAAGGCAAAGTTGTTGTCTGAGGAGGCCTTACAAACAGCTGAGAAAAGAAAAGAAGCTAAAAGCAAAGGAATAATATATCCCTTTGAATGTAGAGTTTCAAAGAACAGCAAGGACAGATAAGAAAGCCTTCCTCAGTGATTAGTGCAAAGAAATAGAGGATAAAAGTAGAATGGGAAAGTCTAGAGATCTCTTCAAGACAATTAGAGATACCAAGGGAACATTTCATGCAAAGATGAGCTCAATAAAGAACAGAAATGGTATGAACCTAACAGAAGCAGAAGATATTAAGAAGAGGTGGCAAGAATATATAGAAGAACTATCCAAAAAATATCTTCATGACCCAGATAACCATGATGGTGTGAGCACTCACCTAGAGCCAGATACCCTAGACTGTGAAGTCAAGTGGGCCATAGGAAGCATCACTATGAACAAATCTGGTGGAGGTAATGGAATTCCAGTTGAACTATTTCAAATCCTAAAGGATGATGCTGTGAAAGTGCTGCACTCAATATGCTAGCAAATTTGGGAAACTCAGCAGTGGCCTCAGGACTGGAAAAGGTCAGTTTTCATTCCAATCCCAAAGAAAGGCAATCCCAAAGAATGTTCAAGCTACTGCACAGTTGCACTCATCTCACATGCTAGCAAAGCAATGCTTAATTTTCCATGCTAGGCTTC
Organism: Muntiacus reevesi; assembly: GCF_963930625.1. Lineage (NCBI taxonomy): Eukaryota > Metazoa > Chordata > Mammalia > Artiodactyla > Cervidae > Muntiacus > Muntiacus reevesi. Next base: position 50,333,731 of record NC_089267.1, read on the forward strand.
AACGGTCCATGAACCATGAACTTCCAGATATTCCAGCTGGATTTAGAAAAGGTAGAGGAAGCAGAGATCAAATTACCAACATCTGTTAGATCATAGAGAAAGCAAGGGAGTTCCAGGAAAACATCTACTTCTATTTTATTGACTCTGCTAAAGCCTTTGACTGTGTGGATCACAACAAACTTGGAAAATTCTGAAAGAGATGGGAATACCAGGCTACCTTATCTGCCCCCTGAGAAATCTGTATGCAGGTCAAGAAGCAACAATTAGAATTGGACATGGACCAACAGACTGGTTCCAAATCGGGAAAGGAGTATGTCAAGGCTGTATAGTGTCAACATGCTTATGTATCTTATATGCAGGGTACATCATGCAAAATGTTGGGTTGAATGAAGCACAAGCTGGAATCAAGGTTGCTGGGAGAAATATCAATAATCTTAGATATGCAGATGACACCACCCACATGGCAGAAAGCAAAGAATAATGAAAGAGCCTCTTGATGAAAATGAAAGAGGAGAGTGAAAAAGCTGGCTTAAAACTTAACATTCAGGAAACTAAGATCATGGAATCTGGTACTATCACTTGATGGCAAATAGATGAGGAAACAGCGGAAACAGTGACAGACTATTTTGGGGGGCTCCAAAATCACTGAAGATGGTGACTGCAGCCATGAAACTAAAAGTAACTTGCTCTTTGGAAAAAAGGCTGTGACCAACCTAGGCAGTGTTAAAAAGCAGAGACATTACATTGCCAGCAAAGGTCAACATAGTCAAAGCTATTGCTTTTCCAGTAGTCATGTATGGATGTGAGAGTTGGACTACAAAGAAAGGTGAGTGCTGAAAAATTGATGCTTTTGAACTGTGCTGTTGGAGAAGACTTTTGAGAGTCCCTTGAACTGGAAGGAGATCCAACTAGTCAATCCTAAGGGAAATCAGTCCTGCATATTCATTGGAAAGATGGATGCTGAAACTGAAACTCCAATACATTGACCACCTGATGCAAAGAACTCATTTGAAAAGACCCTGATGCTGGTAAAGACTGAAGGAAGGAGGAGAAGGGGATTACAGGATAGATTGTTGGATGGCATCACTGACTCTATGGACATGAGTTCAAGCAAACCCCGGGAGCTGGACATGGAAGCCTGGGGCTTACAGTCCATGGGGGTTGCAAAGAGTTGGACACGAGTGAGCGACTGAACTGACTTACTACTGACTGACTCTTTCTCAAACTACTTCTCTTTTCTATCTTTGCAAATAGTCACATCATTCCTATACCTGCCTAAGTCTCCAACTGGAAATCATGATTTATTCCTTCCACTCCCTTAACCTGACATATAGTAGATTACACTTCCTCAATTAAAATGCTGCAGCATTTATTAAATCTCACTCTCCTCCATCTTTTTGCAACTTCATTGTTTAAGTCTGCATCACTTATTTCCTGGATTATAGTAATCAACTGTTACCAATCCTACTCATCTTGCTTTCCTCTAAAACACTGTGGCTTCTCCCCTACCTCCACCTTCCTTTCATTCTCTCTGTTTCAAAGAAGTTTTATTATAGAAGTTGTGTTGGGGAAGAAGGGATTAAAGCAGCTGGACTGAGATTCCTCCTGATTACCAGGGAGATGCTCCTAGGGAGTAAGAAGGAAGGCAGGCAACCTGGTCTAATGTTCTTAAAAACCTGACAACTTGACATCTGGGCCAATAGAGCAATATTTACTGGAAGGGAGAATTTTTACCTATAAAATACTTTCAGGAAGATGTTCTTGATTTAGAATTGCTTACTGTAAACAAATGTACACTTAAACGAATTTATGAGGCATGGCTCCCTGGAGAATGTCACATAAGCTATACAACTCTCTTAAGTTAAAATAGAGATGCTTTCCTTTGCACACTGTTTTATGATGCCTTATTTACCAAAACATTTTCAGGTGTATGTCTGAATTTACTTCAAGGTTATCTATTCTATTCTACTGATCTGTCTGTTGATTATAGCATACTTTAAATTGTTTATATAATTTTCCTCCTTATAATTATTTCCTTTAATTGTATATAACCTATTTATTCTTCCAGATAATAATAGATCTATTTTCATCCAGCCCATCTTTGAAAAAAATTCTGTTGGTATTTTCGAGAAATATTTCAATGTGTCTATTTAAACTATTGGAAAAAGATAACATACCAAAAGCATTTGTTCTTTTCAATGAAAACATGCTATGTCATTATTTTAAAATGGTTTATATTCTGGGTAAAGATTGCTGGAATCTTATGTAGAGAATATTTATTTTTCTGAGGCATTTCATGTTCTTGCTGGCTTTGTCACTGCTATGTAGAATATTTTTTCTTTCCCCTCATGTTACTTGATTATTTCTGAAATAGAAAAAAAAACTAATGATTTTACATTTTTATATCTTATTGAAACAGTTTACAGAACTCATTAATTTTAAGAATTTTTTGTTGATTTTACTGAGTTATCAAGATATATTAGCCTTTGTAATAATAATATTTTCTTTACAATTTCAATAGGTAAAATACATAGTTAATGGCTTAGAATTTTTGGAATGACATTAAATAATAATAATGGTTGGCTTTTTTGGGCACATTTTTATTTGTAAGGACTGTGTCACTTCTGGCCATTTTATAATATAGAGATACTGTTGTCATGTTAAGAAAGTTACTTCCTAGTTCACCTTTAAATCAATTACCAAAGCTAGTTTTTCATTTGTTTGCTTTAATTAAGTGCTTTTTCTTCTACTAAAAGTATCATATGATTTTTAATTAGGTCTTTGATTTGTTATGATATTAATATATTTCCTTATTTAAATCTTCCTTAAATTATTGGCGTGCCACTATTTTTCTGTACAAATTAGTGCTTTTATTTAGGTATTTTGTCTACATATCCAGAGGTGAGTATGTATTATTTTGTTATGGGGCCCTCTTCATTAAGTTTTGATACTAAAACTAGACTATCTACACAGAGGATTAGATAATATAAGCATTGTACTGTTCCAAATACATTCTAAGTACAAATAAATACCAACTATTTTTATTAATATGTTTCAGACATTAGGTTGTATTACTGAGAAACTTTTGTAGCATGAGGATTATTTTTCCTTAAGAATTTGAAACCAATTTATTTATCCCCATCCCCTTCTTAGTTATTTGATGAGTTCCAATTTCTTTTATTTATAATTTAATTTTTTTTATTACTTGGGTTAATTTTGATCATTTGTATTATCCTAGAATTTTCCATGGCATCAAGATTTTAAAATATTAACATCTCATTGCATGTAGTATAATAGATTTTAAAAATAACAACAGCAGAGCAACAACAATAACCTCCTCTGATTTTGTTCTTATGTCACTTCCCCTGTGTCTAATTTTATTTATCCTTAAATCAGATGCAACATCACCTTCTGTTATAGACTGATGTTTATGTCTTCCCAAAAGTTATATGTTTAAGCCTTAATTCCCAGCATGGTTGTATTTGGAGTTGGGTCCTTTAAGGAAGTAATTACAATTAAATGAGGTTGCAAGGGTGGGACCCTGGTCCAAAAGGATTAGTGTTCCTATAAAAGAGACACAGAGAGCTCATGCTCTTTTCTCTGCCCTTGCAGACCCACACACAGGCGGTCATGTGAGCACACAGCTAGAAGGCGGCTGTCTGCAACCCAAGGGGAGAACGCTCACCAGGTACCAACCCTGTTGACACCTTCATGTTGAACTGCTAGCCTCCAGAGCTGTGAGAATATACATTTCTGTTGTTTGAGACCACTCCCAGTCTGTGGTTTTCCATTATGGCAGCCCTAGCAAATTAATGTGCCTCCTCATCCAAGTCTTTTACTTGTTGACACTTCTTTTATCATGAATGTTTCCCATAGCACTTTATTGTATTGCTCAATCAATACATCTTATATGAATGAAATAAACAAAAACTTACATCCCTCCTTTTGGATGGATAAACTCACCATTCAGTTACTTGTGTGTATATGTTAATGTGACTGATTGCCTCTAGGTACATTATCAAAATCCTGAATGTCTTCCCTTTGGAGTCTGAGGGCCAGTAGGTGCCAATGTCATCTATTTGTCTCTGTCTAACTTTAAAAGCAATAGTCCAAAAGTAGCACATACAAAGGTAACAAATGACTCACTCACTTTGTGTTCACCCATGACTCAAACTTGTTTCTTACTTTTATACAAGTGCTAGCTTGTATCTTTCCCACTCCAGGACTCTTGCCTGGAAAATCCCATGGACAGAGGAGCCTGGTGGGCTGCAGTCCATGGGGTCGCGAAGAGTCGGACACGACTGAGCGACTTCACTTTCACTTTTCACTGTCATGCACTGGAGAAGGCAATGGCAACCACTCCAGTGTTCTTGCCTGGAGAATCCCAGGGACGGGGGAGCCTGGTGGGCTGCCATCTATGGGGTCGCACAGAGTCGGACACGACTGACGTGACTTAGCAGCAGCAGCAGCTTGTATCTTTAAACAACTGCAAAAAGGACCACCCACTGTCTTGTGGCCTCTGTGCGGAACATGGCACATCATTCTGTGATGAGAACATCTGCTCTGCACACAGTAGGCCATTTCCAATGCTGAATCTACCTCTTGCTCTCTGTGAAGCTATGTAGCAATATCCTCAACCTTCCCATGTGTCAGTTATTCATCTAAAAAATAAGAATTCCAACCCATCAGACTTGTGCATGTAAACTGAATTGATACACATAAATCACCTGGAATAACCCCTGGCACAGAGCAAGCACCCAGTAATTACGGAAACTGTATTATTTGCTATGTATACATGTGCAGGGCTTAAGACATATGTTTTTCCATTAATGAATATAAAATTGCCACATACAGCAGTAGCAATAATACATTTTGCACTTCCTCTGAAAGACAGAGTTGCAGAGGATTTTTCGTGGTATAACCTAGTCACTTAACCACTGAGCAGTCAGTCAGTCACCTCTAACAAACAAGAAAGTGGTATTTTGCAGGATGAATGTGTCACTACTTGTCATTGGCCACAATGCAAAAGGCAATTTGCTCCATTTTAATTTGATTTTGTTCCATCTTTTAGAGTAATTACTGGACAATTATTTTGTCATAAGCTGTATGCTCAATAGGCAAATCTGGCTTCATGAGATTAAGAAACTCATTTTCTCTGATGTGCTTTGCCCCTCTTTGACCTTCAGTTTCTGAAAACATATTTTTCAGGTGTTCTCTTTAGAACTGATTTTTTTTTTACCCCTTTTCATTTCCCTGTCATTGTTTCTCTTTACTGAAATTTCTTTTCTCTTATAGTCAGCAAGCTAACTGACCCCAAGCTTTGCATATAGCAAATGTTCATTAAATATTTTTTGAAGTTCCTGTGTTTAATCTAACATGGTGTCATAAATGGAGGCACAATGAATGTAATAAGTGGCCTTAAAGAACTCATAAGCCAAAAAAAAAAAGAAAGAAAAAAAAGAAACGGTAAAGTAAGACACAGATCCTGCTGGATAATATATACTTTAAAATATTTTATCTTAATAAGAAAGACTCCTCCTCTGGGCCCTCATAGCTATTCTGTATCTCTCCAACATGGCACCATCTACACTTAGAAGGGTGGTTATGAAGAAACGTGAAAACAGAGTAATAGTTTGAAAGTTGTATGCACATTTTTCTTTTCCAACTTACTCCGTACATGACCTTTATCCTAGCTGATCTGCCCTATTTATCCTATCTTTGGGGTGAAGTGTGGTAGGTAAGTTAGGATTTATTTGACAAGAAATGAGAACGTAATTTTCAGCTTCTGACAAGTAGTACCAGATGCAAGTTCGATTCCTATTTTGAGAGGAGATTTTTCAAATGTATTTATTCTGTTTTTAACACATCAAGGTCTAAGATTGAAACAAGATCTCTGAGGTTTGGCTTAAGTCGGCGGTATCAGATAATTGAGGTGTGATATCAAAATCAGAGGCAAGAGGGGAGGCCTCTTAAGAACCACAGGAAGTGTCAAAGTCAACTTTATCAGGGTGGTCAGACACCTGAGATCTTGAGGGACAGGTTCTCCAAGCATCTCTTGGTTCATCTCCAGTATAAGTGGATGAGATGCGGCTGGGAAGCTTGAGGGAGGGAAGTGTCACGATGCGGTGAGGTGGCCCCGCTGGTCAGCAGAGCTGATTGCCTGGTCTGAGACTCGGTGGCACCCACAGGACCCTGAAAGTTCTCAGTACTCGAGAAGTTGAAGGGAACCCACGGCAACCAGACTGCTTCACTGCATGTCATTACTGGTGAAGAAATAAAAATTCATATTTTTAGATAAGAAAATTTAAACATTTTTATCTGCCGGTTTGGACCTCTTCCCTCCCCTCCAGTGTGCTATGTACATCTGCACTATGCATTAGCCAGACCAGCCCAATGGCAGAAATACCTGCTCAACCATAACGATCAGTTTTTCTTTTTCTGGTGCCAAGCATGTAACTCGTCAGAAGACAGCATTTCTTTCTCAATCACACAAATGGTCATGCTCACCCTCTTACATGGAAACATCTTTGATGAACTTTACATACAATGCTGATATATCATTTCCCTTAAAGACAACAATTGGTGCAGAACAGACTGGTCAAATGACCTGGGGAGATACCGGGGCGCACCAATTGTAAGCTCTTAGCTTAAATACTTACTTATGACCTTATTAATGTTACTATGTCATATTCTGCCTATTTAACAAGATTGTTTTCTGCATTACCAGATATGCGACTGAACCTCTGATAAAATTAATAATGATTCAGTTCTGTTCAGTCACTCAGTCATGTCCGACTTTGCGACCCCATGGACTGCAGCACGATAGGCTTCCCTGTCCATCACCAACTCCCAGAGCTTACTCAAAATCATGTCCATCAAGTTGGTGATGCCATCCAACCGTCTCATTCTCTGTCGTCCTCTTCTCCTGCCTTCAATCTTTCCTAGCATCAGGGTCTTTTCAAATTAGTCAGTTCTTTGCATCAGGTGGCCAAAGTATTGGATCAGCTTCTTTATCAGCCCCTGCAATGAATATTCAAGACTGATTTCCTTTTGGATTGACTGGTTGGATCTCCTTGCAATCCAAGGGACTCTCAAGAGTCTTCTCCACACCACAGTCCAAAAGCATAAATTCTTCGGCATTCGGCTTTCATTATAGTTCAACTCTCACATCCATACATGACTACTGGAAAAACAATAGCTTTGACAAGATGGACCTTTGTTGGCAAAGTAATGTCTCTGCTTTTTAATATGCTGTCTAGGCTGGTCATAACTTTCCTTCCAAGGAGCAAGTGTCTTTTAATTTCAAGGCTGCAGTCACCATCTGCAGTGATTTTGGAGCCCCCCCAAATAAAGTCTGTCACTGTTTCCATTGTTTCCCCATCTATTTGCCATGAAGTAATGAGACCAAATGCCATGATTTTAGTTTTCTGAATGTTGAGTTTTAAGCCAACTTAAAACTTTTTCACTCTCCTTTTTCACTTTCATTAAGAGGCTCTTTATTTCTTTGCTTTCTGCCATAAGTGTGGTGTCATCTGCATATCTGAAGTTACTGATATTTCTATGATGATTGTGAAAGAAAGTGAAGTCGCTCAGTCATGTCTGACCCTTTGCGACCCCATGGACTGTAGCTCACCAGGCTCCTCCGTCCATGGGATTCTCCAGGCAAGAATACTGGAGTGGGTTGCCATTTCCTTTTCCAGGGGATCTTCCCGACCCAGGGATCGAACACAGGTCTCCCACATTGCAGGCAGACACTTTAACCTCTGAGCCACCAGGGAAGGCCATGATTAGGTGACTTGAAAGAAATAACTGAATATATAGTCCTATAAGATCAATGACTGAAGAAGTACTGCTAGAGACAATGGAGAAATACCAGAGTATCTTATCTTGGACCGTCAACAGGCTAGTAAGACAGGTGGTTCAAAGACTTTTTGGATACTGTCAACAAGGCTAGTCTAGTAATAGCACATTGAGTGACTTAACAAGGTAATCCTAGCCTGATTTGGGAATGAGCATTTCTAGTACTGTGGTACAAATTGGTCACAAAATGCCTCTCAAACATCCATTGAAATGCAGACTGAAATGGAAGGAACTTTAAAATAAAGACTAGCCCACCCTCCAATTCTGTAAGAATCAAGTCATTAGCCAGTGCCATCACTGACCTATAGTACACCCTGAAAGGAATTCAGGGTGAAGATCAAAATGAGGCATTTTGTGTTCTAGGAAAACTTACAGAGCTGGCCCTTAGATAGATTTCTCTCTCCCTCTCTCTCTTTTTTTTTATTTTGTAATAACACACAATGAGCTTTATTGTGCAGTGTTTGGACAGGGGTGCATAAGAGGGAAAGTTTCTCATGGCATGAGTCCATTCAGGGGCTATGGTAAGTGGGCTAGCCCCAGAAGAGGAAGAGGGCAATAGACCTTCTGGGGCAGAGAGATAGAAATGGGAACCTTCCAGAGGAATCGGGTGGAGAGGGAGGTGGGATGGGAGACCGGGATGGGGAATTCGTGTAACTCTATGGCTGATTCACATCAATGTATGACAAAACCCACTGAAAAATAAATTTAAAAAAAAGGCAAAAAAAAAAAAAAAAAAAAAAAAGAAATGGGAACCTATGTGTCTAGGAGATGTCAAGATAGATGTTTTAACTTGAAAATTTTAAGGACCCAGCTCCTTATATCTTCCTAAACAGAAAGAAGCAATGAAACCATTGACTAAGATATCTGAAGCTGAAGCTGAATACTTTGGCCACCTGTTGTGAAGAGCCAACTCCTTGGAAAAGACTTTGATGCTGGGAAAGATTGAAGGCAGGAGGAGAAGGGGGAGACAGAGGATGGGATGGCTGGATGGCATCATCAACACTGTGGATATGAATTTGAGCAAACTCTGGGAGATAGTGATGGACAGGGAAACCTGGCATGCTGCTTAGTCCATGCGGCCACGAAGAGTTGGACATGACTTCAATTGAACAAAAATATCTGTTCTCATGAATAGCAGTAACTTTCTACCAAGATGTGTGTTTGACTCAGCAATCCCACCACTGGGCATATACCCTGAGAAAACCATAACTGAAAAAGACACACATACCCCAGTGTTCATTGCAGCACTATTTATAATAGCAAGGACATGGAATCAACCTGGATGTCCGTGGAGACAACCTGTACATTTGTCAACAGAAGAATGGGTAAAGAAGTTGTGGTACATATATACAATGAAATATTACTCGGGCATACAAGGGAATGAATTTGAGTCAGTTCTAGTGAGGTGAAGGAACCTAGAGCCTGTTACACAGAGTGAAGTAAGTCAGAAAGAGAAAAGCAAATTATTGCATCTTAATGCATACATATGGAATCTAGAAAAATGGTACTGATGAACCTATTTGCAAGGCAGCAATAGAGACTCAGACATAAGGGAACAGATGTATGGACACAGCAGGGCCAGGGGAGGTTGGGATGAGTTGAGAGAGTAGCACTGGAATGTACACATTGCTATATGTAAAACAAAGAGCTAATGGAAAGTTGCCGTATAACACAGGAAGCTCAACCTTGTGCTCTGTGACAACCTAGAAGGGTGGGATGGGGTGGGAGATGGGAGTGAGGTTTAAGAGGGAGGGGACCTATGTATACCTATGGCTGATTCACATTGATGTACGGCAGAAACCAACACAACTTGTAAAGCAATTATCCTTCAATTAAAAATAAAATTTTAAAAAAGATGTGTGCTTGATTGCACATACACCTTTGTCAAGATCTAATATATACTGCCCTCCCCTTAGCTCTTTGGGGGAGTTTCTCAGAGCTTTCTGAATGACTGCCTCCCGTGTTATGATCCTCAACTAAAATTTTCCATCTCTTTCTCAGATGACTATTGATTAATTTTTTGTCAACACTGGGAACAGAGTCAAACTTAAACCTTCAGAGCAAGCCAGAAGCAGGTAGATAAGAAGCATGGCCCTGAGGTTGGAAGGTGTCAGACAGAAAGATGCTTTCCCATTTCCTCTTGCAAGGAGGTTTTATATGATGTTTTTGAGAAAAGAAGAGGAAAGGAGAGAATATATAAGGGAATAAAATATTTCAATTGATAAAAACAAACTGCTTCAATCAAGGGGCAGCCAACTATATGCCTGGTGGCCAAATCTAGCCATTGCCTATGTTGTAAATAGAGTTTGGCTGAGAGCAACCACATCCATTTATGTACTATCTATGGCCACTTTTGTGCTATAATGACAGAGCTGAACAGTTTCAGCAGGGATCCTATGGTTCACAAAGCCTGAAATATTTATTATCTGGTCCTCGGCAGAAGACATTTGCAACCCCTGGTCTAAAGCATCAGGTAGAATTTATTTTAAAATGTAATGTGCAGTTATTTCTCTTGCTATTTGATAGCTTCAGTGGAATTCTAGAGTTCAGCAGTGAACCTTCTCTTTACTGCTAGTAAAATATACGTTAAACTAAGTGCCCGTGACATCTGTATATAATTATCACTGCTAGCCACAGAGTAGGTACAATATTTGATGACTGGATTTATATTATTTTTCTCTGCTTTTTCAAGATAACTATATTTCTTATATATTTCTTAGCAGATACTGTAGTGCTGGAAATGTATTTAGTTGAAACAGAAGGTGAGAGTGGGATGAGGAGAAAAAGAAAATAGAGTTCCTTGTCTTTACTCAATGAAGGCAGAGCTGAGCATGCTGGCAGTGAAGGAGGCGGGGCCATGGCCTAGAAGAACCGTAGATTTTTCTCTTTGAGGAGCTCTAGGATTTATTTCGGAAACTACAGCCTCAGGGAAGTGGGAGCCAAGAGGGCACTCCTTTAGCCTTAAATAGTCTCTGTAAGAGTCATGATATCTTGTTGAGACATTTTCTCAGTCCAGCTTCAAGGAAGAAGTCCAGAGACTTAGTTAACTTCTAACTCTTAAGGTAAGTCATGCTTGGCATATCAACACAGTAAGTCGATGGCAAGGCTTTGTGTAAGATCCTGAAACATTTTGGAATAAAAAATTCCTTTGGATACAAGAAAACTTTAAAGCTTTATCCTTAAAAAAAAAAGTAAGAAAAAAAAACTCATGTATATGAAATGGTTTGTATTCCATTTCAAGAGACTTTTTTGCGGGATGATTTTAGGTTGATTTGTTCAGAACTGGGCATGTATGGAAGTAATACCATTATTCACAGATCACTTTCTGTGAGTTCTTCTTATCTTCCCAATTTATTTCTATTTTCTGCAACCTCTCTAACCTACTCACAATTTCTGTATTGACTTTATCACTCCCCTGCTCCCCGGTTCCACATAAAAAGTACAGTGATAAAAGGAGAAAAATAAGATGACAATGTGTATATCTTGTCATTGTGGCAGTGGTCAGCTTTTTTAAATTTGAGGACCCTTGTATCTACTTCTGGGGTTTCCCAGGTGGTGCTAGGGGTAAAGACCCTCCTGGGAGGGTATGGCAACCCACGCCAGTATTCTTGCCTGGAGAATCCCTATGTACACAGGAGCCTGGCAGACCACAGTCCATAGGGTTGCAGAGAGTTGGACACTACTGAAGTGACCACTGCACGCATGCACACACATGTCTATCTCTAGCCAGGAGAAAACCCTGGCAGATACTATTTTGTTTAACCTGTGATTTCAAGTAATCCTACACTAAACTAATGAAAGACAATTGTTCTGTTTCAAGAAACTTCTGCTACAGTGAAAAAGAGTATTTTTTAGGTATAATTTTCATTTTTCTTGATGCAATTTGAAAACATTTAATTTGTTTATTTCTCTAAGTAGATGGAAAACATCTGACCAACCTTTTAAGAGAGATTCTTATATTCTTGATAATAGTTATTAACAACCTTCAGCTATCCTTTCTTCAATAGTAATCTAAGTTTCTGTAGTATATCTTCATAATGATTGGCTGCTCTTTAAGTATAAAGCTGTGATTGTTAGGACATGAATATCAGTTTTTTTGCCAACTAAAGAATGTCACTTGCCGTCTGGTTCTATAAGAGTAAAGTCACTAGGCACTGCAATTTCTAACCTTTAACACACCCTGAAAGGAGTTCAGGGTGAAGGTCAGGAATTAGGTACTCTGTGCTCTGGGAAAAATTGGTAGAATAAGGCTTTAGATAGTTAGGTGGTTTCAGGAGAAAATGTTATGAACCCAATTTCTTTTATCACCTCATACCCAGAAAAGCACTAAAATCATTAATAAGAGATATCTGCCCCTTGTAACTAACAGCAACAATTTTGGGACTAGCAGCAACCTTCCACCAACAAGTATGCTTGATTGCACATATTTCCTTCACCAAAATCAAATATACACTGACTTGCCCTAGCACTTTTTAAAGACAATTCCTCAAAACTATCTGAGAGGTTATCTGCCAGACGATAGTCCTCAGTAACCCCCCAATAAAACTGAACTCACAGCTCTCACATTGTGCATTTTTTTCCTCCAGTCAACAGTTTTGGAAACCACAAAGGAAACCAGAGCAGACTTCTGTCCTTTGCCTGAACTCCGTGAAGATCTGATCCTTGGTATCAGCAGAGGCTTCCTGGGTCCATTCACCTCCTTGGAGAGCCCAGAAGACTTTCAGTGAGTCTTTCCCGGTTCTCTGATCTTCTGATTATTGGCTAATGATTCTGAGTTTTACTTGGCAATGTATAACAGACATCTGGGCCCCCAGAGGAAACGCTAGTCGCCCCCCCAGTTGAAAGGTACTGCTCATTTGAGAGACAGTGAACAGTCTAAACTGGGTGGTAGGTGAGGGGCTGGCCTAACATTTTTCCTAAATGTGGGCATATCAGAAAGCTAGCCTCCAATAAACACTCCAGTCAGGTTTATGCTTTTACAAAACTTATACTTACAAGCAGCTACTTGAGAATTAACAGGCAATCTTGCATTGAAAATGGCCAAAATGGGGCTCTCCTACTGCCTATGCAGTGAAGGAAAGTAGCTTTATAAAACACCTTCTTGGAATTCTGACCCTGAGGGAACAGGGTGTCAGGGGACGTTTAACGGGAGGATGCCTACGTGCTGTCTCTCGTAAATCCTTTTTCCCTCATCAGCTCCTGGCAACAGGAATGAGTGGAGCAGCACGCCGCTCCCAGGACTGAGGTCGTAGGATGAGACACACGCATGAATCTCCTTCAGCAAACATTCTCCTTAGGACAAAACTGCTTAGTCTGGATCCTCTTTCTTGAGATATGGACTGTCTCCTGACCTTGTGACCATCATTAATCCCTTGTTCCCTTGACAACGGTGGCTGTACCTTTGGTTTTCTGATCTTTATCCTTGTCGAAAGAAATTCCTTGTACAACAGCCTATATACACTCACAGAAAGATCATTAAAGCATCGTTGCTCCACCAGAGGCTTGGGTCCCCATGTCTTTCTCTCTCTCTCTCTCCCCCTTTCTCTCTCTTCCTCCCTCTGGCTGATTCTCTGGAGCATGGAAACCCACCGAGCTCATTCTCCTGCCCGGGCTTTCAAGACCTCCTGAGAGGGCACCCTGTGCCTCGTGAGTGGTGCAAGCCCTGTTGTAGGGTTTTATTGGTTGTCTGCGTAATCCAGGGAATATTAGCTTCTTTCTCTTTCACTTTCTTATCACCAACTCCGGACCACCAGGTTCCGGTCCATTAAAGGACTGCAACAAGTCTTTATAGAAAAACTTGCATTTCTCTCCCCATGCTTTGTGATGTAAATACTCTCTCTACTAGGGCTTTCAGGACCATTTATCTTATCTAGATCATCTCTAACTCCTGAGACTGAAGGAAAAAAACCAAAAAAACAGAGAAAGAGAAACCTGTCTTTTTAAAGTTGTCTTGTTCCAACTGTTACTATAAACTGCTCAGTCACTTCAGTCATGTCTGATTATTTGCAATCGCAAGGACTGTAGCCTGCCAGGCTCCTTAGTTCATAGGATTCTCTAGGCAAGAATACTGGAGTGGGTTGTCATGCCCTCCTTCTGGTGATCTTCCCAACCTAGGGACTAAAACTGTGTCTCTTGCTAAGTTTAAAAAATGAAGCTATGAGATCTCTGATTGTGATTGTCCATGTGTGCATTGTAAATACGTCTTTACCTCCACCAGCTACTACTAGAATTAATTTGTAAATGAGTGTTATTTAATTGTCTTAAGGAAAATTAAGCAATTATATAAACTCTCAGAAATATAAAAGAAACTAACCCAAATGAATTTCAGTTTCCAATGAACTTGGAAATATTCAGTATTAAATTAATGTTTGGTATTGCAGTTAGTTAAAATTTGTTGGCTTAATCAACACAACCATGCCTTTAGAATCATCAATAATAAATACAGTATTTTTATTGTAGCTAGGTTTACTGGAAGTTAAATAAGATTTTATATCTGTTGCAAATGTCAGTAAGAAAAATAAATTGGTATGATGAAAACGTTCATAAATATATGTAAATGAGAAAAGACTTTCTAGATAAGCTCTTTTGGAATAATTATGCTTTAGAAATGTCTACTTAAAAATATTCTCTCCAAATATTTGGTAACTTGAAACTTTAGCATTTTGTCAAATTAAGTTAAATGACTGATGCTTATTAAAAATCTAGGTCATTCCCAAATAAAATAAGATACTGAAATATCAATTACTGAATACTAGCTTTCTTTTACAGAGAAATTGAAGATATTTATGAATATTAATAAATACTTTTGGTGTCACACTATTTTTTTTCTAAGAAAGCATGTGTTTTTAAAAGTTATTGATAATATAAGCTTGACAATATATGAATTCTAATGTAAAATTGTTTACTTTTCACTAGAAATTGTTTGTAAGAGTTAAAGATTCTAGTTTAAATATGTAATTAAAGCTACTAGAAATAATATGGAACACATTTCAGTATACAAGGGAAACAGGATGTGTGTTTCCAGTAAAAGAAGGTATGAGATGAAAAAAAAACACAAAACATTTTGTTAAGAAAAAGCAAGCAATTTGCCTTAAAGCTGGCTATTTCTAAATAGGAGAGAACATGCATTTGTCAGTCATGTCCAGCTCTGGAACTCCATGGACTTTAAGCAATTTGCCTTAAAGCTGGCTATTTCTAAATAGGAGAGAACATGCATTTGTCAGTCATGTCCAACTCTGGAACTCCATGGACTGTAGCCCGTCCGTGGGATTTTCCAGGCAACAACGCTGGAGTGGGTGGCTACTTCCTTCCCCAGGGGATCTTTCTAGTCCATGAATTGAACCCATGTCTCCTGTTTCCTGCATTGGCAAGCAGATTCTTTACCACTGAGTCACCTAGGAAGGCCATGATAGAACATGAGGAACAAATTAATGTGGATAGAGAAAGCTGTAGAAGGTTTGTGAGATGGACAAAAAACCTTTAGGATGGTATTGTTAGGTAGTTAGAATAGGAAAAAGGAGTTCAGAATATCACTACCTTAGATATGCAGATGACACCACCTTTATGGCAGAAAGTGATGAAGAACTAAGAGCCTCTTGATGAAAGTGAAAGAGGAGGGTGAAAAAGTTGGCTTAAAGCTCAACATTTAGAAAACTAAGATCATGGCATCTGGCCCCATCACTTCATGGCAAATGGATGGGGAAACAGTGGAAACAGTGGCTGACTTTATTTTTCTGGGCTCCAAAATCACTGCAGATGGGTGATTGCAGCCATGAAATTAAAAGACGCTTACTCCTTGGAAGGAAAGTTATGACCAACCTAGACAGCATATTAAAAAGCAAAGACATTTCTTGCCAACAAAGGTCCATTTAGTCAAAGCTATGGTTTTTCCAGTAGTCATGTATGGATTGTGAGAGTTGGACTATAAAGAAAGCTGAGCGCTGAAGAATTGAAGCTTTTGAATTGTGGTGTTGGAGAAGACTTTTGAGAGTCCCTTGGACTGCAAGGAGATCAAACCAGTCCATCCTAAAGGAAATCAGTCCTGACTATTCATTGGAAAGACTGATGCTGAAACTGAAGCTTCAATAATTTGGCCACCTAATGTGAAGACCTGACTCATTAGAAAAGACCCTGATGCTGGGAAAGATTGAAGGCTGGAGGAGAAGGGGATGACAAAGGATGGGGTAGTTGGATGGCATCACCGATTCAATGGACATGGGTTTGGGTAGACTCTGGCATTTGGTGATGGACAGGGAGGCCTGGGGTGCTGTGATTCATGGGGCCACAAAGAGTCAGATACGACTGAGTGACTGAACTGAACTGAAAAGACAAGGAAGGAAAAAGCCTGCAAAAACAGAACAAAGGTAGGTCCGAGGACCGGATTGAGGACCTCAGGTAGAACAAACAGCACTCCTGGTTAGCCCAATTTACATAGGGCTGGCGCAGGGGGAGGGAAAAAATATATAAAAACAGGAGCCAAAGGCCAGGGCGGGGGAGGGGGGACTCTCTACCATGTGTGATTGCACTCTCTGTCTCTCTCTCTCTCTTCTCTTCACATCTTTTGGGTTGGCATGCCCTCATGTCTTGAGGATGTATTTTCCTTTGTTTTCTAAATAAAACTGAGCTGTAACACAGAGCTGTAACATCATCTGAGAGCTGTGACATGCAGAGGGCTTTAACGTCCGTCGCTTCAAATTTTTGTTGTGACAAGACAGAACCAAGGAAATTATGCAATCCCATGACAGAATTCTATGTGTGGTCAGAACTGATTAAGAGTAGAGTAACTTTAAATGAGTTTTAATTTTAAAGGCAAAGTGGTGTAAACCTGAATTTCTTTTCCCTATTAAGAGGACAAAGTTTTCTTAAAATATCGATCTGGTTTTGATAGCAGATTTTAAATTTTCTTTACCTTTAACTGGTAATCTGTTATAACATTCTATATTTGCCTTTGAAATCTTTTATTGTCACTTTGGTTAAGTGAATGAGCATTGTTTTACAGTGATGTATGATCCTATTTGACTAGTGTTTTAAATCATTTTGATTCTATTTTTTTGATGAATTTCCCCAAATCAAATTGTAATGAAGTTCCTTTGATCTCTAGCTAACTGGTACGCTTCAAAGGGCCCCTAACACATAGCTCCAAAAGGACATATTAAGCTAATTAGTCTCATCAATTAAATCACATGGGAAGCGTTGTCAAATACATCTTCTTAGGTTATATTGTATGGGTAAATATTATTTACCTAGATATTCTAGAAATTATATGGAATTTCTAACTATTTGGTATGTCCTGGAAAAATGTTGTGATCTAATTATCAACAAAAAATGTGTGTCACAGCAGTAATCAACTTTCTTTACCAATTGTGTTGTAATCAGGTCTTTATCTTTGCCTTCTCAAGTCTTTGGTCAGTCATAGACAGTTATTGTTTTACCCTGATGACTTTGCAAACATGCTCCCTGTTCAAGAAGATTCATAGCAAGGACTTTTTTTTTTAAAGTACGGGTTTTTTATAACTTTCAAACCATACCACTGAATTGGATAAGATATGAAAGAATTCTAATGGGAAACTTGACTTCATTAAACTGTTAACTAAAAAGGATTAGTTATAAAAAACTGAGTGTATTGATGAATATGATTATCATTTTTATGGTTTCTGCCTGAAACATTACTGACTTTTAACCTATATTTTCCAGATATAATTATAATTATACCAAGTTAATTATGACTTACAGCAATATGGTAAATTGTACCATTGAAAAAAGAATTGAAATATATATCTTTTCTCTCTACCCAATCTCTCTAGAGATTTGAAACTCTTAGGTTTCCAATAGCCTTATTGAGTGAATAAAGAAGGCCACCTCCTGACAGGTGCAGAAATCTCAAGAGACTTTGAGAATCTGGAGAAGAGAGGAATTCATCTAAATCTATAGCTATCACAGGTGGAATCTGATGACCCACCCTTGGCATGGCTTTCCTGGCCTTGAAAGGCCTTTTAAAAATTCAATCTGAGATTCCTTATAAAAAGTTTCAGCAAAGTCAATTTTAAAGAAGCCAATATGATTAATTGCACTTATGTAAATAATCAGGCCAAGTTTATTGAAACTAGGCTTATTTTGCAAACAAATTAGTCTTAGTTTGGCTCTGTTTAGTAGAAATTAGGGTGATTTTAGAGAGAAAAAATTTATGTCAGTAGATATTAAATTTTAATTTTGTTAACCTAGATTTGTATTTACCAGCATTCACTTCCAAGATAGTTCAGTTATTATGCTATATTATTGCAAAATTTAATCAAATTATTAAAAAGACTTTTTTTTTTCTGAAACTTATCTCAATAATCTATCTTTGGATGAAGATCAGATGCTCCATGACCTGCAATGAGGAGATTATGCCTACTGGAAAAAACGTAATTTAAAGGACTATCTTCAACCTAGATGGAAGGACAGGTACTCCTAACTAGCTCATGCATAGTGAAACTGAAGGGAATTGACACTTGGATTAGTATTTCCCACTTAGGAAGGACCTCTACACTGGACTGGTCATAGAGAGAACTGCTGACCTTTAAGTCACCTTAAAACAACATTCAAAGAGGGGAGTAACCACACCATGATAAGATCACAACATCAAAAGTAGACAGCTACCCCAAGATGCTGGATTTGACTCTTATGATTATTTCTAGTGTTTTCTTAATTTCTTGGGCTTTCACAAATGTATCAAATTTTTTTTATCACGAGCACAATCTTATGAAGAATTAAAAAAAATTAATTCAGTTGTTGGGTTTATGATCAATTAACTATATCAGGTATTTCTGGGTTAGCTTTCTCTGCTCCAAAGCTCTAGTTGGATGGTCCTTAGGGAATTTATTCTAGAAGAAAGAAGATGTAGCTCTATTGTGCCACTCTTGATATTACTATTAATAGCTCGCTCACTTGGCCAATCAATCATACTTGCTCTGACCATGGCCATAAATATGAATTTTCTTTAAGGTTACTTAAGCTCAATCAGAGCAAAGCTAAGGTTTGGCCAAAGAATATAACCTTCCTCAGTTGCGGGGTGAATTTATATGGCTAACACCAGGGTATAGTCATTTAAGTTTACGGCCCCTCTTTGTTGGGGGCAATTAAACCACACTAAGGATAATCAGTCTAATACATTAGAAAATTGGGCTAGGTGCTTAAGGACAATGATAACATATCATTTGCCTTAAAGATAAAGGCTTCTGTGGGAGAAGGTGAGGGTGGGATGTTTCGAGAGAACAGCATCGAAACATGTATGTTATCTAGGGTGAAACAGATCACCAGGCCAGATTGGATGCATGAGACAAGTGCTCCGGCCTGGTGCACTGGGAAGACCCAGAGGGATCAGGTAGAGAGGGAGGTGGGAGCAGGGATCGGGATGGGGAATACATGTAAATCCATGGCTAATTCATGTCAATGTATGACAAAAACCACTACAATATTGTAAAGTAATTAGCCTCCAACTAATAAAAATAAATGAAAAAAAAAAAAAAAACAAAAAAAAACAGACCTAACTCACACACACAAAAAAAAGATAAAGGCTTGTATGGAACAGACTAAGTCAGACAACCTGGGGATACTGGGCTGCACTAATGAAAGTGGCTTAAATGTTAGCTATAATCTTATTAATGTTACTAGCTATAATGCTTGTATTCTGCCTATTTTACAAAATTTTTGTTTCTTGCACAACCAAATGATTAACCGAGCCTCTGATAAATGATAACTAGGCAGTTTGAAACAACTGACCAAATGTATAGTTCTATATAAGATCAATGATTGTAATAGTTTAAGAGTTAGGAAGAAGCAACAAGAGGGAATCTTATCCTGGACCATAACAGACTAGTAAAATAGGTATTCCAGAGACCTTTGGCTCATGTTAACAGGGTTAGTCCAGTAATAGGGTTAGTGGGTTACAGGGTTAGTTCAGTAATAGCCCATCACGTGACCTATCCTCCCCTGACCTGGGAATGAGAATTCCTAGCACTGTGGGACAAATTGATCATGAAATTTCGCCCAAATCATGGTTGAACTTACGACCATGAGATGGCAGTGCCAACTAAAGAATGTCACTTGCCATCTGGTTCTTTAAGAATGAAGTCACTAGCCAGTGCAGTTCCTAACCTTTAACACATCTTGACAGGAGTTCAGAGTGATGATCAGGAATGAGGCCCTCTGCATTCTAGGAAAAACTGGCAGAACAGGCTTTCAGACAGATATTTTCAGGAAAAAATTTTATGAACCTAACTCTTGCATCTTCTCATACCCAGAAAAGCACTAAAATCATTAATGGAGTCACCTGCTTTTTGGAACTAACAGCAACAGTCTTGTGACTAGCAGCAACCTTATACCAATGTGTGTCCTTGATTATACATACCACCTCCACCAAAGCAAGATACACAGTGACCTCCCACCCCCACCCCCAAGTAATTCTAGGCTGTCTTTTAAACTATAGTCCTCAGTAAAGCCCATATAAACCTGATCTTATGGCTCTCACACTGTGTTTTGTTTTTTAAGTTGATATGTTTCAGACAGTGGTGAAAGTTTGCATCCATCCAATCATATCTTTTATACTTCAATCTCTACTGTGCTTGTGCATTTTAAGAGCGGGACAAGTACAAGTCTATAAATTCCAAGAGATTTATTAGATCACAGGATTCCATATTTCCTGTCTCAACCAAAAATTCCTCATTTTAGAAGTCCTATTAAATACTTGTATTAATCTTATCTGTATTCAGAGGATAAAATTCTACATTTCTCTCTAGAAAAAAAGAATCAATGATCAACACAAATTATTAACTACTTCGTTTTGAAAATGGATTAAAAATTTTTTAATGACAACAATGTGGCAATCATTTTTATTTAAGGACTTAAAACTCTTAGTAATGCTATAAAATGATAGCAGATCTCATGAAATAGTAGTAGGAAAAAAACAAAAGAAAATCTGTAGGATTTTTCTTTTAAATGTTTGTAATACATGTTAAATGATCATATTGTAAACATAAAAGACCAGGTGTTCTATCCTGCCAAATGCATACCTTTGTGAGAGAGATGCAAAAATATTTTTATTTCATAAATATTCATTAATTTTTGCTTTGTTTTAATGCATAGACTTTAAATGAAGCAAGAACATAGTCAAGAAAATCTCTAGTGAACAGAGACTTTGAGAAAAGGACACACTCAAGTCCTACCTCCCATCAAGTTAATGTGGTTATATGTAGTAGACTCATCAACGAATTCAATACATATGATTTGTTACCAAGGTCATGTTGAGCACTATTCAAGCTGCTGTTGATACAGCAAATAAAGAAGATAAAGTCCTCTTCTTTCACATTGCTAACACTTTAGTGGGGAATGATAGACAATACAATAAAGACAAGTAAACAAGACAGTATCAGTTAAGGCAAATTATTTGGAGAAAATAAAATACACCACTAGAGAGTGACTGGTGCCTACACAAACAAAATGATATAGAGATATTTAAGGGCAGACATATTAGAAGAGTAGGGGCCAGCTCTTCAGTGATCTGAAAAAAAGCAGCAGAGAACTAAAGGAAATAGAAAATGCTATTGCAACTGGACAGAATGCTGTGTGCCTTGTGGAACTGTATTATTCTTCACAACAAATACATTTCCTGCCCCTCTCTACCAGTCCAAATTCAAACCTCTCATTTTCTACAAATACTTTTCCCAATTCATAAGACCATCTATTTTGTCTCTCTTAAAACTTTTTAAATATCTTTCAGTGGTACTGGAAAACCAATGCTAAATAAACCAATGCAAAAATAAATGCTTCTGCGTGACTCTCTGATGTCCTCAGGGTATATAATCATCTCTTCAAGAATGAGAATTGTGTCTCTTTACTTATTTTGTCCTCATAGTGATAATCATTACAACATATGACATAAACAGATTACGAATCCTGAGACTTGTTTAAGATCTACCAGGATTTGCCATTTAATCCTGGAATTCTGATTTACTCATTAGATTTTCTACCTCTAAAACAGTTTTATAAAAAGAAGAAGGAATGCGTCTGGGGACAATAAGTGCAGTACCTTGCACGTAAGAGTATAGTAGTTGAAGCTACTCAGACTGGGCATATTTTCCAGTGCATCCTAGAGACCTAAGCCTTGGTGTAAGGACTTAAATTTGCTTCTTAACTGCTGTTGTCAGTTCTCAGTCTTAAACTTTCAATGATTTTCTAGTGTTTTTCAATAGGATCTTCTTTCCTTTATTGTCAGTTTTTGGCAGCAATCCCTAAACATTGGTAGTTTTATGCAGAAACTTACATTAGAGGCTCTAATCTTCAAGAAAGATGATTACAAAGGTTACAACCCCTGCAAAGATTACAGGGGTTTCATAGTTAATAAACTGAACATGCCTCAGTGATGTAGTGCTATTTTCTAAGTACAGAAACCAAACAATTATTTGAAATTGTATCCAGATCCATATTCAATCTTGAACAAGCATCTCGGCAGGAACAAAATGCATAAAAAATCTGCATGATAGCAAATGACAGTGTCCCTAAGAAAGACATTAACGTAAAACTTTCATTCTAGTTAGTACCCACTGATGATTGAGGAGTTTTTTTTTTTTTTTAATCTTTAGAATCATCAAATAATAGTCAAACAAAAATAGTATCAAGTATTAAAAATATTATTTATGCTGCTAGGTGTTTTAGGAGAGGATCTCAGGATAGTGCTTCAGATCACTTATCTAATTTACAGGTTGGGATAAATAGGGGGAAAACCAAGAATAGGCATTCATTGAGTTGATAGGAGCCCCTGAATAAAGTATAGGGATTCAAAATTTTGCTGTATGGACTCTCTTAAAAGGTGTGTGTAGGTCTTTAAAGTTTTTAATGTGAAAGATATCTGTATTTTGTTTTTATCTGATTCCAGAAAGTAACTGTCATACATCTGAGATAAATATGCTACTCTCAACATGCCAGAAAATTTGGAAAACTCAGCAGTGGCCACAGGACCAGAAAAGGTCAGTTTTCATTCCAGTCTCAAAGAAGGCCAATGCCAAAGAGTGTTCAAGCCATTGTACAGTCGTGCTCACTTCACATGCTAGTAAGGTTCTGCTCAAAATTCTTCAAGCTAGGTTTCAGTAGTACGTGAACTGAGAACTTCCAGATGTACAAACTGGAGGCAGAGGAACCAGAGGTCAAACTGCCAACATTCACTGGATTACGGAGAGAGCAAGGGAGCTCCACAAAACAACATCTACTTCATCTTCATTGATAATGTTAAGGCCTTTGACTGTGTGGATCACAAAAAACGGTGGAAAATTCTTAGAGATGGCAGTACCAGACTACCTTACCTGTCTCCTGAGCAACCTGTGTGTCAAGAAGCATCAGTTAGGACTAGACACGGAACCTCACCTGGACCTGAGGTTTGGAATGAGAAATCTCACTAGCGATTATCTTGGAACACAACATTGGTTCCAAAGTGAGAAAGGAGTATGACAAGGCTGTATATTGTCACCATGCTTATTTAACTTTTATGTAGAGTACATCATGGGCTTCCCGATCATGGGCACTCATGCTAAAGAACCCAGCTACCAATGCAAGGGACACAAAAGAGGCAAGTTTGATTCCTGGGTCAGTAAGAAACCCTGGAGGAGGTCATGGCAACCCACTCAAGTGTTCTTACCTGGAGAATCCCCATTGACAGAGGAGCCTGGCTGGCTGCAGTCCACATAGTCACACAGAGTTGGACATGACTGAAGCGACTTAGCATGTACAAACACAAATCATGCCAAATGAGAGGCTGGAAGAATCACAAGTTGGAATCAAGATTCCTGGGAGAAATATCAGCAACTTCAGATATGCAGATCAGTTCAGTGCAGGCGTTCAGTCATGTCTAACTCTTTACAACCCCATGGACTGCAGCACAATAGGTTCCCTGTCCATCACCAACTCCGGGAGCTTGCTCAAACCCATGTCCTTCGAGTCATTGATGCCATCCAACCATCTCATCCTCTGTCGTCCCCTTCTCCTCGTTCCTTCAATCTTTCCCAGCATCAGGGTCTTTTCCAATGAGTCAGATCGTCACATCAGGTGGCCAAAGTATTCGAGCTTCGGCTTCAACACCAGCCCTTACAATGAATATTCAGGACTTATTTCCTTTAGGATTGACTGGTTGGATCTCTTTGCAGTGGGGACTCTCAAGAGTCTTTCCCAACACCACAGTTGAAAAGCATCAATTCTTTGGCACTCAGCTTTCTTTGTACTTCAACTCTCACATCCATATATGACCACTGGAAAAACAATAGCTTTGACTAGACGGATCTTTGCAGGCAAAATAATGTCTCTGTTTTTTAATATACTGTCTAGGTTGGTCATAGCTTTCCTTCCAAGGAGCAAGTGTCTTTTAATTTCATGGCTGCAGTCACCGCTTGCAGTGATTTTGGCGCCCAAGAAAATAAATTCAGTCACTGTTTACACTGTTTCCCCATCTATGTGCCATGAAGTGATGGTATCAGATGCCATGATCTTTATTTTTTGAAAGTTGAGTTTTAAGCCAGCTTTTTTCACTCTCTTGCTTCACTTTCATCAAGATGCTCTTAAGTTTCTCTTAGCTTTCTGCAATCAGGCAGAAACACAAAAACAGGATGGCATTTGTATTTCTGAGGTTTTGATATTTCTTCCAGCAATCTTGATTCCAGCTTGTGTTTCATCCAATCTGGCATTTCGCATGATGTACTCTGCATATAAGTTAATCAAGCAGGGTGACAATATACATCCTTGAGCTACTCCTTTCCCAATTTGGAACCAGTCCGTTGTTCCATGTCCAGTTCTAACTGTTGCTTACTGACCTGCTTACAGATTTCTCAGGAGGCAGGTCAGTGGTCTGGTATTTCCATCTCTTTAAGAATTTTCCACTATTTGTTGTGATCCACACATTTAAAGGCTTTGGCATAGTCAGTAAAGCAGAGGAGGATGTTTTTCTGGAACTCTTTTGCTTTTTCTATGATCTAATAGACGTTAGCAGTTTAATCTTTGGTTCCTCTGTCTTTTCTAAATCAAGCTTGAACATCTGAAAGTTCTCAGTTCACATACTGTTGAAGTCTCACTTGGAGAATTTTGAGCATTACTTTGCTAGCGTGTGAGATGAGTGCAGTTGTACAGTAGTTTGAACATTCTTTGGCTTTGTCTTTCTTTGGGATTTGAATGAAAACTGAACTTTTCTAATTCTATGACCATTGCCGAATTTTCCAAACTTGCTGGCATATTAAGTGCTGCACTTTAAGAGAATCATATTTTAGGATTTGAAATAGCTCAGCTGGAATTCCATCACCTCCATGAGCTTTGTTCGTAGTGATGCTTCCTAAGGCCCACTTGACTTCACATTCCAGTATGTCTGGCTCTAGTTGAATGATCACACCATCGTGGTTATATGGGTCATTAAGATCTTTTTGTTATAGTTCTCATGTGTATACTTGCCACCTTTTCTTAATACCTACTGCTTCTGTTAGGTCCATACTGTTTCTGTCCTTTACTATGCCCATCTTTGCATTAAATGTTCCCTTGGCATCTCTAATTTTCTTGAAGAGATCTCTAGTCTTTTCTGTTTTCTTGTTTTCATCTATTTCTTTGCATTGATCACTGAGGAAGGCTTTCTTATCTCTCCTTGCTATACTTTGGAACTCTGCATTCAATGGTATACTTTGGAACTCTGCATTTCCTTTTCTTCTTTGCCTTTAGCTTCTTTTCTTTTCCCAGCTATTTGTAAGGCCTCCTCAGACAGCCATTTTACCTTTTTGCATTTCTTTTTCTTGAGGATGGTCTTGATCACTACCTCCTGTACAATGTCAGGAACCTCTGTCCATAGTTCTTCAGGCACTCTGTCAGATCTAATTCCTTGAATATATTTTGTCACTTCCACTGTATAATCATATGGGATTTGATTTAGGTCATACCTGAATGGTCTAGTGGTTTTTCCTACTTTCTTCAATTAAGTCTGAATTTGGCAATAAGAAGTTCATGATCTGAGCCACAGTCATCTCCCAGTCTTGTTTTTTCTGATTGTATAGAACTTCTCCATCTTTGGCTGCAAAGAATATAATCAAGCTGACTTCAGAATTGACTATCTGTTGAAACCCATGGGTAGAGTCTTCTTTTTTGTTGTTGGAAGAGTGTGTTTGATATGACCAGTGTGTTCTCTTGGGAAAACTATGTTTGCCTTTGCCCTGCTTCATTTTGTACTCCAAGGCCAAAGTTGCCTATTCCTCTAGGTATCTCTTAACTTTCTACTTTTGCATTCCCATCCCCATGATGAAAAGGACACATTTTTCTTCCAGTGTTAGTTCTAGAAGGTCTTGTATGTCATCATAGAACCTTTCAACTTCAGCTTCTTTGGCATTACTGGTGGGGCATAGACTTGGATTGCTATGATATTGAATGGTTTGCCTTGGAAACGAATAGAGATCATTCTGTCATTTTTGAGATTGCATCCAAGTACTGCATTTCAGACTCTTTTGTTGACTATGAGGGCTACTTCATTTCTTCTAAGGGATCTTGTCCACAATAGTAGATATA